>NW_008804551.1:2116357-2123748 GCF_000145635.1 Gaeumannomyces tritici R3-111a-1
TGGCCGCCCTCCGCGCCCGCAGCGAGGCCGTCGTGCGCGCCTGGTACGAGGGCCGCTTGCTGCGCTGCGCCGACGCCGTCGCTGATGCCGAGGCCCGCGCCAACCGAGTCGAGGCCGCCCTGCGCCGCGAGGAGGGGCGGAGGGCCAAGGCTGCGGCGGCGTGAGGGGTGGACCGTGTTGGAGATGACGTGATGCCCCCGCCGTTGTGGCCTCGGGCGCCTTCATGCCTAGTACCCAATTAAAGGAAAAGGCAGCTATCCGGCTGCTACGAACCAGCAAGCATGTCGAGACGGCTACCTCTCGACTCTCCGTCTGTGTCCATCCAAAACCACACGCGACGAGCACGGGCTATACCGTAATTACAGACACAGCCGCTTGAGTCGGTCGACCTGAAAAGGCGTTTACCGAGTTGTGCTCTACGCTTTGGCACTAGCTTTTCGAGTCTTTGTGGCCGCTCTGCAACACCCTTGACTATAAATTTATCTAGCATAATGTATTCAGCGCGGAGTTTGGATCTCAGATAGACGCAAGCCACCGTTTTTCGGTCTTGCCTTGGAGCCTTTGTCAATTATAGGGTCCTCTCCTGGGGCTCCCCCTCGGGGCGATTTCCTCAGCCTTCCCGTCTATGCTTTCAATGGAACTTCTGGGCGGGCTGTCCCGCCGCACTAACAATTTGATCTCTCCCAACTCTCCCAAGCCGCTCACGGAACCGACCCCAAATTCGCTTCCTCGCGACGACATATGGCCCCATTCTTGGCAATTGACCGGCCTTTCCGATATGACTATTCCTTTTCGATTGGCTCCTCAAGTCACACCAGGAGGACTCGCCAAATTCAAGTGCCATAACGCGAAATTCCCATTCGCTCCCGACGCCCTTGGCATCAGCCCCCGAGGACTCTGCATACATCTGGCGGTGCTGATTGCAGCCTGACCTCTGGATAATTTCGCGGCAAAGCCAGGCCACAGATACGACATAACACTGCGACCCAGCCCCTATTCGCTCTTATCAATGAGTTGTATGGGGTCCCGGTCCCCGACCTATTTTTCACGTATCAAGACCACAGGCCTCTTGTCTCGACTGCCCGCGTCTTTCTCGCCGACCTGTCTCTTCTTCGCCGCATCTTTAAGCTCTACAAAACACACTGTCGCAGCTTCGGCAACCCGGACAGCACTGTTCCAAGTGGATATACAAGTTTTCATGATGCTTAAATCTATCTTCCATGTTCTGCGTCGGCAGGAGAGTCTCAAACCCGATTCTCCCATTCCCGCCAGATGTTTCCAGTTCTGCAGTCAGTACGAGTCTTTGACGCTCCACACTATCGGTCAGAGGATCGATGTGTCGTAGCATTTACAACCGACACAAAAAGAGGGGAGTGAAGAATGACAGGAAAAAGAAAAGAGTCTCGCTAATCCATAGACATTTCGACGAGCATGCAGATAATGCGTTTCGGGAAGCACAGATGCAGAGCAAAAACCCCCAACTCTGCGCTGATGATAGCGCCTTCGCCAGTTCTCTCGACAGCTGTCTGGGCTGCCTCGATAGTCAGGCTAACGGGACCGCGAACTTCCCTCGAGAATCGCTCACTCAAGAATTTGTCGAATATATGGATTACTGCGGCTATCCGGTGTTATCAACACTGGTGTATACAAGCGCCAATGGCAAAGTTATGACCGAGGTAGTCATAGGTAATCGGCCCCGCAACTCAACTACACATGCTTCTACCACCACGAGCAGCAGTACCCGTACCACCCACAGTGGCACTACTAGCATGACTTCATCAACTAGCTCAACGTCGTCTAGTTTGCCGACGGGTACACCGGGTTCGCGAGATACAGCGGTTTCTGATGGTAATCGTAATCCGGAAACACATATTCCTGTTGACGATACGCTTTTGTGTCTAACTGACTTGTGCTTGGTCCATCAGTCAGGACCGACACTCAAGCCAAGACGATCGGGATCGCTGTCGGCGTCACCGCGGCGGCAACGCTCCTTATTGTGGTAGCTGCGGCAACCGTATTCATCAAGACTCGGTCCCGGAAGAGGAAGGAGACCGGCAAGGACACCGAGGCCGACAACAACAGCTTGGACAAGCCCATGCTGCATTCGGATCATATTCCACGACCGAACCCGCATGAAGTGGAGGGCTCGCCCGCGGCAGGCGAGCTCGGGGACTTCGTACCATATTGGCCGGCCGAACTGCCTGCAAGGGAAGTGGCTGCGCACGAAATGCCCGACGAAACCCCGCGGCAGAAGTGATGCGACGCTTAGTACGTATGCCAGCTATACAGTGGGCGGCATGGACTTGTCAAATTCTCTGGCTCGGCCGCCATGTGTTGGACGCTACCCTACAGAGCCAAAAGAATGGACACGGAAACACGGCCACAGCGACCTTGGTACTGGACATAAAGCCTACGGCCTGAGCGAGGCCTTGACCTTGATCCCCCCACTCGCCATCAAGAGGTGCGGCCGAAGCGCCCACCCGCCGTCCGGCCCGCCCTGCGGCTCAAGGTCGTAGCGCGAGAACAGCATGGCCGTGAGCTTGTACAGGGCCACGGTGGCCAGCTGCCGCCCGAGGCAGGCCCTGCTGCCGCCGCCCCACGCGAACGAGGCGACCTCCTCCATCCTGCGCCGCCGGCGCTCGCTCCCCGCCCCGTCGGCGTCGTCGTCGTCGTCATGGGCGCGCAGCAGCCAGCGCTCGGGGCGGAAGTCGTCGGCGTCCGGCCCGTAGACGGCACGGTCGCGCAGCACCACGGCCGGGTTGAGCCCGACCGTCGTGCCGGCGGGGATGTGGCGGCCGTCCGGGAGGGTCAGGCCTTGCTCCGGGACTGGGGGGGGGGGGGCGCTGACAGGAGCGCAATATTTCCTGTCACGATGCCTTGGAGCTGACAACTTGAACGCAAGTGGGTGTGGAAACGCGGCTGTAGAAAACCCTTATTGGTGGCTTAGGATATGGCGGTATAGAAATATGCGGGCGCCGTATAGGCACGTCAGTCTGGCTGGTCGACATGAAGACAACAAGATATCCAGCTGAACTTGCCAACACGGGCGGGTTAGTCAGCACTAGCCGAGTCCATCCCGTTTTGCGTGGGGGTGGATTTGCTGGTGGTGATGCGATTTATTCGTTTGAAGCCCAGCCCAGGACACTGCCATCACGAAGTAAGCCGAGCTCTTTGCCTTGACTCAACAACCACTTTCCTTCCCATCACGGGATGTGCCACGCCAACGCGGCGTGTTGGTTCTCGGGACGTGAAACTCGCCGCGGTTGAACTTGCGAACCCAGACTACCCAAGTTGGGTTAGCGGAAACGAACAAAACCCCCGCCTTCGTCGTTTCTTCGCAGCCAAGTAGGGGTCCGTCAAGAAGTTCCACAACGGGCGTAGCGGATTGTGGATCTCGACCGTTTGCGATCCGCGACCAGGGGGTATTTTTGGCAGCGGTAGGGCTGTGCTGTGCTCTTCTTTTCTGTGCTACCTATCGTCTAGCGCCTATTTTGGTCGGCTTTCTCTCACGCGCTAAACGCCCAAGAGCCCCTGACCCCTGTGTGATGGAGAAAGCCCACCAAACGCCAACTCCACCAAAAGGGGATCAGGGGTAAGGGCTGCTGCAACCCCCAATCCTCGGGGTCCTCTCCCCTCCAGATCCATCCCTCTCTGTGCTCAAACAGACGCACGTCATCGCGATCGGCAAAGAGGCCGTCCAATGGCTGGCCGCGTCGGGGCTCTGCCGCCGGGCCATGTTTCATGTGGCAGGACGTTTTCTACAATCCAACGTGCGTTGGCTTCCGTCATGCTCGCTAGTCAGGCGCCAAAAACTCGGGTTGCTGACCTCGCAGTCCAATGGTCATCATGCCCCCCCCCCCCCCGATGGGGTTCTCTGCGCAGCGTTTAGTTCTTGGTAAAAGATGGGAAGAAAAAGGAATGTGAACTTGTTGTTCCAGCCTACCAGTCCAGCCCTCGTGAACATGGCCAAACAGGGCACGTCGCACGCGTCAGGCCCCATCCGCACTGGAGACGCGGCCTGCAGATGGCTCCGCACGCCGAGCACGACGGTGTCAGGGCAGGTAGCATCCGTCGCCCCAAGCCACCCGCGGAGGGCGACGCAGCGCTGCCTTAAGCCCGATGTTAGCTGCATGAGCTGATATCCGACTTCCGCACAAGCGCACCCAGTTAGCGTCTGCATGCTCCCATCCCATCTCGCAGGTCATGTTGGGCCTGCGTATAAGACCTCCGTGAGCGCCTGATCACGGCCCGCGCTCGAGATGTCCGTCCTGACGTACCACCATGCCCGTTCTTCTTGTCCATTAGCTTTTTCTTTTTCCTTTCTGTGTCTTTTCCGTTCATCGACGCTCTCTTAGTAGACGTCGCAGGAGGTTGGCATTACCGGCCGCTTCCTTTTTTTCTCCTTTTATTTTATTTTATTATATATGTGTGGATTTGATGAGATCATCAACACTATACCCGCTGGCGGCGTATGCCCTGGGCATACGACTAGCAACAGCAGCAGCAGTGCTCGGAGCACAAGCCATTATACCCCATGCGGCGGCGGCAGTAGACGAGGCAGCACTAGCACCAGCAGCAGCACCAGTAGCCTTTGTGCCCAAGGCCAAGACGGTCATCGACCTCGGCGTGGCAACCGACACCTTCCTGAACCGGGACTCGTGCGGCAGCGTGCGCATGGGCGGGCGCACGCTGTGGACGTGCCGCGACACGCAGTTCAACCGGCCCAACGGCCTGCCCGAGCTCAGAATCATCTCCAGCACGGCCAGCTGGAGCGACGACGGCGACCTCGTTGACGGCGCGGCCGACCCGGGCAGCTGCGCCGAGCTGCTGGCGAGCGGCGACGTCGCGGGCGCGGCCGAGATCCGGAACAAGCTGCTGCCGTCGTCGGGCCGCCTGCGCATGTACGGCAAGCAGTCCGGCAGCGCCTTCTTCCCGCTGCTCGACGGCCAGTGCAACTCCAACCAGGCCGGGCTCTGCCCCGACGGGTCGCGGTACACCATCTGGCCCGACAGCCCGCCCATGGCGGTCGGGTCTGCCGCGTACACGTGGATCCGCAAGTTCCGCGTCAACGGCGCGCTGCAGCCCTTCGTCGTCGACCCGGGCACGGCGCTGTACAAGGTCGAGCACAAGGAGGACGGCGGCGCCGACGCCGAGGCGCTGCCGTCGGCGTCGGTCGTCAAGGGCGACTTCTGGGCAGACCACGAGATATCGTACGGGGCGTACGGCAACGTGGTGCACGGCGGGTACGCCTACCTGTTTGCGCAGCTCAGCCCCAGCGGCGGCGCCGGGGCCGTGGCGCTGGCGCGGGTCAAGGCCGACGACGGGCCGGCGGCGGTCGAGGACAGGTCCCGGTACGAGTACTTTGTGGCAGGCAGCTGGACGGGCAACATGCCACGGCAGGCGGACGCGGCGCTGGTGGCGGTGCCCAACGCGTCGGCGGGCGGGCAGGGCACGTACTACTACTCGGAGGCGTGGGGGCGCTTCGTCTGGATCGGGCAGGCCGGCCTGCGCGTGACGGCCGAGTTCTTCGTCACCACCAGCCCGGCGCCCGAGGGGCCGTGGGAACAGCCCGTGCCCTTTTACACGGGTGCCGGCGGCAACTACTCGCTATCGGCTTATAGCCTGCAGGCCCACCCGGCGCTAGTTCCCAGGGGCTGCGACGGCCAGGCTATGGTCATCTCGTGGACCATCAACAACCTGATTGGTCGGGATAATGTGTACACGACGCCGCTGGCGCTCGTGGTATGGGATAAATAAAGCCGAAGGATCACATAAGGGCGGCGTTTTTGGTATGATAATTTAATGATATACGCAGAATGGAAAGCTTGAGTATATATGACCGCCACTCGACCAGTTATCGCACTGTCCAAACAACATTCATATGTACGACTACTCTTGCTTTTCCTGTCGTACATGACGCATCTTTACCCGTTCCTATACGCATATGCCGCTCCAACGCATGATTGGTGGCCCCTTGGAGCAGCATCTGCAGGCGCTCATTGGCCACTGCCAGCACGCAGAGAGTGCTGTGTGACCTCGTGACCTGCGGTTGGGAGAGACAAGTCAGCAACGCGAAGATGCCTGACGGTGTGGCCATAACCACACCGACAAATTTCCCGTTTCCCGTCGCAGAAGCCGATGCCCGCCCCTAGCTGCCGATATCGAGTCTGTCGAGCTGTCTCTGGTCCGCCTAGCTGCAGACGTCGGCATCCGGGCCACCCTTGCTTGGGGCTTACGGCATAGAAAACCGGTGCAGCCTCGCTCGACAGACGCCCCCTGGCGTGGGGGAGCTCCCTCCACACTCACCATGGACGATGAGATTGACCCCCACATCTTCTTTGGGCTCCAGAAGGAACACTATGCGGACAAGCTCAGCTACGTGCCCAAATCCGCTCTCATAGTGGAGGTTTCAAAGTCCAGGGTATGGGAGTCTGCTGTGATGCTGTGGCTACGCCCGTGCCGAGATAGTAGTTAATTAATGTGCGCCCTGTCTTTCTTGCCGGCTTAGACGGGTCCGCCTAGCGTTGTAGCCACCAAGATGAATCCCGACGAGCTGGAGGGATGGCTCAACAAGGTAAGTCGGTTCCTTCCAGTCCTGACTTGCATGTTTCTCGGTAAATGTATGCTTTATTAACGTAAAACAGCAAATAAAGTCTGACCGGGAGGGCACAACATCGCCAGGCCTCCGTTTGATGTAAGCCTTCTCTGTAAGCCTTCTCTGTGCTCTGCAAGCCAACCTCCTCTTACACCACCTAAAACGCCCTCCGCAGCCTCGGCAACGCCCGCGACCCAGAGCCCCCTGGCCCCTGGTCGATGCCGCCGCCGGCCGAAGGGGGAGACACGACCTGGCCCGGAGACTACCGCGTCATCACCAACACGTGGCCCATCCCCTTCTCCCGCAGCCACTTTGACGTCATGATCGACCGCTTCTCGCTCCCGCAGTCCACGCGCTGGTTGTGCAAGACGTCGACGCGGCACCTGCAAACCTACCGGATGCGCCCGTCGGCGCCCGGCTGCCCGAGCTACGGTATGCCCAACTCTTCCCACTTTTCTCGTGCCAGCAGCTCTTCCCAGCTGTTGACTGCCTTAACTGTACCTTTATCTGCCAGTTATCAAGTTGACAAAACAAAACAATAACGAAACCCTCCAGGCCTCACCTTCCGGGTCTTCCAGGCCCTGCACGTGGCGCTCTCGCTCTCGCACGACGGCGCCACGGGCGTGACGACGGCGCTCATGCTGGGCCAGTCGGGGCGGCAGTCCGAGTTCGTGCGGGCGCAGGTGGCGCGGCTGGCGCGGCTGGCGCACCACCCGGCGCTGCTGCCCGCGGTGCTGCTGGCCGCCATGCGCTCGTCGACGGGCGGCGTGGTCGAGGGCCACCGCAACAGATGCAC
>NW_008804551.1:2123965-2226608 GCF_000145635.1 Gaeumannomyces tritici R3-111a-1
AACCTGTACACGTCCCAGTCGCTCGTCGAGGTCGCCCGTCTGTGCGGCCTCTGGGTGTCGTACACCGAGTGCACGATCGACGAGGCCGAGCGTCTCAGGGAGTTTGTGGCCCGCCTGTCGCGCGACGTCGAGGGCGCGAGGGCGGCCGCTCTTGCCAAGGGCTATGGGAGGCAGGAACAGGATGCCGACGCCGCCGCGCTGAGCTACAGCATGGCGGGCTCGGACCTGGACGAGGTCGGGTTCATCATCGACGAGAGGCTCGACTTCATCATCCACAAGGCGCGGTACACGCTCTCGACGGCCAGGTACGTGAGGGAGCGTAGCATGGACTTTATGCCGACGGTGAGTGGGTCAAGGCACAGATGCTGTTGATATATACCCCCCTAGAGCGCAAACCCGCTGCTGACACACGACACCCGGACCGTTCGGCAGATGGGCAACTACATCGCCCAGGGCATATACGTCCGCATGAGCAACCTGCGCATCAGGGGCATGAAGCAGCTCAGGGTCATCTGCCTCACGCTCCTGGCATTTCTGCCCGGGATCCTGGTCACGGTAAGCAACGCCACGAGGCTAGGTTACCCGAGATAGCCAAAGAAAGGGCGCGCTGACCGCCAAAGCAGACATTCTTCTCCACCTCCTTCATGGCCGACCTGCGTCCGCCGCACTGGGCCTTCTGGGCCGCAGCCGTCCCCTTTGTCGGCGGCGTGCTGGCTCTGTGGGGCACGTGGGACGCGTGGAAGCTGCCTTGGTGGATGAAGCGGTCGCCCAAGCTCTACAGGCTCGAGGTGGCGCGGTGGATGGGCGACTTCAAGCGCTGGGCCAGGCGCCGGATCGGCCTATCGGACGTGTCGTTGACGACGAGCAGCAGCAGCAGCACTTCGATCGTGGACGACTGACGTCCTTTTTTTTTGTCGGTTGAGGCAACGGTTGTTGAGAGCCAGCGGGTAAAAAGTGACAAGCATATTAGTCGTTAAAATCTGTCACATCATTTCATCGTTGCTCTTTCGCCACATGGACTATGACGGCTCTCGGCTACAAACGGCTTCCCCCGTCAATGCTGTGAACAAGCCGCGTACCCGTCCGGACGCGAACCCCCACGCAATGGATAGAGCCCCGCTAACAAGCCTGTACCCTTCTCGCCTTATCTCTAGGCCCGGAGCATTGTTCCCGACTCCCCGCGGATTCCCTACCGGGCCAAGAGGGATGAGGGATATGTGACTTCATCTTCCCAAGCTTCCCCGCACTACTGCATGCGAGAGTTCAGCAAGCACCCTAATGGGTAAACTCTGTGTGACATGGCCGCCTATAAAATCAGCGCATCCCCCTCCTATGGTCGATCTGATGCTTGCCTCGTCTGTCTGGCTTTCCCATCACGCACAGCTTTCGCCACAGATACCGCAAGCAGAACAAGAAAACAGTAGGCCTCAGCAGTCAAATCCATCGCACCCAATATCGCCCGTTGCACTCCCCAGATTGACTAACACACATCCATACCGGACCGCAGGCAGTAGCCCCATCACATAGTATGTGAGACCTGTCGCGATTTGACGCATGAGCCGGTGCCCATCTGACGCAGCCGTCCTCCGGGGCGGTTTGTCCAAGGTGTGGCTGAGATTATACGGTCTTGAACTTGATCTGGATAATACCAGCGAAAGGATCATGCAAGCGAGCCTAACCTAGAGCAGCACTCCCCCAAACCAAAATGACCCCTCCCGCAGCCGTCCAGGACTACCCGGTCCCCTACGCCGTCCCCAGCAAGCTGGACGACGGCCACGTCAACGGCAAGTCCCAGGCCCAGCAGCAGCAGCGGGCCGGGACCAAGGCCGCGACGGTGGCGGACCTCCTCGGCAAATGGGACACCTTCTCCTTCGCGCCCATCCGCGAGTCGCAGGTGTCGCGCGCCATGACGCGGCGCTACTTTGCCGACCTGGACGCGCACGCCGAGTCGGACGTGGTCATCGTCGGCGCCGGCTCGTGCGGCCTGTCGGCGGCGCTGGTGCTGGGGCGGGCGCGGCCGGACCTGCGCATCGCCGTCGTCGAGGCCGGCGTGGCCCCCGGCGGCGGCGCCTGGCTGGGCGGCCAGCTCTTCTCGGCCATGGTGATGCGCAAGCCGGCCGACGCGTTCCTGCGCGAGGCCGGCGTGCCCTACGAGGACGAGGGCGACTTCGTCGTCGTCAAGCACGCCGCCCTCTTCACCTCGACCGTGCTGTCAAAGGTGCTGGCCCTGCCGAACGTCAAGCTGTTCAACGCCACGGCCGTCGAGGACCTCATCACGCGCCAGGGCGAGGGCGGCAGGGTGCGCGTCGCCGGCGTCGTCACCAACTGGACGCTCGTGTCCATGCACCACGACGACCAGTCTTGCATGGACCCCAACACCATCAACGCCCCGCTCGTCATCTCGACCACGGGGCACGACGGTGCGTTCCTCCACCACCCTGAAACCGACCGCTGAAGGACTGGCTGGTCTCAAGCTAATATAACATGCTGCGCAAACGCAGGCCCGTTTGGCGCCTTCTCGGTCAAGCGCCTCGTCAGCATGAAGCAGCTCGACCAGCTCGGCGGCATGCGCGGCCTCGACATGCAGTCGGCCGAGGACGCCATCGTCAAGAACACGCGCGAGATCGTGCCCGGCCTCATCGTCGGCGGCATGGAGCTCTCCGAGGTCGACGGCGCCAACCGCATGGGTGCGTTGTTTCTGTTTGCAGGTTTTACGGCCGTTTCACTGATAAGAATCGCACTCCAGGTCCCACGTTTGGCGCCATGGCGCTGTCTGGAGTCAAGGCCGCCGAGGAGGCCATGGCCATCATCGATGCTCGCAAGAAGGAGAACGAGTACTAGGGGTGTGGGGAGGTCTAGTAGGCTGAATGACGGAGATAGATTGAAGTTGGAGCAGCCAAGTCCCTAAAGATTGTCACCCATTTTACAGGCTGTGATAGGTGGTTGAGACGGGCATAAATAAATGGAAAAGATGCCATCGTACCCCCATTTACTAGTGATGAATAGATGGCAATCAGTTGTGATGTTGAAGGTACGATCCGATTGATGTTCGGTGAAAAAAGACAAAGGAAGATGAAAAAAAAAGCGCGGAAAGTCACGCAAAAGAAAAGTCAAAAGTAAGTGTCAACCGATCCAGGCAGGGATCGAACCTGCAATCTCTTGATTCGTAGTCAAGCGCCTTGCCATTTGGCCACTGGACCTGGGTGAGAATTTCGGAGTCAGGGTGCCATCATAAAGGTCAGTCCACCCCACTTCCCCTAACTCCCTGAATACTTCCCCTTTGTCCCCTTACAGAATCAAGCCATTGGCGTATTATTTTTAGGAAAGGAACTAAGAGCATGGGGAAGATGGAATAAGCAAGCCCTCCACCAGCATCAATCCGCCTACCAAGATCCAGGCTGCACCTCGGCCTCGCTCGTCCCGATCGCAATCTCGTCGAACCACACCTGCCGGAACGCCTGCGACCCCTTCATGCCACCTTCGTCGTCGTGCCAGCCGTTGGCGTACAGCCCGACGCGGAACGAGAAGGCCCTGTTGCCCGGGTCGACGACGGTGGTGCTGATATCCTGCTTGTCGAGCCTCTGCTCCCCGTCCAGCCACACCTTGATGAACCCCTTTCCGTCGGTGCGCCACGACACCCCCAGCACCACGCGGTACCACCTCCCGCGCTCGATGGTGGCCACGTCCCACGACATGGTCTTCTTGTCGCACTTGGACCCCGACAGGTCCCCCCGGCGCGCGCGCGTGCGCAGCTTGTCGCCGCGGACCCAGACCATGGTGGACGGCATCCACGTGTCGCAGCTGGGCTTGCCGAGGTCGCTAAAGTCGGCGATGAACTGCGCCAGGTTGTAGTTCTGGTCCGTGAACTCCCAGCTGTCGGACAGCCGGAAGGCGAAGCCGTAGTAGCGCGTCTGGCCGGGCGCGTAGCCGTCGCGCCGGAACACCTCGGCGTGGTACCGCCCCGAGTACGAGCTGCCGAGGTACGTCTGCGTCGACTTGAGCGCCGTCGGGCCCTTGAGCACCACGTTGGTCACCTCCTGCACGCTCCCCTGCGTCTTCGAGTCGATCTCCTTGCCGTGCCAGCCGCTAAGCGTGCCGCTGTTCTCGAACGAGCGCGCGGCCGAGGCGAAGGGGGAGAGGAGGCCTAGGGCCAGGACCACGAGGGCCTTGATGGTTGCTTGAGGGGCCATGTCTCTTGGTGCCGAGAGAGGTCTAGGAGTATGTTGCAAGAGGGCACACTTGGCTGAGGACTGGAACTATTGCAAGACACTCGTCAGGATACCATGTGTTCATTTATATAGCAAACCCCAGCCCCTACGAACATCTTCGGGGCATCATCCTCGGATGGCGGCCAAATCGCGAACCCGACAGCCGCCCAGGCGGCCGCCAATCCCTTGTGTAATACAAAGAGAGGGGGGAGGTTATGCCTGAATAATCAGCGGAGCATCACGCCAATATCACCGCAGGACGGGGGCGTCAGACGGGCCGGATGGGGAAATTATTGCATGTGGCTAGGTAGATAGATCCCTGCGTGCCAACCAAAAGCTTCCCCCAGGCTACGCTGTCAGACTCGCACCTTTTACAGCCCCAAAAAGCGGCTGAGCCCGCCGTGGCGGGTTCTTAGTGAGCACACAATCTCGCCCGTGCCTAGCCAAGATAGGGGGAATACGGACGCTCGCCGAAATTGTCAACGCCATTTCACCGAAGAAGCGTCGGGGAGCAAGCAGACGGTGGGGATGAAACAGAAGCAGAAAAAAAAAAAAAATGAACCGACGCCGGCCCCCCAAACACATCTAACCCAGCACGACCCCGTCCGTCTTGCGCCACGCATAGTCCAGCCCCTCGGCCGCCTCCCGCGCCGCGGCCTCGCCCGCAAAGACCCTGACGACGTGCAGGGCGGCGTCGATGCCGCAGCTGACGCCGCCCGAGCTGACGACGCGGACGCCGCGCCCGTTGACGCCCGCGTCCACGAACCGCGCCGGCAGCACCTTGCCGGCGGCCTCCGACGGCGAACCCCCGGCCGCCGCCGCCGCCGCCGCCGACTCCTCGTTGAGCCGCGCCAGCTCCTTGTAGTAGGCCCAGTGCGTGGTGCAGTGCATCCCGTTGAAGGCGCCGAGCTTGCCGAGGAAGAGGGCGCCCGTGCAGACGGACCTTGTTTTTTTTTTTTGGTGGTTCTTTGCTTCAGCCCCCAAACCTCATTCGTGGGTTCTCCAAGGCGTCGAGGAGGGGCTTACAGGAGAAGGCGCGGGTGCGAGGCCGACGGGCGCGGGCCGATGCCCGCAAATTTGTCAATCAGGGGCAAGAACGAGCTCTTGTCCGCATCGGCCTGTGCCATGACCTGAGACCCCGGGCCGCCGGGGACGACGAGGACGTCGAACTCGTGCAGCTTATCAATCAGGGCGTCGTCCAGAGGTACGTCTCTCTATTCGAGAGGGGGATTTAGCTCACGGTTCCAACAGGGTCCCAGAGCTTGTCAATCGACGCATCCGTCTCAAAGAAGTATGCGAACGAAGCATGAGACACTGCTCAATGAGCGGCCTGGGAGCAAGAAAATAGGGGCTTTCGCAACGGCCGAACAGGCCCCGGCAATGCACAACCATCCCTCACCTTGACCTGGACGCCCTCGGAGCTCCTGGTGATGTCGCTCTCGGCTGCCGTCACCACCTCGAACAGATCGCCGCGGGTTAGGACCTCGAACGGCCCGTTCATGTCAAGAGTGTTGAACCCCGGGAACAACACCATGAGGGCCTTGTGCTTGAGAGCCATCGCGAGCAACAATCTTCAGGGCTTCTTTCGCCTTGGTCTTTCTTTTCTTGTTCCTGTCCGTTTCCTTTGTTGGGCTTATTGAGAAAGGGATCGAAACCATAAATTTCCCCGCGAATCTTCTAACCGGACTGCAACGAGGAAGCAGATATACTTGCCTGTTGCTAGGGGCGTACCCTCTGACAGCGAGACCAAGGTCACATGTCTGACTAATATCTCCCTCACGCCGGGTCAACTTGAGGCCGCATGGCAATCGTTTTCGGACTCCGCTCCGCCAAACCCGCATCCAATCGTGCCGCACTAAGAGTCGGCGGGGGTACCTGGTAAAGCTGGAGAAGCCGGGGAAATGGGGCAGTCAAAATACACAAGGGGCACCTCGAACACTTATCACGCGGGCCTGGAAGCCCAAAATACACGCAAGATGGAGCCAAGGCAAAAAATGGGTATTATTGTCGGGAATGGGACGCCTCCTCCTCAAGACGCAACCGCAAACGTAGATGCTGGCTACATGCCCTGTCGGCATGTCAAAGACGTCGGGCACATTGGCCATCAGGCCCCGCCCGCTCGCGTCTTGCCCCGGTTCATCAGGCCGGAGAAGAACGCCTGTAGATTGTCCGTGTCCATGTGGTTCTTGAGACCCGCTGCCTCCTCGTCTTCCTCGTGTGTGGGACTGGTTGGCTCCGGGGACGAGCCATACGCCTGGCGGTCCTGTACAAGGCAGCAAGATGCATGTCAGCACTGTAGTGGGAAGAGCCCAGAAAGAAGAAACGCACCTTGATCCGCTGCACCATGTCGTCAGCATCGACCTGGATACCGCCCATGTTGAACTGCACCGGCCCAATGTGGTCGCCTACGGCCCCGAGCGCGACGGGTGCCGCTCCAGGATCGGGGCTGATACCGCCAGGTCGCGGCGACGCTCGCCCACCGGCGCCTGCAGCCTTGAGTGCGGCACCACCCGTTGCGCCGGCCGCGCCCGCCTCGGCGCCTTTGCTCTCCTTCTCCGCCTCGATTCGGTACTGATCCAGAACCTTGAGCTGCTCCGCCAGGAACGTTTGCGGGTCCTTGGTCTCGATCTCGAGCCTTGTCGAATGGCTGTCGCGGCCGGCAATCTGCAACGCCGCCGTCGTCGGGTCCTCGACCGCATCCTCGTACAGCGTAACCGTCGAGCCCTCGATCCGATCTTTGGAATCCTGGTCATCCTCATCGTTCTCCTCGGCATCCGCCGAGGCTTCCTCGCCCGCTTCCCCAGTCCCGTTCACCACAGGGCCGGGCTTAGTATCCACCTGGACTGGCCTCGGCCGGGGAAATGGCTGATCCAGGTCGATAGACCAGCCATTGCTGACCGATTCGACATCGAAGCCGTCCCGTAGTACTCTGATCTTGCCCCACGAGTCCCAGTTCGGTGGCACCGCGATCTTATCGCGGTCAATGACGTTATGCTTCAGTGGTTGCCGCTTCAGGAGCGACGTGATACCCAAGCTTGAATGGATTAGAGTGGGTAGCTGGGAGGGAAGATTTGCGCTCGTGTACATCAGAGAGGCGCCATCTACCAGCCCAAGACGGTAGTAAATGTTAGCGTAAAACACAATCAAGAAGGCCAGGGCGAGAGCGATATCTGCATACGTTTCAGAAGCACCGTTCGCATAAACTGAAGAACAATATCAAAGTTCTCTTCCTTCCACCCCTGCATCTTCTCCAGGAGCTCCATCTTGTCGGCCTATAATGGGAAGCATTTCGGTCAGCGGTTTATGGGGGGGACCTTAGGGTCATATTTTGGGTGTCATGTCTCACGTTTTGGCAGACGACGGCCAGGGGCAGTCCTAGCGCATCTTCCCACTCGCCAGGACCCAGCGGGAGGGAGACGTCAGCGCCAGCTTCGGCTCCGGAGAGCGGCGCGGCGCCGGTGCCGTCCAGGTTGGTGCCGCCTCCTCCTCTGCCGCGGTCCCTCCAGCTGATCATGACATCCTCCATCGCCTCTTTGGCGTCGTCGCCGAGCGGTAACATCACCTTCCGGAGCAGCAGGATCCATTCGCGCAGCTGTCGCATCCACAGCCATGGCTCGGCCCAGTCGAGCAGCACCACGATCAGCGTATGTGGTATTGACTGGGGCGTGAGAAGAGGCCTGACGAGGGAGTCAAACTGGTGGGATGGCTTCGTGAGGGAGTAGAAAGAGATCCGGGCGAGTATGTCTGCCAGGAGACGGTGTCAGCGGGGGCCTCCAGGCGGTTCCGTCTCGCCCGCGGGGTTGAGTCGGATGTGGGCAACGGTCGGTGGGGCACGGGATATGGCAAACCTTCTTGGTCTGCGTCGAGGACGTCATAGTACGTGTATCCGAGGGCGAAGTGGTTCGCTACAGGAGGGTGTATCCTGGATCCCTGCCTATCGAACGGCCTTCTCGATTCGGTGTTGGAGAGGGTCTCGAGGAAGTCTCGCTGCGAGTCGACAGTGCCGCCTGCAGAAGAATAGAACGTGGCCGTGTCAGCAGCCCGGGCCATATAGAGCAACAAACACGGTGGGCCTCGTGCCCGCCAACAGAACAACACCAGGGCACCAGGACACCAGACTTACCGAGAACCAACAGGTTCTTCTCTGGTAGCCGTTTGCCGCTGGCGACGGACTCCAGCATGGAGTTCCACATGTCCTTCTTCTTCTCGCCATCTTTGGAGTCGGCCGAGGCCGTGGTGTAGGTGGAGAACCTGTTTGCGTTGCTCGTCATGGTGTCTCCTCCTTGGGGCGGCCGTGTCGCTCTGGGTGGTCGGGGGATGGTTCCGCGGCTACCGCTGGGGGTGCGGCGGCGGGTGCTGGTCCTGCGTCTGATCCCTGCCCGCGGTGATCGATCGCATCGGCAGGCTCCGGCGCATGCGCAGTGCGCGGTATGGGAGGCGGGTGGCGCAGGCGCGGCAGCGCGCTTGGTCGTTTTTGCTCGTCGCGTGCCGAACGGACAGACGGAGGGGCGGAGCCAGGCTCAAGGGCAGTCAGGGAGTGTAGAGAGCGCGGTCGGGGTCCTGAGCACAGCTCGTGCGTGGCGAGAGCAGCAGGCTCCAAACAGGTAGTCGATCAGCGCGGGCTCAGGGAGGGCTCAGGGAGTGGACGTCGTCAGTGCTTGGGGGTGGATCGCATCGTGGCTCTGGCGACGGCGTTGAATTTCCCGTCTGGCACATTTGACAGCGAAACGCAGAAGGATTCGGGAGCTACAGTACCAAACATGCAGGGGCGTCGCCCGGCACTTGCCCCACCCTCCACCGAGGCGGCGGATCCCGGCCCAATTAGCGACCAGCCCAGACCATAGCTGGCGTCTTCGGTGCTTCTTCAGCGTCCACCGCCTGCCACTAGGCGCTCCAAGCGCCCCAAGTGCCAATGCCAGCTGCGAACAAACGCGCAGTGTGGCTCCAGCTGGACCCCTGAGGCCACGCACCAGTTCATTCAAGCTTCTATCACCGCCCGTGCAGGCCCTGTCTCCGAACTTGCAACGTGACCAGAGAATGAGAGGACACAAGGCTACGGGCATCCGCCCTCCATAGCAATAAAATGTCACTACAGGTAGATCCTCGTTCGGATAGATTGTTCCATATATATATATCAGATGTATGCTTTCCAACGATGTATATTAATTAGTATATGTCATTATCAAAAAAACATAACCCAAAACAAACACGCGGTACAAGTGAACCCAGTAAACATGAAACAACTTTTTGCGCGGAATGTGTCTACTTTTGTGTGAGAAAAAGCCTGCGTAAATAACAGAGGTTAAAATCGACAAGAGTAAGAAGGTTATAGAGGAGGTCGCCCTGGAGGCTAGAAGAGAACCACTTCGGCCATGTGGCGGCCTCGGAATGAGATCATGTAGCAAGTCAGCCCAGTCGAGACCCGGCCCGCGCACCATGCCCCTCTCCTTTATGAGGGCGGCGGGCCAAGCCACTGTCCCCAGAAACCACCAGGCCAAGCACGCTTTCTTCTGCCTCCTCAGCTCCCACACCGGTGAAATATGCTCAGTCGACATGCTTCTCGCAACCAATACGGCCAAGGAGCTCTTTGCGATCACTGTGGCCAGGGAGACTGACGCCAGTAGACGACGACGCCTGCCTCTTGACGCCCGATCTCCGGCCCCAACCCTTGAGGTCGATATCCTCAACGCCAACCTCCTCCTCAATGGGCTGGTCATCGTCGTTCTCAGCCTCGTCATTGCGCGACACCTTGCCACCGTGGTTGGCAATCGCTGCCTCCACAGCGTTGGCTCTGGTCCTGTCATCCGCATACTCGTTCTGGTCCTGCTCCTCCGTCTCTTCCTCGTCGTCGCTGCGCGTGTCCTCGGCGCCGGTACCGCGGATGACCTTGACAGCAACCCTGAAAATGGCCATCAGCCAGACGAGGGTGATGCCTTGAAGCATCAACAAGACCGAAAGGAAGCCCCACTTGACCGACTGGTCGAAGCACACAATGGCCTCCGGGTCCCAGAGGGGCTCGACCATATAGATGAACCCGTTGGGCTTCGGGAGTGGACCGTCCCTTCCCCTTGGGGTGTCACGCCAGCATTGGCCGCCCATCTCGATCGACGCATCGCGATAGACCGAGTAGCAGACCATCAGGTACGCGACGTGACGGGCGAGGACCCAGCTAACCATAAACAGGCCGAAGAAGACATCGCACGCTCTGTTATAGCCAAGATACTTCAGGCACTTGGCGCTCTAATCCATGATGGGAGGTCAATACTTGCTCAATACGGTGGGGCACTGATATGTGCTTAAACATCCAGCATAAACTTACCGAGAACACGATATCCACGCCATCCATCAGGATCAGAATCAGGTTGCCGACACGGGTATAGCCGTAGCGCCAAGAAGAGTAGATCAGTGTGACGGTGATGATGTGGTGGGCAAACATCTGCCAGTGGTCCTTCCTGCGCTCCTCAATGTTGATGACGAGGATCTGCTGCATCCAAAAGGCCAGCTGAGCCAGCATGTAGCCCTTCATGAGGCCGTCTACCTCCCTGCTAGGCCATGCGGTCCAAAGGTTACGCATGTTCATGTAGTACTCCGAGTTCAGGTAGATGTACTGATTCCGAAAGAGAACCTGTTAGCACACATCCACCCTTGGGGAGCATTACTGCCCCCTTTGTCCAACGACTTTTCAGCACAACATACCATGCCAAGGGGCCAGAAGACGGCATAATAGGCGATGAGCCACCCCTGTTCGCTGAAACGAGTGACGGTCTTCCTCTTTTTCAAGCCGTGCCATTTTGCGAAGGGCGCCAGGGCATATTCCATGACACTTGCCCTGATACCCGTGAAAGCCACAACCCAAAAGAGGAGCTGGTAACCGTCATCATTTCCGATTGTATATTTCTCGGTCTTAGGGTTGTAGTGTGACGAGGAGAAGAACTTGGACGTGTATTCACGGCTCTTTGGGAAGAAGAAATGGGTGAGAGCAAGAAGTGCGAGGAGGTTGAGTGAGAGACCTGTGTCATAGAAGGATACTGTTAGTTTGGCTGTCCATATCTATACGAGGACATGCCGTGTCGACTCTGGCGGCAGTATGGCCAAGAGGGAGGAAATGCGACCAGACAGCCCCTTGTGCTGGTATTATCCAGACGACGAAGACGCGTCCGATGTGGCCGCATCGACATCCATAAGCAAGCGTTTGCTTGGGGAAAGCACTACACACCAATCTGATTGTCGACACACCACCTCGTAAAGTTCTTGAGGGGACCGTCGCCCCTCCTCTTGACGCGCCGGACTAGCATGGTCTTGTTGGAGGCCTGCATGTACAGCGGGCCGTTCATGGTATCCTTCCTGATGACAGAAGGGTCGCGCACCGCGGATCGCCGAGGAGAGGGCGGCCCGAGGGTGTCGCCGCCGCCGCCGTGGGGGCCGGACATACTTCCGGTGTGGGCGGGCTTCGAGAAAAAAGAAAGGAGCAGCTGTGCCGCGAGTTGGAGACTCAATTGAGTTTGCAGTACCGAGCAGTCTTAGCCCGTGGGTGTCTGCTGGCCGCGCGGTGGTGCTAGTTTAGCCGCAGCTGTGGGTTTGACACTCGGGCGGGTCGTCGAGGTCCAGAGATAGTGTCTAAGGGCGAGACAAGGCGAGACTGTGAGTGTTGCTAGGCCTGCACTTTTGTCCGCCGGGGGGCGGGCGGAAAATGCCAGGGTGGATTTTGTTGAGGAGGCGGGTGAGGCGTGGGGTGGAAGGGGACCAGCAACGACAGGAGGAGAAAAAGAAGGAATCGATATTGCCAATTGATACGCCGAACGAATGCTCCGGTTGCGGATCGAGGCTTGCAGGGGTTTGCTGTCGCTCTTCAAGCCATCTAGGAAGATCGCGTAGGGGCAGAGAGCGAGGCTGGGA
Source organism: Gaeumannomyces tritici R3-111a-1 (assembly GCF_000145635.1). Taxonomy (NCBI): domain Eukaryota; kingdom Fungi; phylum Ascomycota; class Sordariomycetes; order Magnaporthales; family Magnaporthaceae; genus Gaeumannomyces; species Gaeumannomyces tritici. The sequence goes on from NW_008804551.1 coordinate 2,136,070, forward strand.
GGGGACAGGAACGGGCAAGGAAGCTTTCCCACCACAGATATGCCCTCGTATTGCGAGGACCGCGGGACAGGAGACAGGCCTAGCGAATGCAGCAAAAACAGAAAGAGACACGGGAAGGTGCCTGGTTTTCTCTTGGTCTCTGGGCACCACCTGGGAAGTCTCGGCCCTGGGCTGCCTCGCCTCCCTTTCTCAGCGGGCGCAGGGGAAAAAGGGGACCCTTTTTCGAAATTTTGAGAGAAGTGGGGTCTGGGCTTGGAGGGTGGATGAGAGCAATCAAAGGCGGTGTGAAGCAGAGCTCTACCGGGCCTGGGGCGACGTCCAATTTGACCATGTGGATGGCGGGGAAAAGGGAAAAGGGGAGAAGCTGGCAGGGATCGGTCCATTGTCCGTGTCGTGATGGCGTTTCGTGCTGATTTGGAGAGAATTGAGTTCCTGGTGATTGGGCGACAACCAAAGCGTCCAGTCTTGCTGGTGCGATCGAATCTGAACTGCCATGAGACGGGCAGTGATTGCGAGCTTGCTCCATCCCGCATCCTGACTGGAGTGCGCGCTCAGTGACTTTCCGTGCTGGGCACGTCCATGCTGTTCATACTAGGGAAGCTCCCGTCGTCGCACAGATTTGACGGATCTACCAGGGCAACATGTCAATCCCGTAGCCGCAGCTGCTAGCAGCCAAGATGGCAAAACGGCAAGTAGCTGAGCGCCCTAGCCCACGGATCTGCTCCGAGCCATCACATACCGGACGGTGCAGAGCAGCATGCCCGACATTGGCGGTGTGAAGGCCACAGCCGCAAGCCCCTCGGTCGGCCGTGGAGCTGTCGTAGCTTGGTTGTCGATTCACTCCTCCTGGCTCCTGCCCGCAGCTGCCAATCCAACAGAAATGCGCCATTTGCCAGGTTTCAGCTTAGGCGCCTACCAATAGGATCCCGGAAAGGGCGCGAGTCCTGCCCAGGTGGCATGGATGCACCTGCCCGCGCTCGACGTTGGTGGTTTGCTAACGCGGGCTGGGTGCAGCTGGTGCCCTATGGTTGACACTTGCCATTCCTGTGCATTGGATCAGCCGTGTGCCGTCATGGGGTGGTGGCGCTCCACATCTGGCGTACGGCGTAAAACGTATTAGGCTGGACGTTACCATCAAATTGAACGCACGCACGCTCCTCGTGGACACCTGACGGCTTAGGATCGAGTAGGAACCGTATCAAACGGGTCCACTGTGGGAACACACCCAATGATCCTCGGCAAGGGACCCGAATGCATGTAATTTTCAACGACGTGGCAATCCCATCCACGATGGAGTGCCAATTCGACGCTCGAATTTCATCCTGTCAGTCGATTCGCGATGCTTTGGCTTTGAGTGGAGCAAGGCGGCAGAATGCCGAATTTTATTTATGAGGCCCTCGGCGACCCAAGATAGTCCCCTGCTTGGGTCCCGACAGGCCTGGCAGAGCCCCTCCTCGGTACCTCGAGACCTTCTATCCAAACCCGCCCCCTTTTATCCTCGCCCCGCCCGCCTCGACACCGCCAACTGTTATCGATTTAGTCCATGATAAAACGGAGGAGATGGCGCCCCAAAAGCACTTAAAAAAACAATTCTCACAGCCTATCATGGTACTGATCGCACAGGAACGCGTCGCAAAGGCCCTCGGCCGCTAGCTTGAGTTTAGTCGTGGCGTCCGAGGCGATTTGGGAACCACCTTCGTTGCGGCGGAAAAGCTTAGCTGAACGGGCCGGGTTGCCGCAGCGGCCGGCGGCCTGGGCCGATATGGCAAGCCACAGGCCGTTCTTACTAAATGCCACGTCGCACTCGTGGCCGGCCGGGCACTTGGATGGTAACACTAACCGGCTATTTGACAGGTGTCGGCTTAGTCGCTGTAGCAGTAGCAGTATGCTTAGGTGCCGCCGAGCTCCTTCCGCCGTATTGCGCATCAGACCGATGGTTACGCTGCCCTTGGCCTCCTCCGCCTCCTCCACTAGATGTCATTGAAGTTTTTGGGGATCCTGGCCAGCTTCCCAGGAGCTCCGGCTGAGTCGGGCATGCTGATCTTTGTCCCGCACCTGCGATCAGTGCGCAACGACGAGGTCGGAGGCGCCGGGGCTGGTCTGCTGTGCGAGAGGCTGAAGGGTATATACACCTCTGTCCCGATGGTGGGCCGGCAGCCGCTATCACTTGTTGTGCGCTCGTCCAGCAGCGCCTGCGCCGGGATGCTCGAGATATTGGCGGCGAACCGGGATTTCGGTGGACGTTCGGCAACGTTGAAAGGGACCGTATCCGTACACAGAGGACAGCGGCCGACCGGCACACATGTCGTCAAGGCGGCTACGGAGGGTGAAGGTGAACACGAGGGTGTTATCAAGCCACGATGCAGCTGCTGCCCACCCGAGCCATCCGTGACATCGTCGAGGCCGAGGGCGGGTGTCTTGCTATGAAACGATACCAGCTGTTTGAGCGTTTGAAGTGTGGGCGTGTTGGCCGGCCGGAGGGGACTACTCCTGCCGACACAGGTGGTTTAGATGCTCCGAGCCAAGCAGGGCAACCCCAAGGGAGGATAGAAATTCGAGCACCGCTATAATAAGGCTGTATAGCCAGCACTATGTGATCCCCGTAAAGAGCATGAGTTTCGCAAAAGAGCGCAGCCTGAGGAAATATTATAAGCCTGCTGGAGGCAATACACGATGAGGACAACGCCGCCGGCTTCTACATCCCACGTCAACGAAGACGACATCTGCTGCGGCAGTTCTACGGGCCGAATACCTAGTAGTTCAACTTTGTTAACCTCTTGAAAGCTAGCGTAAAAGGCCAGGCGGACCGGGAAGCTTGGACTGACCTAAACCTCGATGGCAACAGACTGGAACCTGCAGCTGGAGCTCATGTTCATGAACTTGGCCAGCACCGACACGGCAATGCCCTTGTTTTTGTGGATGGCCGTCCTGGAGACGATTTCATGGCTGAAGGACTGTATTGCATGCATGTCTCTCATGCTGAAACCCTCCGCGCCGCCAAGGAGGACACGCACACCATCAACCGTGGCTCCCATGGTCGAAAAGTCGACGGCGAGAGTTCTCAGCACAGGGTTCATGAGAGGCGGACTGGGGATGACGAATTGAACCCAGCCCTCCAGCTCGGTCGTACTTGCCGGCTTGATGAGTGCCGAAGTAGACTCTATCAGATTGGAGAAGGAACACCGGCTGTCTACGATGGCGCCGATGTGTACGGAGAGCCAGGTATTCATTGTGCGAGGATGATGCTGGTAGAGTAAGGGCTCCTGCAATGGCCAATATCAGTTCCAGCCAGCGTCTATGAGGCTATAAGACCCCGACATGAGCCGTTTGTGGCTCTTACTTGGTTGGGGTTGGATATGATGTAGATATAAGGGTTTGCGGAGATCTGGTGGTGGATGTCTGTCCGAGGAGGAATAGTCCAAACATATAGACGCTCGATCGAGGAGCAGAACATCCATCGCCGTTGCCAGTGCCCTGGAGGATATGAAAATGGTTGCTGAATTTTTGATAGAGCTGAGTCATGGGTACGTGTGGTTTCGGTGGCTCAGTCCCGGGACTATTGCATCTGACAACGGTGAGTACAATATAGATCAAAATAGATGATTATAGTCAGCATGTTGGGCCTCGCGACTTCAATGGTTTTCGCGTTCGAAGGGTTGAAAACACCTGATAGTCGATACGCGTCGTTATTTATCTGATCATGTCCTCGGACCCAAACACAGGTGGGGCGGCACATTGACGTCTGGGGAAGTGGATGCTGCGAAAAGAAGAATCTGGGGCAGAGATATATCGCGGAATGCTTTGGCGACGCCTTGAAAGCAAATATCCAGGTCCTTCATGTCAAGGCCACCATGCTGATGGTGTAATAAAACCATCCTCATTGTTTGTAAAGTCCATTCCTTCATTCCATCAGGACCGTCGATGCTTCCTTCTCCCCAGGTCTGCTGACTCCACAAAAGCCGCCCCACACGTGATCTGGGGCGCAGCAGACATCCTTGCCCCACTCTGCCGCGGCCTGCGCTTTGGCTCTTCTTCAGCGTGACGCCTGGATGTTTCGCCCTGTTGCGTGTTTGACTTTTCGTTCCCAGCATCAACCGCCCAACTCAACACAGCGCCTCGTCGACCTACGGAGCAGAGTGACTCGTCCATCTCCGACCGCCACCTAGCCGAACCCCTTCTCATCCAACCCCGCCAAAGGTCTTGCCGCCAGAGCAAGGGCCCTCGCGAAACCCAAACCGTAGTTCCCCGCCCCGACGGAGCCGAAAACGACGGAGCGAACGATCAATAACCGCCCATCAAACAGCCGTGCGTAAAACAGAAAGAGCCGCACCCATGGCCGCCAACACGAAATACGCCCCGGCGCAGACGCAGGACCCCGACGAGCACGTCGACTACACGTCGGCGCCGCCCAGCTACCAGGCCGCGGGCGGGCCGTCGGCGGCCGACTCGGACGCGGAGCGGCTCCTGGGCGGCGGCGCCCCGCGCAGCAGCGAGGACAACGTGCCCGACGATTTCAAGTTCGGCGGCTCCGTGTCCGAGGCCACCATCGACATACGGCACCAGTTCATCCGCAAGGTGTACGCCATCCTGTCGGCGCAGCTGCTCCTCACGGGCGCCGTCTCGACCCTCGGTTTCGTCAGCCAGGGCTACCGCGACTGGACGCGCGCCCACCCGGGCGCGCTCTGGCTCTCGCTCTTCGGCGCCATGGGCCTGATGATGCTCACCTTCTGGAAGCGCAAGGAGTACCCGACCAACCTGCTCTTCCTGGCCGGCTTCACTCTGCTCGAGGCCTACACCGTCTCCGTCATCGTCACGCTGTTCGAGTCGTCCATCGTGCTGTCGGCCGTCGCGCTGACGGGGGGCATCTTCATATTCCTGACCGCCTTCGCCTGCCAGACAAAGTACGACTTCACCTCGTGGGCCCCCTACCTGTTCGGAGGCCTCTGGGGGCTCGTCCTGTTCGGATTCGTCGCCGCATTCCTGCCGTTCAACTCGACGGCCGACCTCATCTACGGCGGGCTCGGCGCGCTCATCTTCAGCGGCTACATCCTGGTCGACACCCAGCTCATCATGCGCCACCACCACGTTGAGGAGGAGATCGCGGCTGCCATTAGCCTGTACCTCGACATCATCAACCTCTTCCTCGCCATCCTGCGCATCCTCAACAATCAGTCCAACAACTAGAGCCCTTTCTAGTCATCCACGGCGCCTCGAACGCCTGTATCCTGTCAAAACAACCTATTTGGGGTTCTGCCGAGTTTTTATTTTAACATTGATTATGCTTTTCTTTGGTCTACTTGAAGTATCCTTGGGCGCGGCCTTGGAAAGTCAAGTCAGCTTTGCACAGCTGTCTAACATAACAGCGTCAATTCCGGGCGCATGGCAGGATGTGTTGGGACACCTGGGTCACTGCTGTTTTCCAGTCTCTGCTGCTTGTTTTGTTTTTGTATCCCGTTTCTTTTCCAGTTTCGTCGGGAATAGTTTGGTTGGAGGAATGGCATGGAATCAATTTGCCAGGCTGTTTGGGTTTGCTTGAATCGTGGTAGTTGTAAGCCTGAGTAAGGCTGAAGAAATGGAGTGGTGATCATTCTTGCGATTCGAATTACTTGAGAAGTGCACGTTGTTTCTTGCTTTGATCATGGGAATCAAGAGCCACGAGACACAGTATGATGCCTACCGTTATCTCTCATCCGCGGGAGTCGTTCATGCAAACTAGACTAAGGACTAACGCAAGTGGCATCCAAGTCGCAGCATAGGATATATCGTAGCTGCCCAAACGCACTGGCAAAGGAGATGGAATTAAGGAAACCAAAAACCTCGATGATATCTGCATTAGAAGGCCACTAGTAGAAGAGAGCTAATAGAAAAAACGTGCTTGGGAATGTGTATGGGAGGAAGGATAGAAGTGGGGTGGAGAAGTGAACTAAATCAGGCGGAAGGGGCCTTAACAGTTCCGCCAGCAAGGCTCCAACCACCAGACAACAAGCAAAAAAGACTAAACAGCGAAGAAGATGCCTGAAACAAGAAGCAGAGAAACAAGACATAGTCCCAGGCCTCGTATCTCAAGTGCTCCAAGGCCGACACTCACTGAAAGCTCCTCATTAGCACGGGGTATAAAAGAAATCCGTCCAGCCGCAGCTGTCGCCAGGCCATCACCCAACCCAAGCCATGGCCGAGGATGGTGGCTTTGGTCCATTGTCGGGGCACGTGGCTCGTTCCAGTCCCTCCCCCCTTTCCCACCATATCCCACCCGGAAAAAAAAAACCAAAGTGAAGGAGCGCACTACAAATACCGGGAAGCCTGGGTGGGTTGTCGTCCGTGTGCGATTTATCATCACCTGCTTCCAGAGTTGGGGCGTTGTTGGTGGCTTTTGTTGGGAATCCGGTCGCACGAGGAGAGACTGAGAGGAGGGACAACTGAAACGTGGGAGCTGCGCTCTTGGGGCGATAATAAGGGGGGTTATCAAGCTAGAACACGAGAGCCCTGGCATCTCGCGCCCAGTGGGCAAACAGGAACCGACGCCCCTCCTCGTTGTTGGTCTTTGTTGGTCATTCTTTCCTTCAGTCCATCGATACAGCGATAAAATCTGGTGAAGCAATCGGCGGGAGGGGAAAGGCGCTGACGGCGGTGCCCTTCTAGTTGGCCTCCTCGCCGTTTGCGTCCGCGGCATCCCTGCCGCTAACCGCGGCGGCCTCCCGCGCCATGCGGGCCTCGATCTCGCGAAGCTGCGACTCGCGGGCCAGCAGCTCCTGGCGCTTCTCGTTGATCTCGCGCTGAACCTTAACCTCGATCTCCCGCAGCTTCTCCTCCTCGCGGCGGAGCTGCTCCTCCTTGAGGCGGACGGACTGTGAGGCCAAGTCCTCAGGGTTCATAGACGAGTCACTGCTTATTTGGACAAAAAAAAAAAAAAAAAAAGTCAGCATCGTGCCGTCAGCTTAGGCCGGGGTTCCAGAATTGGCTTACACTCCACCACCCTCGACGCTCTTGCTGAGCTTCTCGGTACGGTAGTTCTCGTAGAGGAAGTCGTGAGTGATCTCCTTCAGGTCAGCCAGATGGCTGTGGAGCAGGGCAGAGCGGATGGCCAGGAAGTCCGAGTGGCGCGGGTTGTCGACCTCGACCACACCCCAGGGGTATTGGCGAGCGCGGACCCTGCGGCCGCCAATCTCGACAATGTCCTCGGAGCCCACAATGGCAAACGGCATCAGGCCACGGAGCTCGGCGTTCTCCTCGACCGTGTCCTCGTCGTCCTCTTCGATGTCGTAAGGGAAGTTGTAGACGGGGATCCGGTAGTGCTCGATGTCCTCCATGACCAGCTTCTTGGACTCGGCCAGCTCGCTCGGGGTGAGGGAATCGGCGCGGCCGATGACGGGAATGACGTTGACACGGGGTGCCAGACGCTTCATCAGCTCGATGTCCAGCTCGCGGAGGCTGTTGGGACGGACAAGTTAGCGTGCCGGCGCTTGGTCAATTCAAGGACAGGGTCAGTAACCCCGCATCGGTCTGGCAGGAAACATACCCGTGGCCGGTCGGGGTGATAAAGTAGAGCAGAGCATGGACACGGTTGTCCCTGAAGCGAGGGTTACGCTTGATGCGGGACTCCTGGGCCAGAATGTTATCGTATTCCCTCTCGAGGAAGTCGACGATCTCCGAGAAGCTGATCGAGCAGGCAGCGTTAGCATCGGCTCCATCGACAGCCATAAGCGTCTCCTCCATCACAAGAGATCAAAGCCCAAGGCTTACCTAGCCTCGTTGTCTACTTGGTCACCAAAGCCGGGAGTGTCGACAACGGTGAGCGAGATGCGGGTGCCGTCCTCGTCAAGCTCGAGCTCTGAATATTGCGGTCAGATCGGTGGTACGACGTTGAAGAGCGTGTGGGACAGCGCGTTTCTGGCCCGTTCGTGAGTACCTACCAACAGTGATAGGCTTGATCTTAACGCCCTCCTCGATGTGTGCCGTATTGGGGTCGTCCGACTCCTTGTGGGAAAGAACGGTCTTGCCGCAGAGCGTGTTGACGAAGGTGGTTCTCCCTGGAAGGATGCAGAGGATGAAGGTCAGCGGCTGTGTTTCACACATCGGGCTTCAACGTGGTGTATTGTAGGGTCCGGTTGTTCGCATCTCCAACGCGTAGCTACGGCGCTTTGTCCCGCGAGCGGTGTAGGAGGGCAGAGGAGGCAGAAGACGTACCAGTTCCTGAAGCACCGCAGACCATCAGGCAGAACTGGATCACCTTCTTCATGTTCTTCTTCCTTCGCATCATCTTCTGTAGAGGCCGAGAGGCATTCCTGGTCAGCTATCATACGATCTGGGGCGGCCTCGAGCACGAGGACGGCTGTAGACTGCGGGCGGCGCGCCTCGCGATTGGCAATGGCAATGGCGGCAGCAACGGGCTCACGGCGACCAGGTCGAGACGTCGCGAATCAGGACCAAGGAACGACGGAGAACGGAAGGGGAGAACAGAGGAATGGTCTGGTTGGAACGTACGCCGGGGGACGACATCTTGGGCTTCGGTTTAGAATTTACTGTATTTTTGAGTTTTGCTGGACTTGACAATGCTGTAGAGGCGACGGGCTGTTGGGTGTTGATCGCCGTCTCTGGGGGTATCTGAAACTTGGCTTCGAAAAGAGCGAGAGCAATTCTCGAGTCGGAGTCAAGGTTCAGACGAAGTCGAAGGACGGGATGGTTTAAAGGAGGCGTGGGTGTTGACGGGGCGGCGAAATGCAATTTCACAAATTGCAGCGGCAGCGGGAGACAGGCAGGCCTGCCCAGCGCAGGGTGGTTGCTGGCACTGACCGACAGACTGGGGGCCAGGACAACTCCCGTGAGACGGGCCAATGGGAGAAGGGCAGCGCTGGTGTTTCCGCGGGCACGGGCCAGGGCCAGAATTCAGGGGCTCCCGCCGATGTCAATCATTTGGGGGAGGGGCGTCGAATGAGGAAAGGTCACCTTGCTGGCTGGCCGCGGGACATTTCACGAGTGCCCCAGCGAGGGTCCACCAAAGCAAACACGGGCCCCACCTTGTGTTTGGTTATCTCAGCCGGGACGTTGCACGGGTCGGCAGTCGCTGGCAGTGTGGTTAGTGACCGTGGGTGCCCGGGTGCCTGGCTGGGGTTTGGGTTTTCCTGGATGATGCTGGGGAGCTTTTGAGGACTGAGGATCACACGGCTGGTGGCAGCTGGCAGCTTCAATTTGCGTCTACATAAATACAGGTACCAGCGTCTCCGACAAAACAGGCCCATATCAATGCGAAGATGGCCAAACAGCGGTGCAGGCCTGGCTGGTGGCACACAGGTTCGGTGGTGATTAGGATCAGCTTTGGACCTGCCCGGTCAAGGAGCTGCTGTGGATAAAACGTTCTTCTCTTCCACCACAGTGTAACGCAGACACAGCAAGTATCGCGCAGGAGGCCCAGGAAGAAGCAGGCGGGCTCACTAGCACAGCTAGTGGGAGCCGTCGTCGAGCGTGCAGTCACGGTGAGATCTGGTCGGTCGCGTTAGTCACCTGCATTTGCCTGCAGGAGCAGCAGCAGCAGCGGAGCCGGCTGGAGACTGCATCATCCCGACTTCCAGCATTTGAGCCAGTCTATCCCTTCTCAAAGGACCCAGGCAATTCCACGTCGCGGCGCAGTCCAGATCAGCAAAAGGGCATCTCCAACCGTGCCTGCAATTTTACCTTTGCTGCCTTGTGGATGCCGACCGCTCGGCAATTCACGTCAAGTCCATCACTACGTCAGCCGACAGTTGCTACCACCGCGCCTTCCGTCAATACACTCATCTGGTGGCAGTGGACGCAGTGGAAATCCCGCTCTATCCCGTGGGCCACGGCCTGGGGGTCGGCTGCCTGTGATTTCATGCTGCGTTGTTCCTGAACAAAACAAGAGAAAAAAAATACCAATTAGCGTTTATCGTTGCGCCTTGACCAGAAACACCAAAGTGCCGGGTCCTTTCTGGTGGTGCCGAACATCTGCACCTCACATTCCATACATACATACCCGTACATAATCTACCTAACCTTCCTCCTCCTTCTTTAATAATACTACCAGGCAGCAGAGTCGAGGGCGGACCGCCTCGTCGCCAGGATGAACACCAGGCAGCCTATTGAGAGCTCGGAACCGCCAGAGGCGCTCTCCGTCTCGTTCAATGCCGACTCGAGCTGCTTCGCCGTGGCTTTGAACACAGGTTTCCGCATATTCACATCGGCCGAGTGTGACCAACAGGCCTCCCGGGACTTCCCAGGGGGCCTGGGCCTCGTCCAGATGATGGGCAAGACTAACTGGCTGGCCCTCGTGGGCGGCGGGCGCAGGCCAATGTTTGCGCCCAACAAGGTCATGCTCTGGGACGAGGCCAAGTCCGAGGTCTCGGTCGAGATAAGCAACATGTCAAACGTCTGGGGCATGCGCCTGGCACGGAACCGCATCGTTGCTGTGCTGCAGGACTGCGTGCGCGTGTATTCCTTCGCCAGGCCGCCGGACCTGCTCGCCCGCCACGACACGGCCGATAACCCTCTTGGCCTCTGCGACATGTCGGACCGCCACATCGCCTTCCCGGGGAGGACCGCGGGGCAGGTCCAGCTGGTCGAGATCACCACTTCGAGCGTTTCCATAGTGCCCGCCCACTCGGCGAGCCTGGTCGCCATCCGCTTCAGCCCCGACGGCTCGCTGCTCGCCACCGCCAGCGAGAAGGGCACCATCATCCGCGTCTGGGCAACCGCCACGGGCGCCCGCGTCGCCGAGCTGCGCCGCGGCTGGGACCCGGCCACCATCTTCTCGCTCGGCTTCAGCCCCTCGGGCGCCATGCTCGCATGCACTTCGGACAAGGGAACCCTGCACGTGTACGACGTCCCGCACCCGTCAAAACCAAACCAGTCCGCTGCCGCTTCGGCCGCCGCCGCAGGAGGGGCAGGGAGCGGAGCCAGCGCGCCAGGCTCTAAGAGTCCGACGTCTAAGTTTGCCGGCCTTGGCGGCTCGACGGCCTCGCTCGTTTCGGGTGTGGGGGTCGAAGCAGGCGGCAGCACCGTCGGTGACGGCGCGCAGGAGGGCGACGGCGGCGCCGGCAAGAAGGGCAAGTGGGGCCTCCTCGGCAAGATCCCCCTGATGCCGCGCTACTTCTCGGACGAGACGTCCTTCGCGCAGGTCAACTTTGCAAACACCAACCAGCCCGTCGCGGCACCCGTCGCTCCCACCATTATGATTGGCGGCAGCGCCAGCAGCTCCAGCATGATGGATTCGACCCCCGCCCCTCCCCCGGCCCCCTTCGGCTCCCTCAAGGGCACGCCCTACGACATTGTGCGGCCGCCCATAAAGGGCATGATCGGCTGGATTAGGGAGGACACCATCGTTGTAATCGGCGCTGGCACCGACGCGCGCTACGAGAGGTTCAAGGTTGTGCGCGGCCAGGACGGTCGGCGCCTGTGCGTGCGCGACGGGTGGAAGCGCATCCTTGGCGATAGCTAGCAGGGTCTGCGCAAGGAGTACGAGAGGGAGCGGATGCTACTCAAGGAGAAAGAGCGGCAGACCGAGGAGAGAGAGCGACGACTCCTCAAGATGCAGCAACAGCTGAAGAAGGGTGAGTAGCAACAGCAGAGGCGGTCGGGCGAGCGAGTGAAGGGAATTGTTATAGAATCTGCACCAGGCACTGAAGCATACGTGGGGACTGGCGTTTTCGTTTTCCCTTTATTTTGTTTTTCTCTTCATTTTCCTATTCCACCTATACGGCATATCGCGCGAGGTAAAGCGTCTTTCTTTAGCCACATGATTTCAAGAGGGAAATGGTACGGACGGGGAATGTCGGGGTAGGAACGGGTGCCCTGGCTCTGGCAAGCGTTTGTTTGTATTTAAACGTATACAATCTAGCGGGTAATATGATACAGCACCGAACGGGTTGCTGTCCGCTGTTGGGCATGATCCGTTCGGTGCTTGGAAATTCTCCATTCTCGGCCGCCTGACTCGTTGTTCGCCCTTAGCGATCCCGCCGTGACCTGCTCCCGCTCTTGCTCTTGCTCCTGGATCTCCTCTCCTTCGAGCGGTCGCGCCTCCTGTGGCGCTCGGCGCTCCTGCTGCCGCACCTGGAGCGGTCGCGGCCGTCCCCATCCCCATCCCCTTCGCGGTCGCGGTCGCTCCGGCGATCCCTGTCACGGCCCCGCTCGCGCTCGCGCCCGTCGTCCTCATCCCGGTCGCGGTCGCGGCGGCGGCGGGCGTCACCGCTGCGCTCCCGGTGCCGCCTCTTGTCGGCGTCGTCGCGGTCCTCGCGCCGCCTGCCGCGGTCTCTGCTCCCGTCCTCGCCGCCCCGTCGATCGCTGCGTTTCCGGCCGTCCGCCGCCGCCGCCGCCGCCTCGTCGCGGTCGTCGTTCCCGCGGCGGTCCCGGCGCGGCCGCTTCTCCCGGCTGCGGTCGCGGTCGCGGTCGTCGTCGCGGTGCCGCCGCCGCTTGTGGTGATGGCGGCCCCTGTCCTTCCTGTCGCCACCGCGGCGCTTGCGCTGCTCGCGCCCCCGCGCCTCCTCCACCTCCTTCTTCTTCTCCTCGATCAGAAACGCCTTCATCGGGTCGTCGTCGTCGTGGCCCTCCACCAGCGCCGCGAGCTCCTGCTCCTCCCTGAGCAGCGGCCGCGGCGGCGCGCCGCCGTCCCCGTCGTCGTCATCGGCACCGCTACCCTCGCTGCCCGTCCCGTCACCATCGCCATCACCACCCCCAGCCCGCCCCTGCTTCCGCTGCAGGTCCAGCCAGCCGATGCGGCCCTCGTCCGGGTCGTCGTCCTCGTGGGGCTTGTAGCGCGCGTGGTCGACGCGCACCAGGCGGCCCGCGATCTCGGCGCCGCCCAGGTTGTCGACAGCCAGGTCGGTGCTGCGCTGGTCCTCGTACTTGAGCCAGCCGAACCCTTTGCTCTTGCCCGTCTCACGGTCGCGCACGAGCTTGAGGAAGACGGGCTCGCCGAACTGGCTGAAGATTGTCACCACGTCGCCCTCGGTCAGCTCGTAGGACAGTCCGCCAAAGTAGACGTAGGCCGTGTCGCGGTAGTCGACGTGCCAGGACGCTTCGGGGGAGCTGTGTCGTTTGGGCGGGTTGGCCTTGGGAGTCAGCTTCTGGTTCGTCTGGGTCCTCGCGAGACTGGGAATTGCCAAGACTTACATGCCCTGCTCAATCTCCTTCTTGTTGAGCGCCTGGATGGCTCGTATCTGGTTCATCTTGGCGGGCGGGGTGGTGTGCGTCCGGGGCTGTCTTGCTGGGCTTCCCTCGTGGCCTCCAGCATCTCAGTGTCGCGTCTGCTTTCGATGTTTCACGCGAAAAAGTCCGCTGGAGCACGGCCGTCGTGAAATGACATCGTTGTGGAGAAGCCGGGCCGTTGCCGGACCCACTTTGAAAATGGAGTGTCTCCAGATTTGGTATCCCTTTCGTCCACCCCCCAACGCCGCCAACGCCGCCAAACCCAGACATCGTCCGAGTATCGATTCTGGACCAGCGCCTCCTTTCCGTGCTTCATTCTTGGCGCCCACTTGGTAAGATTTTGTTTACTGCGAAGCCCGACACGGTAGCTCATACAATCTACAAGGCTGGGCCTGGTCCATCGTTAAGGTGCGTGTTGCAGCCTGAGCATCCTAGCGGGAGTGATCCTGAATGTCGTGAAAATCTTCGTTCTTTTTTTGGTGGGTTCTATCATCCCCCAAAGTCATGTTTTGATCCTACAAATGGCATCGGCAGTTCATTCACCGTCCAAAACCCCCCCTGAACTGCCATGCTGAAAATATCCATGCATGCTTTGTCCCGACCCCTATACCAGAAACGCCAAGAAGCGATCATCATGGTAAGAAGAAAGAGTGCAAAGAAAACGCCAAGCTAAGGAAAGGGCAGAGGCAGAGGCCACGCGAGGAGGGCAAGAAAGAAAAAAGAACAAAGAGTAGTTGGCCAGGCCGTCCATCCGTTGTGTGCAGGGTGGCCGGCTCGGCGTCTCCGAAAGGGCTTCATCGACCCAATCTCTGTTGTCCTTCGCCAACTTCCCCCACTAGCCATCAACCCAATGTGTGCCCTGAATAAGCAACCAAATTGCTCCTGTATCAAGATGACGCCGCGGCAATGGAAACTCTGTAGCTAAGATGGTAGGCTCGTCGCATTAGAGAGAAACAAGAAACAAATCAAAAGGTAAACAGAGGAAAAAAAGATTGGTGCTGCATAGAAGGTGAAATGATGGCCTCCTCGGGGCGCGTTTGGTTCCAAAAGAGATGAAGTCGTCCTTGGGTTGAGAAGGACCTCGGGCCCAGTAAATCATACACAAAGTGACGGAGGAGAATGAAGAGCGTCGTCATGTAACCTGGGCAATGTAGAAGGCCCATACATGTACCATGCATGTGTCGAAGGCCTGATGCGTGTCAAAGTACAAGTTTCGACTGCGCGTCAATTTGGCGAACATGTGGTTCATGTGAGCGACAAGACGGTCGACAGTTAGGGCGTGTCTAAGCATTGACACTCGCCTTGCCCAGAGGCCTCAGGACATTGTCGCCGTAGTGGTCACCCATGTTTCCTGTTATAACATCCATGTCAGCAGCCGTGACGTCTCGGGGAGGGTTGAATGAAGGGGATGATGGTACGCACCGGCGGGGAAGTAGTCGCAAACACTGAACCAGGCGCCCATGTCCGTGAACATGGTTCCAGGGGGGCAGTATTGAGCAGCACAGCCGACCTTCTTAGTATCGGCCCACACAAGCTGCGTGTAGTGACCGTACTGCTCGAACTTGCCAGCCGTAGGGTTCTTCTGGCCATAGTTGGCCTCGGGGTAGAGCACGATCTCGCCGTTGTACCACATGTTGGTGATAGCCCGCGCGATGGCCGTGTTTTCGCCGAGGGACTTGGCATCGCCGCTCGATCCCCACATGGCCAGATTCTGACCGTAGCCGCCGCCACCGGGAGCCCTACATTTACTTTTGTCAGCTTATGATATTTCATGTCGGGATTGAAGGGAAAGGTCTTACATGTCGTGCGCAAACTTGCACTTCTTGGCCGTCTCGGCGGCATAGCCGGCGTAGGTGCTATCCCATGCGAGTGCCGGGGCCGAGTTGTTCTCTCGGTGGATGTTGTGGTGGTACACGGCAGTGCTGGCGAAGTCAGTGGGCGCGGCTGCTTGCGCCTGCTGGGCTTGCTGGGCCTGCTGAGAACCGAGCCTCACCTCCGGCGGAGGGGACACAGCCGCTGGCTTCGACATTGAGACGGGAGTCGGGATCGGCTCAGGAGTCGGAATAAGCGTGGTCGTCGGCTCAGGAGGGGGCGGAGGTGGCGGCTGCGAGGTCGTAGTCGGAGCCACCGACGTCAAGCTGGTGGTAGAGCTGGCCGCGGGCTCTGCACCGGCAGTGACCGTGACATAGACAATATCGGTCACGACCTCGGTGTGAACGGCGCGCTTCTCGACCGGGCCGGCGAGAGCCAGCGCGAGGCCGGAGGCAGCGAGATAGATGGAGGCCTTCATGTTGTCTGGGTTCTGTACTGGCTCGTGTGGTGGATACCCAAAAGGCGGAGCTCTGCAGGCCTGGTAAGAATCGGTACTCCAAAGAATCCAAAGAAGGGGATCGACGCGCGACAGGAAGCGAAGGATGGAAAGGGACGGAAGAGAGTGAGATGCTGAGCGAGTGTGGGTTGCTGTAACGAGTTCAAGATGGGACAGTGGCAGGTAAATGAGCCAAGAAGAGAAATCTGTCTGGAAGGGAGGTGTAGAAGTGAAGTCTTGAAGGAAAGTGCGCAAGGTTTGCACTGAGTTTGGTGGTTGTCGCGGGACAACGTGAAAATTTGGAAGGAATGCGCGGAGAATGAAGATGGGCGTGTTGAAGGGAGGTTGAAATGGTGGCTTCCTCGGCCATGGCGTCGAGAGCTGGGCACTTTCCCAGCTTTGTCCCAGGGCGGCGTTTCGTGGCGGCGCCCCACACACAAAGAAGCTCTTTGTCTCAACAGGAAGGAGAAGAGGAAGGCCGTAGACACGGCAACAGCCAGTCCAGGCCCGGGCAGAAGATAGCTCAAAAAGAAGATGCCGAGCGTGACTGTCTTGGCCATTCTTGCAGTTGCATGTGCTGGCAGCCGGCGGGGGAAAAGGCAGGCAGGCCGCGTCTTGCGGAGGAAGCACCCATGGCGACACTGGTACATCACAGAGAGCTTGGGGATATTATGAGGATAGTTGGCGGGGTCGAGGTGGGAGCGGGAGATGGGCGGTCGAGCAGTCTCGAGGGCCCTTCAAAGCGACACGGCAGTAGCATCGTCTTGGTAAACATACCTTTTCAGCGTTGGATAATGAGGGTGCTGTAACGAATGGCAGAGGTGACTGGAGAGATATCCTAAAGTGAGAAGGGGGCGGCGGGGACGGCGGTAGTTATACACCGTCGGCAGTTGAGGGAGTCGTCTGTCGGAGCTGTCTGGCAGATGCAGAGTGACCGCAGCGCGCTGGCCCAACTAAGGTCCGCCAAGGAACGTGAGGTCGTCTCGGAAAGAACGAGGTGGGTGGAAAAAGAGTGTGGTTGAACAACAGGCAAGACCAGTTGTCAGTTGGAGGTCTGTGTTAGACCACAAGAAAGGTCTGGGTGGGCTCCCGAAATCCGGAGTGACGGACGTCGTCTATTTTCTTGTTATTTCCCGTGTCCTCAGTCTCTTGTCACTTCTGCCACCACGCTAGGCTGAGGAGTGCGTTACAGTCAGATCGGAGCCCGCACGAGTGACACAGCCAGCCAACAACGAGGCGAGGCAGGCGAGCGGGCTGCTCTTGATGATGCGTTTCACCGAAGCGACCTACAAGCTTGTCACGCCCAGAACTGTGGCAGGTTTTCCTGCACTATTTTATCTTTCCTCTTCCGGAAGAGACGATTGTCAGGTGGTCGTATCTTGGCCGCTGTCTGGCTCGAGGCGGGGTGGCCAAGGCAAGAGACGAAGGGGTTTGATACTGTTTAAGGAGGGACGATGCAAAAGAATGTGGTTGTCGGGTTGGACCGAAAGAGCGATGGTGTGGCCGGTGGATGCCACAAAAAGGAAGGTGGGTGGTGGTGAGGAAGGAAGGTTGGAAAGGCGGTGGTCGAGGCAAGGCGAGGAAGAAGGCAACGAGCGAGGTGTGGCCCGTACGACGGACTAAAAGGAGTGGGACTCTGCGGCTGCAAGTGCAGTGGAGGTGGTTGTCGAGGCCGTTTTCCGTTTTGCTGAAGAGGGGACGGCACAGATCCTCCAGCGGAACGGAAGGCTACAGCTGGGAAAACCCTGTGTAATTTGGACGGCATCCATCCCAAGAACGGCAGGCACGACACAAGGGCGCCGAGAGGGCGTATGATTAGTACCAAGACTGCCAATTTTACTTGCTGCCCAGCCACGTGCAAGACCCGAGGGGTGAAAATATTGAATTGACCGGACAGTCCTCTACAACCTGCGGCTATCGTATCACTTCTTTTTGATCAGACGGCGAATCCGTTTGATGTCGACAACTCGATTTCCATGGTCCAACTGGGCCAAGATATCTAGGCCATCTGGCAGCTACAGAACGGAACCCCTGCAAACGGGCAGCAATACGAGATCTCAGCAGCTAAGCCGAGCTATTGACCTCTACGAATCCGGGCTCTGGCTTTCACAGGTAAAACGTGGTATCAGGGAAATCGACCCAGCCGTCACCAGCAAGCCACTGTGCAACGCCGCACGCCATCGATTGGTGATGGCCTGGACGGGGAAGGCAGTCGATCTGGCCGATCCGGTCGATATCACAAACAATCGAGCGCCATGTCTTTTTGTAGGTTCGGCCAGTGGCATCCATGGGCTCGCTTGCGATAAAATCCTAGGCAGATAGGCAGGCAGGATCCAAGTGGCTCTTCCGAGACGTCGACTGGTGACGGCAAAGGCACCAAGCACACAGAAAGACACTCAACAGCTGGGTGCACATAAAGTCAATGTTTCCTGTCCTCCGCGTGACCGGATCCCATTGGACGCCCCCAACTCGGCGTGCATCTCTGGTGTAACGGCGCGTACCTTGCATTGGTGACTGGAGTTGCGCCCAGCTTTTCGGCATCGCTGGGACGAGGCAGGGCAACCCCACCAACCTGCGTCCGTAGCCTGAAGTGAGAGACGAGGAGCTAGGGGCCAAGCCACGTAACGCTTCAGTAATGGCTGGCCCTTCATTTCGGGCCAGCGGCCTTTCTTTTTTTTCTTCTTCTTCCTTTTTGTCTTGTGCCACTTCACTTGCCGCTCTAGCCCAGCAAAAAAGTATCAGACGAACAACTGTTGAGGTCGCTTTAACAGCCTGCCGGGCAGGCTGCAGGGGTTGCGCGGGGAAAGGTCTGGACGTTGGGTCAGTTTGCAGGGGCGGCGGGCTGTTTGGTGTTTGTTCGCCCCAACTCACCGGCATCGGAAGAGAACCCCTGCTGACAGGAATCACACTATGGATACCACACCGTGATTTTGGGGTGTGTCACTCTTCTGTTCTGAGTTGAGAGTGCCCAACACCTGAAAACAGGGGCTTGTCACGACGAACATCGCCAACAAGAAGGGCTCTTGTTCGCTACATGTCCGGCCGTGATATCTCGCATGCTCCCAAACAACGCACGCCTGCTCGCATTCCCGTATGCATGCATGCATGTCCTGAGACTTGCAAAATTCTCCAATGCTGAAAAGTAGTCGTTTTTTGGGCCCGCCTTCCCGGCCCCTGTTTCGGGGGCCGCTCCCCAGATGGCCTCAGTTCCGATCTCGTGTTCCCTCCCCATCCCACAACGAAGAAGATGCACCGTTTCTTGTACCGCTCCCCCGGCGGTCCCGGAGCGCTGCAGGCCGCCCACAACGAAAAATACGGTGGTAAAACTGGGAAAGGCGACCAAAACACGCTCGTCCTCTGGCCTATGCCCCCGAAACAAGCACGATCTGGTACTATCTGGCCCGTGACATCTCTATCGCCTTCCCCGGGTCTCTGGAAGCTCGACTCAGCCTCGGGCCTACACCAATGAAGGAGAGAAAGATAGGAGAGAAACCTTGCCTTTCAGCAAGGCCGCCGGGGACCATGGGAGACGAGCCACACACAGCAAGCGTCGGAGCTCGTCGCACAGCAGCCCATGGCCAACATGTGGGCTTTTCTCGTTCGCTTGCTCTCACTGCTCTTGGGCCCGTTTCAGCTTCGAACACGAAGTCAGCCATCTCCCGCGCCCTCACCCTCCCAGGAGCCAGCCGGCCAGCGCACAGCATTCCACCGACAGCGAATCGACCGGCAGGAATGCAGCCCGGCGGTTGTGTACGCGCGAATGTGGCGTTCCCTTGAGCGACGCGCCTCTTGTGGAATCTCTGCACCCGCCTACGATTACCGGCTATCCTTTCCTCCACCCCTCGGCCGTCTATCCGAAAAAAAGAGACACGCCAGGCAGCCCGCCAGCCGGCCTTTCTACCGTCTGTGCCCGTATGGCTGAGGAGCGCGGTGCAGGCCGGGCAAGGGATGCGTCGAGGCGTTTTCTGTCTCGGGGGCGTCTCACCGACCGGTGCCCGATCCTGTCCACTCAGGGCGTTCAAGCCTGCAGCCTTGGCCCCGAGCCGTGCGGGGGGAGGCCCTGCCATCGATAGCATAGGTAGGTCGAATCGCCGTTTTCCCGTCCTCTCCCGCCCATGCATCCTCAAACCCTAGCTCCCGTTGGCGGTATAGGAGTGTTTGGGCCTGCTGCAAGAACCCGTGGTGGGCCACGGCGCCGAAGCCCCTCGACTGGAGCTGCCTCCGCAAACGGACTCCCGCTTCGACGCCTCACGCCCCTTCTGGCCAATCCGGGGAAAGTTAGCCCGCCTCCGGGTGCCCCTCGCCGTCTAGGATATATTGCGCTCCGTCGGGCGCCGCCGGGGCTGGGCCTCGATCCCGCGAATGGTGAAGGCCGCCAACGCAGTCTCCGTCCAACTTCCCTGGCTGTCCATGTCTCGACGCCCATATGTATCGGGTATCGGTCCCGCCTGTACTTTTTACTGTCCCCCTCGATTTCGGCGGCGTCCCTTGAGATGCCGCAGCTTGATAGTGCGAGGTCTTCCTGACTCCCGGTTCTGGGTGGTTCTAGGTTAGCGTTGCACAAGACCTCACTCTTGTAGCGCTCCTGGTAGGGTGGTACAAGAAGAGAAAAAAAACAAAGAGGAAAAAGCATGGTGAGTGCTGGTGCCGCTCGGTACCCTGGGAAGCGAGAGAGCAGGAGACAATGGGGTGATGGCCAACAGCGCTTCGAGTCGACTGTCAAGATCCCTCTCTCTCTCTCTCGCGAAACTAAACCCAAGACAACCAGCAATGTCTCCAGACGTGGCTGTTGGTCGCACAGGTGGCCTGTACTGGATCTTGGACAAGGTTTGCTAAGCGGTCCCTGTAAAATGTTTCTGATCCTTCCATGGCACCGCCCCCGGGCGGTCGTCTTGTCCTCCCCCTCCTTGTCTCTTGTTTTGGGAGCCCCTCGTTGTCTTCCCCTTTTTCTCTGTAGAACCGGCCCCGCCGCTAGAACTACGGCGGCGACTCGGACGAGCCGTCCATATTCAGGGGGTTCGAAGCTAGGGCCATATGCCATGATAACTCGACCAGTGCCGGGCTAGGGACAGTGGGTTAGTGGGTTATTGAGACAGAAAGGTTCTATCGAACGTGTTATTAAATAGCCCTATGCTACTACGAGGCCTCAAACGTCGTGCGCAAAAGAAACAGGGGCTTAATCATCGTAGTTAGCCTTGGTAGTCTGTTCCGCTGTAGTTATCTGCCCTAGCGATAGCCTGAAAGTAAGAGAGGCGGAGAAATAGACGTAAAAGAAGACTTCAAGCCATCTCCCTGCCAGACACGGCAATGCACCTGAACACAGTCATAAAAACCCCCGCCAGCCAAGGGATCGCCCACAGAAGAGGCGCACAAGCTCGCCTAGATCGCCTTGTCGCCCAACACATGGTCCAGATACCGCAGCGTGTGGTCAAGGTAACAGCACATATCGCATCCAAATATGGTGAGGCCTATCATATCTGACAAAATTCAGGTGGCTCGCAGCCTAGTGGCTCAAAGATTCCCGTCGCCATGTTCCTCGCCATTCCCGAGTTCTTGGAAGGCGCCTCTTTTAGCGAAACTAACACAACATGGAGGACAAATCGACTCTGCTTGTCCACTCGAAGAGAAAGGGCGATAGTTCGAGACATGAGGAACCCAACTGTCACTCGTCTTTTGTGCTCGAGACACCACGCTGCCTTGTCTTTGCCCCAACATCCCTCGACCCGAATGACTGGCAGAGATCTTTTCTCGCGGCCTCCGGCGTGGCCGCTCGTCGCCGAGGGGTACAGGGGCGAGGAAGCAGAGCCCGTGGGCCTGGCTGATCGGGTCTCCTGTATGATGTCGATACGGCTAGAAGGCATCACGCGCGGCCGGAATCGAATCACGTACCGCAACTTTGATGTCGTTCCTCTAGCGTAGCAAGGAAGCAGGTAGCCGCTGCTGGATGGCCAGCGCAGAAGGTGGGCTTTTTGGTGTGGTGCAGACGGCGCGACGGCGCTGCATCGTTACTGTTGCACCCGCACAACGTGGGCCTCTGGCAGTCACACCTTACCCAGATATCTCTCATGAAGTCTTGATAGATGGTGTGTGTGCTGGCGGTGCTCGCAATGGTGCGCAAGCAGACACCACCAGCCAAACAAGTCCCTACACGCCCTGAAGACTCCTGAAGAGGGTACCAAATGCCAACCGAGGGGCAATTACACAGACGAGTAATTTTTTCTTGTTGTGGTAGCTCTTGTCATCTTGCTTTCAAGACGAGTCTCTATGTACAACGTCGTGTGGAGCCTACTGCCTCGCCGGTGTCCGTAGGTCCTGTCGAATCGATGGTTGGACTTTTTCGGTGGGATACGGCTGGCTCTCACGACGCTCATCCACTGCCCCCACCGTCGTAGATGGCTGTTTCGCAAGGGGCTCATTGCGCGCGCATCATCGCCAGGCGGCACGACGCAATGATACAATGACCGGGGCTTTACATCGTGGCCTACCTGCCGCTCCGGTGACATCTCTCCCCGGCAAGCACAAACATATCTCCAATCACGACGCCGTAGGTGTGTCGGCGGCGGCGTCCTTCTTTTCCGGGGTAAAGGGCTTCTGGTTTGGCATGATGGGGTAGTGTGCGAATATCTGCTGTCGGCGGAGGTGGACTGGGGTCGAGTTCTTGGGCTGGTCAGGGATGACCTTCTCCAGACCCTGGGGAGCATGCCAACGAGGCCCCAAGTCAGCAACCCACATCAGCACGTAGAGGATGGCCGAGCGGGCCTTACAGTCTTGTCGTAGACGCATTTGTTGAGCTTCCACTCGTCGGCACGGCACTGCCATAGCTGGTGGTTGTTGTTGTCGAGGCACTGCCAGTGCTTGCGGAACTCGTCGAGACATGACTTATTGATGTCCTCGAGGACGCTCCGGGCGCAGCGCGTGACCCTGCGGCCCTCGGTCAGGCACTTGGCCTCGCCGGTGCCGGGGTTCTCGTTCTTGCACTGCATGAAGTCATCGTTGTAGTCCCGGCACCGGGCCCCGATGAAGAAGGCGGCCGACAACAGGGGCGCGGAGCTGGCGCCGATCTCCTTGACCTTGGGAATCGAGTCCGGCAGCGGAGTGGTGTCGTAGAGGACGTGCTGGTTGAAGCTGGGAACGGCCCGGGTTAGCGCATGCCGAGGCTGTCGCTACTCTGCGCTGGCGCCGATGGTGGATTTCCGGGTCGATGTAGACGCGGCTGGGGTCAATTGGCGGGGCATACAAGGCCCGAAGTGGACGGGAGAACTTACGCCGGCTTTCGGGCAGCCATCTTGGGCGGTGTTTGAGGGACGGTCGACCGGGGATTCGGCAGATAGGGATGGGGGGGCGCCTCTGTTGGAGTTGGACGATGTTGCGAGGCCCAGCAATCGAGGTCAATCTCAATTGTGGGGTGCCTCATTGGCCCGCAGTTTGACGGGGGGTGCAGGGGTGGGTGGTGAGTAGCCAATCAAGTGGAGCCGGGATGGTGGTGAGCTCTTTTAGCTGTTGGAGCTTTTGCTTGGGCACGGTCCCTTTTTATTTGCGCGTGTTGCCAGCCGCCGCTTCACATTGTTTTGTCATTCCGCCTCATCCCTCCCCGGGCAGCAACAAATTTCTTCCCCACAGCGTTAGGTAGCCTTGCGTCGAGGCTTGCCATCCGAGCCGCCTCCGCTTCGACCCCTAAGCCTCCCGCGCGAGCTGAAAGAGACACAACCTAATTTTTGCGACCAGCCTCGACGCTTCTTTGACGCGCCAGCACCCGCGAGAGACGCGCCGACCCTTCGAGATACTTGTCTGAGATTACCTCGAGCCACGACGGCCGAACTAGCCACCGCTTGCTATTGCTTCCGACACTAAAGAATCGCATACTCTATTGGGGGTGCTTCCATTACGCCATCTTTGCTGCCGAGCGACCGCCTACAGCGCCCATCATGTCGCTCTTTGGGGCGACGGCGCAACCCGCCGCCACGAGTACCTCGTCCATGTTCGGCGGCCAACAACAGCAGGCGCAGCAACAAATGCAGCAGCAGCAAATGCAACAGCAACAAATGCAACACCAACAAATGCAGCAGCAGCAAATGCAACACCAACAAATGCAGCAGCAACAGCAACAGCAGATGCAGCAGCAGCAGCAGCAGCAGCAGCAGCAGGCGGCCCTATTGCAACAGTCGCAGCTGGGTGGTTCAATATGGAAGCCAGGAAGCTTATCAACTCGTGAGTGGCTCCGCGCAGCGCAACCGCTGCGGAAAGAAACCAGCCAACAAGATCCGACGCCTACTCACGGGCTCGGGTCACCATCCCGCAAGACCTCTAGCTAATATCGCCGCCGCCGCCACCCGAACAGACCAGAAATCGATTCCGGAGCAGATGCAGGCGATAACGAACAAGTGGGACCCCTCAAACCCGGCCTGCGAGTTCAGAACGTACTTCTACAACAAGGTCGACGAGTCCCACATCCCCTTCTACGGCCCGGCACCCGGCGACGACCCCAAGGCCTGGGAGGCGGCGCTGGCCGACAAGCCCGCGGCGGGCTTCATCCCCGTGGCCGCCGTGGGCTTCCAAGCGCTCGCGCAGCGGCTCAACGCGCAGCGGCTCGCCGTGGGCCAGTTCAACCAGCGTCTACACGAGATCAACGCGTCGCTCGACGCCATCCTGTCGCGCCACGACCTCGAGACCTCGGTGCGTAGCCTGGCCGCCCGCCGCCGCCACGCCGAGCTGCGCCGCCGCTCGCTCGCCCTCGCCGCGCGCGTCCAGGTGCTCCGGAACAGGGGGTATGCCCTCAGCGGCGACGAGGACGATCTGGGCGCCAAGCTGGCCGCCCTCGAGCGCAGCGCCCAGGACCCTGCCCTCGCCGCTCGGATGGAGGAGCTCTGGAGCCGCCTCATCACGTTGCGCGACTACGCCGAGTCGCTCCAGGCTGAGATTGGAAAGGGCGCGCTCAACGCCGACCAGGGAGGCTTGGGAGACGAGGTTGAGGCCAAAGCGAAGAAGGTGCGTCCCCCTTTGCTACCCCATCATAGAATGGCGGGGGAGCGTTCTTGCCGGTATTCTACCATCTACCCTTGCCAACGCTGACACGCATCTGCAGATTCTCGAGGACTACGAGAAGCAAATACAACATTTGAAGAAGGAACTAGAGCTCGTCAAGAAGGACTTTGATGAATGGGAAAAGCAGAGCACTCCTGTGTCGAAGTCATGACCTGAGTTTGAGAGTCAGATAAGGTCTTTGGCGCAACTGATTTGCCTTCCGGAATCACGCGTGGCTGAAGATGGAACCAGAGCGAGACGTGCCCCTTTTTTCATTTAATTTGCATACCCGGCGCTACCAGAAACCTACTGCGCCATCTAGTCTGTAGGCTCTAGTTGTCGGCTTTCGGCGCCTGAGTGTGGCTGGATTCTTTAATGTGGTCTGAGCCATGGAATGAAATGGCCATCGCCTAAAAGCTCAGGATATCTCACGCATGGCGGGACATGGTGTCTCCGAGAGAGTCGAGATGGACGAGAAGTTGCAAGGGACGTTTCCAGATGCGAAGATGGCATGGCAAATGGTCATCAAGTGGTAATGTACAGTCTATCGTCGTCCCCACAGAGAAACTGTGGCGTACAGATGGTTCCCCTACCCCTGGATAAACGCCGAAACTAAAGCTTCGTCCGGTTGGTATTATATGCACACGCGCAATGGGTAGTAGGGTTGGACGGATGGCAGCGAACTGCTCGGCTCGAGGGGATTATTTCCCCATAGTGTGTTCCTGTTGACCGGCGGGTGAGCAGCGGCTCGTATGCCGAAGAATAGTGATATCAGATGCGCGGAGCCTCAAAAGATCCTCGATATGGCGTCAATGGCAAAAGGGGCTGTGTGTCAGGCAGTGCAGTAGAGACCATGTCAGCCCTCAGCTCAAGCAGGACTGCCCCCGACAGGGGAAAAAAAAAAGGCCAGGTGGGCTTACAGAAGTAGAGAAAGACGCTGGTGGCAATGAAGCGCTGGACGGTAAAGGTCGCCTCGTCCTCGAGCTGGCGCATCTCCTCCTCGGAGAATTGCGGCGGGGCGACTGCGCGGAGAAAGGTGGTGGAAGGGTTAGTGGGCTTAGACGTCCGAGGGAGATGGGTTGCGGGGTCTGTGGGCAGAAGCGTACATCCAGGTCCTCCGAACATGACGAAGGAGCGAGCGGCTGTTTCGGTTGGTGGTTTGTGTCTTGTTTAGCGAGCGTGGCGTGGGGATTGGGGGCGGTATCACGGCTGTTTTGAGGGGTGTTGGGCTCGAGATGTCTTCCTCCCGTGGGTCGCCAAGACGTCGTTATCGCCCGAAATTTTTGGAGCGGCTGCTAATCGATAACAAGGGACCAGGACCAGGCCCGCGTTACGAGTGGCGGTGCTTCAGCGGCTAGCCACAGCGCTGTGGCGGCCGACAATAAGCGATTCTTACTTGTGCTAACCAGGTACAGGCAAGCCCGACTTTAATCCGAAATCTTTCATGTTCGAAGCGTATCGTGAAGTGAAATAAGCCCGTCTTATTTGCGATACCGCTGTCCGCGCGCAAACGGCGGTTTGACAATGAAGCCGTTGCCCCAGTGCTCGCTGTCACATGATTGTCCCTCCCTCCAACAACGATAGAATGGCCGTTATCGGGGTGTACAGGGAGGGACCAGCACCAACCTAAAGTTTCCCGCCGCAACAGTTGCCCGTCGGATTCTCTTGCCTGTATCGCGCCGGAGAGCCAGGCTTGACACAGCGTGGTGCGAGGGAATCCTTTCCCTTCACAGCAGAGGGGCGCGCTCTGATTGGACCGCACCCACGCCTTTCTCGACTTTTTTTTCCCGCGTCCATGCAGGAACGTGCGAAAACGTCCCGTTATCAACCGATAACACGTCCACGCGCTGTCGTCTGGTCTCTCAGATATCTGAGGTGGGCTCTCCCGACCTCGGTCACTTCCAGGGTAGCTGGCGTGCGACAGACTTCCCCCGTTCCACCTCATGCTGCCCTCACTCCCCTCCATCATTCCCACCTTGTGCCCTCCTCAGCGTGTTTGTAAGACGGCCTAGATAGCTGCGTGGTCTCGCTCGACGGCTGGCTTCTGCTATTGCCCTTACCTGATCAATTGGCCCGTACTTGGCTTTTTCTCGCCCGCCCCTGGGCGCTGGTCTCTCCCGCCGCGCACGAGATCTGCCAGCAACACCCCGCCAGCCATACATCTCCCTCTCCCACAGCGCGTGGACTGTTGCCAGCCATGAGCTCGTGGGCTCTGGCTTCGTGCCGCCCGCTGGGCCGTCTCGGACGCCGCGTGTCTGTAGCTCCCGGGCCGGCGCTCGTGCCGAGGGGCTCGGGTTTGCGACCATGCGTGGCGTCCACCCAGCGGCGTCACTACGCCTCACCTCGGCAGGGAGACAAACAATCTAGTGGCAATGAAGATCACGTTGCTAGGAAGGAGGCCGGAAAATCCTCCATGATAGGACTGAACCCGAACAAGGAGGGACTCTACCCGCCTTTCAAAAGACTCTGGCGCCCAGCTGATTACGATAGCGAGCCTGCGGCTGGGGATGCCGTGCTCCCCAGGCACTTCCGCCGCATCGAGGGCCTCGATCCTCTAGACACGTTTGCCCGCCGCCACATCGGCCCCAACAACGACGAGGTTGCGCGCATGCTTCAAGCTCTCGACCCCCCGGCAACTTCCATCTCGGAATTCGTTCAGCAGGTCATCCCGCCCGACGTCCTCTCCGGCCGTCCGATGTACCAAGACGTCAAGGATGCTTCCTTGAAGGGAGTTTTCCCTGAAGGCGCACCCGAGTCCGAGATCTACGAAACAGGGTCCACGTGGGCGTTTCTGAACAGGGCCTATCTCCCAAACTTCGCCGGCAGCGGCTACTACAGAACCCTCACACCCGAGGTCCTCAGGCGGAACATCCTGCAGAACCCTGCGTGGTACACAAGCTACACCCCGTACCAGCCTGAGATCAGCCAGGGGCGACTGGAGTCGCTCCTCAACTTCCAGACCATGGTGTCGGATCTGACCGCGCTCCCCATCGCGAACGCGAGTCTGCTTGACGAGGCCACCGCGGCGGCCGAGGCCATGACGCTGTCTTTCAACGCCCTTCCCGCCTCTCGGGCCAAAAGGCCAGGCAAGTCCATGGTCGTGGACAAGGGAGTAAGCAGGAGAAGCCTCGAGGTGATGCGCGGCCGGGCCGCGGGTTTCGGCATCAAGATCATTGTGCTTGACACTCTGGATGAAAGCTTTGCCGCCACGGCTCAGGAGCTGGGCGAGGACCTCATTGGATGCATGGTGCAGTACCCCAACTCGCGCGGACTGCTCAGCGACTACAGAAACTTGGCCAAGATTGTGCACGACCAGGGGGCACTGCTCAGCTGCGCCACGGAACTGATGGCGCTGACTCTCTACACGCCTCCCGGCGAGTGGGGTGCCGATATCGCCTTTGGCAGCTCCCAGAGGTTCGGCGTTCCCCTGGGCTACGGCGGGCCGCACGCGGCCTTCTTCGCCGTGGCCGACAAGTACAAGCGCAAGATCCCGGGCCGCCTTGTCGGCGTGTCCAAGGACCGGCTCGGCGGCCGCGCCCTGAGGCTCGCCCTCCAGACGCGCGAGCAGCACATCCGCCGCGAGAAGGCTACGAGCAACGTCTGCACCGCCCAGGCGCTGCCGGCCAACGTGAGCGCCATGTATGCCGTCTACCACGGCCCGCAGGGGCTCAAGGACATCGCTCAGAGCATCAGGGCCAAGGCGAGCTTTGTCGCCGCAGCCGCCCGAATCCTGGACATCAAGGTTGTGCGCGAGGGCTGGGACACAGTCGAGCTGGAGCTTCCCGATATCGAGGCTTTCAAATTGCTGAGCAAAAACTCGTTCCACGTCGTAATCCGCTCCGAGGACACGAGCGTCAAGCTTACGTTTGATGAAGGCACCACGGTGGACAACCTGCATCGCGTCGTTTGGTACCTCATCAAGAGCACTCGAGGTTTGAACCAAACTAACGAGACCATGGAAGCGCTCAAGTTTGAGGTCGTGGAAAAGGCAAAGAACGACATCAACGTGGACGCATTCCCCGAATTCCGCCGGACGTCGGCCTACCTGCAACATCCCGTCTTCAACTCTCACCAGTCCGAGACGGAGATGATCCGGTACATTTACCATCTGCAGTCCAAGGACCTTTCGCTGGTCCACTCCATGATCCCGCTGGGCTCATGCACCATGAAGCTCAACGGATCGGTCGAAATGGCGCTGCTGACCCTCCCCGGATTTTCTGGCCTGCATCCTCAAGCCTCCCGCCTACAAAGCAAGGGCTACCACATCCTCACAACGGCCCTCTCAAAGCAGCTAGAAGGCATCACCGGGATGGACAGCTGCTGGCTGGAGCCGAACTCGGGGGCGCAGGGTGAGTTCGCGGGCCTCCGGGCCATAAGGGATTACCACAAGCGCCGCGGCGAGGAAGGCCGCGACATCTGCCTGATCCCCGTCTCGGCCCACGGCACCAACCCCGCCTCGGCGGCCATGGTAGGCATGCGCGTGGTCCCCATCAAGTGCGACGCCAAAACGGGCAACCTCGACGTCGAGGACCTGCGGGCCAAGTGCGAGCAGCACCGCGATGAGCTAGGCGCCATCATGGTGACGTACCCCAGCACCTTTGGTGTCTTCGAGCCGCGCATCAAGGAGGTCTGCGACATTGTGCACGAGCACGGGGGCCAGGTCTACATGGACGGCGCCAACATGAACGCCCAGGTCGGCCTCTGCTCGCCCGGCGAGATCGGCGCCGACGTCTGCCACCTCAACCTGCACAAGACTTTCTGCATCCCCCACGGCGGCGGCGGCCCCGGCGCCGGGCCCATCTGCGCCAAGGAGCATCTACGGCTGGACGAACTGAAAAACAACATGGCTATCAGTGGCGCCAGGTTCGGAAACGCTTCCGTGCTGCCAATCAGCTGGGCCTACAACGCCTTGATGGGTAAGTTGGCTCACCACTCTGAGTCTGAGAGAGAAACCTGAAAGACCGACAACAGCTAACCGTACCCCTTTGAACCCCCAAAACAGGCGCCGACGGCCTCAAGCAGGCGACCGAGGTGACGCTGCTGAACGCCAACTACCTCCTGGCACGGCTGAAGCCGCACTACCCGATCCTGTACACCAACGACCAGGGCCGGTGCGCGCACGAGTTCATCCTGGACGCGCGGCCCTTCAAGGAGACGGCCGGGGTGGAGGTGATCGACATCGCCAAGCGGCTGCAGGACTACGGCTTCCACGCGCCCACCATGAGCTTCCCCGTCGCGGGCACGCTCATGATCGAGCCGACCGAGAGCGAGTCCCTCGAGGAGCTGGACCGGTTCGCCGACGCCCTCATCGCGATCCGGGAGGAGATCCGCGAGGTCGAGGAGGGCCGGCAGCCGCGTGAGAACAACGTGCTCAAGATGGCGCCCCACCCGCTGCACGACATCATCTCGGGCGACGGCGACGGCGGCGCCGCCTGGGACCGCCCCTACTCGCGCGACAAGGCCGCCTACCCGCTCCCCTGGCTGCGCGAGAAGAAGTTCTGGCCCTCGGTCGCCAGGGTCGACGACGCCCACGGCGACCTAAACCTGTTTTGCACGTGCCCGCCCGTCGAGGACACGACGGGCGGCAGCGACCTGTCGTCGGTGCAGACGACCGAGACCAAGTAGGGGTGTGTGTGCGTGGCGCGTGTTAGTTAATTATCCACTGCTTCTTATTCAACACTCCCAACGACTTTTTTCTTTCTCTTTCTCTTTTTGTTTTTGGGTTTTATCGACAAATTAGCTAGTGTCGGGGTCTTGCTTCTCATGATTTCAACACATAGGAGCATGGGGTTCTTCTTTTCAACATCGCATGTCGGAGTTAAGACGGGGTTTGTTTTAAACGGCTACGGCGGAGTCGGCTTGGGAGCTTTGTCTCTTCTCGGTTTGGCAGTGTAGATTCTGGTCGTTGGCCAAAAACCTGAAGGACTTTTGCACATCTTTTGTGTAAGCCACATTGATTTTGGTTTACTGCTGATCTTTGGACTTCACACCGTGCGAAGGTCCTGTATGTGTCTCTCGACTTTCCCGTGCCCCACACACGCCCGCATGCAAGGGGTTAGGGTCAAGACAGCCAAACACATGGTTTTTACAGGCTCTAGGACGCTTTCTGACGGTAGTCACCCTAGCAGACTTGATTGGCTTCATATTGGACTGTAAGTGGCTAGTAGGAAACGTTTTGAGGGTAGGAGACCCTCGGGCTCTATCTATGTGCTAGGCAGCGCTTTCGAGCCGCAGCATCCCAATCCCCGACCTGCTTACAGATCCCTCGTAGTAAAGCGCTCCTTCGGCAGACCGGCCTTTTATTCCTTTTTTTCCTTTCTTTTTTCCATTTCCTCTCTTTTTGCATCCCCATTCTTTCAACTTTTCGTCCTTCCCGCCATCTTCAAACATCCCCTCGTCGGTTGACCTTCGAGTCTCTTTAGTAGCATAATCACTCAGGCCCTTCCTCCCCTGCATCCGAGTCTGGTTCGTCCAGTGGCTCAAGTTCTCCCTCCGCGTCCGATCCGCCCTCCGGCTCGTCAGGAATCCCCGAGGGATTGAGGACCTCGGACTTGCTGATCGGGGCGAACAGCGTCTCGATGAGCTGCAGACACACGTTAGCGATATAAGCCGGGGGTAAACACTATCGCCGGATGAAATGCTCACCCATCGGTCCAGCTCTCGGTCGTTGTCGTGGAACTCTGCAAGCTTGGCGTCAAGTTTGTCTACAAAGCAGAGTCAGGGCGCGTCAAGGTACTTGATATTGGCGTACGGGGTGGCATAGTGTTCTTACCGGAAACAACAAACGTCACTGGCTCGATCTCTTTGTTGTTCCTGAGCGTCTCCAAGAAGTCGGCTGCCTTCTTCGACGCCCCAACCTGGCCAATCAAAAACTTGACGCCTAGAGAAAACAATGCCGTTAACGATGGAGCCGGAAACACGAAGATGCCGGGACTTTTGAACACGTACTGTCGCGAGGGCAGCCGGCAACGACAAGCCTTGAGCCACACTCCTCAATGGCCATGGCGAGGGTGTCCTTGTCCTCGGGATCGGGGACGCCGTCGGTGACGACGGACACGAGCAGCGGCCGGGTGAAGGTGTTTTGCAGGAGTTTCTTGTAGACCATGGGCTCGAGGATCTTGGATCGCAGGTGCGTGCCGATGTCGGTCCTGCCCTTCTTCATCCAGTTCGCCGAGTCCATCATGTTGCATAGCTCATTGAAGGTCAGGTTCGAGGACTTGTCGCTCACGTCCTGGTTTATGAAGCGCAGGGCGACGCCCTCGCCCTCGGGGAGGATGCGGGTGGTGATGCGGGCGATGCGCTTGACGAGATCCCTCTGGGTCTGCCAGCGATTCTCGTGCCTGGTTGAAGAGCTGTCGTCTGTGCGGTTACAGGAGTCAGAAGTCGAAGCCAAGGGGCTGGCGATCGCGTCCAAAAGGGCCGGGGCTGCCACCCACCACAGTAGAAAACCTGCTGGTGCATGGTCACTTTGATCGTCTTGGCCAGGACTCCCGGCTTGCCGAGGTCGGTGTCCGGGTCCTTCTCCAGGTCTGCGACCTTACGAGCCATGCTTTGAACAAAGTCCTTGTCCTTGAAGAAGCGCGGCACGACGGCGTGGTCTTGGAGGAAGCTGTCGACTTTCCCGAAGAACTCTTCCGGCGTCGACGGCTCCTCAGAGTCGCCAATCACTTCCTGCGAGCTCAAGTCAGCCGACGTTGCGCCAAACCCTCAGCCAGCCGGCATGTTTTCGTACCTTGTTAAGTTTGTAGTACTGATCGTTGGGGTCCTCGGCCTTGATCACCACCTGGGCGGGAAGGCGCGCCGGCTGGACGGCTTTCCGCTCCGTCCTCCAGACGAGATTGCGCAGAAAGGTGATGACATAAAGGAGGAGGGAGACCACGCCCGAAGCTAGCTTCGCTAGCAGTTCCTTTTCCTTTTCGTCACCGCGGAGCGCACGCATGACGGCCAGGTTCTTGGAAAACTTTGCCATCTCCTCGGCGGTGAAGCCGTCGTCGTTCTTGATGTTCAACGAAGCCCCCGCCGAGCGCAGCATCCTGACGCAGACGAGGTCCTCCTTCTCTATGACGAGCATGAGCGGCGTCTTGTTGCCGGTAGCCTTGACCGTCCTGTTGACGAGCTTGGGAGTCATGCCCTTGAGATCCATGTCCTTGAGGAGCTTCTGCATGATGAGGGGGCGCTCTTTGACCGTCTTCCAGGCGGCGAGGAGCAGCGGCGTGGCGTTGTCTATGGATTGGTGGCCTGTCTGGGCCCCGTTCTTCAGGAGCTCCTCGACCACGTCGGGAAGCCCTTCAACGACGGCGATGCCCAGGGGCGTCAAGCCCGACTCCGGGTCGACATCGTCGAGAATGTTGGGGTTGTTTTCAAGGTAGCTTCTCAGCTTGGCGCAATCCAGGGTTCCCTCGCGGGCATCCTTGAAGATCGACATGGTGGTGGTTTGCGAGTCTGTTGCGAGGCGAAGATGTTTGAGAGCGCAGTGGGTGATACAGAACATCTCTCAAATGTCTCTCCGTCGAGGGGACGAACAGGCTTTATCTTCTCGTGCATTATGGGCGCCAGCTCCTAGGGAGGCTCGTTTCCAGGGAAGATGAGAGAACCATGCGGCTCAGGACAACACTGGGCAGGCATCCAATGGATGGTTGCCGATCCCCTTTGAGTCACAGGAAGCCCAAAATGCCGTCGGCGGCAGGCTCACCCAAGGCGACTTTGCGGTACGGAACGAGGCAACCTCTGCCACATAACACCGACACTGCCCAAACTCTGCTGCCCAGAAGCTGCTAGCTTTCCCCGAGCCACGACAGGCACGGCCGAGATCCATGTGCCTTCCATGTTTCTGCCACCGCTGGTTGCATGGTTTGCGCCCAAGGCTGAGGAAGATGGGAGGGGAGATTATTGGGGAGAACCTATCACACACGATAACATCACACGCGAGAGTGCCATAGAGAAGTCTAATTAGGTTGTTCGTAGACTTTGTGCTTCTCAAAGGACACACATGCTGCTCCGCTCCGTGACAGGAGCTCATAGAATCCCGGTGCCTTGGGTGCCCCCAAATTTCTTGTTCCCCAGATGTTTCCACTGCTGCGCGCAGCCGATGCTTGCGCGCTCCTATGCAGGTTCCTAATCTGACAGCTGACAGCTGACATGTCACTACTTTGACAGTTGACGTGCCGTGCTGTCCTAGTCTTTTGTCGTATCCGCGGAATAGCGTCTGCGCCGCTGCTTTGTGGGACGGGCCGCACCCATTGGGCCGGGCAGCCTTCGGTGAAAGCTTCCACGTCGGCTATAGCCACTACCCGTCACTACTGAAGAGGACCCTTATCTTGCTGCCCAAGCACCTACTGACTGCCTAGGCAAAGTACCTACCTACGTAGCTATGCATACATCTCGCGATGGTGCAGAGACGGCGAAACGCGCGAACCATGCGAACCACCGACGGGCTCCCACTGAAGACTTTGCCTGCAGGGAAGAAACGAAAAGAAGGTGAATGTCTTGCCGCTAATCTCGCGCAGAGCCGCATCTCGGTCCCGTGCCCAAACACCTTTGCAGTCAGGCACCGACATCACTTGCGTGTCGTCTCGTTGGCGTCGGAACCGCTAAGCCCGTCCTTCGGCGCCACCCTTGACGCTCCGCCCATGGCGTATGGCCATATCAAAATCCTACACAAAGTGGAGGGCTTGCTGGCAGCGAGGGATGGCGACGGAGGAATGGCACATACACCGGTTAACAACAGGTCAACGCTATGGGTTGGTCGATAATAGGCGGGTCGGGTGACCAATATGCACACAAAAGGCAGAAAACCCAGGGATCGTAACAATGAGATCATGCGTCCCGGACGCATGGGAGGGCAGTGTCAAGCCGGACATACCCATGCATTCGTACCCAACCTCCCGGCTGCATAGACGTTTGCCAGAAGCGACTGGCTCTCCGCACGAAAACCCGTTGAAGGCCACTATTGGTGGCCTGCCCGGCGCGGAGGCTGGCCTGCGAGCTCAGGGGTTTTCAATTAGTGGCTGTCGATGGGCCAATCGAACAAAATTCAAGTTCTACCACCGAACTGCACCTTTGTGTTACATCAACCTCCTCCGTCTGCTATACCCACGCACTTCCCTAGGTACGGACCTACCTTCGCCTGACTTTCGTGCCATCCCAAGTCCTCGCCGTGGATGCTACACAGAGTGCAACTGGCCGACGGCATATCGCGCATTGGTGCCAGCGGCGGCGCGCTAGGTAGCCTCACTTGGGCCCAACGTCGGGACAAGCCAGAGTGATGGGCAGCTATCACGGTTGCTATGCTACCCCGAGTCTGAGCCCTGTAGGGCGTTGCAAGGGCCACGTCAATATACACAGCCACAGTCAAGACGGCCGCCCGAAGCATCGGGTCGTTGGTCTGATCCTCAAAAATCTGCTTGGGTCGTCAGAGTTCGCCGCCAGTTAGACTGGAGCTGTCCGCGATCCGAGAAATCAATCAGCCAAGCCACAGCCCGTTGGCTCGTCGAGCTCTCCAAGCGTCCTGTTTTTTGTGGAAGCATGTCTCGGATGGAGAGGGCCATCAAGTTCTTCAGGGATGAAGGTATCGCAGTCTCCGAACCCGGGTCGCCCGAGTATGAGAAAGCCATTGCCACGCCCAACCTCCTGTTCCGTTTCTCGCGCCCCGACTGCGCCGTCCACCCAAAAACGACATATAAAGTTCAGACCATCATCATTGAAGCCCGAGACAGTAAGCTCAAGGTGACGGTCAAGGGCAACGGCTATTCGTATGCCGACCACTCGAGTGCCTCCTCCGGAATCTCGCTGGACCTCAGGAGCATGAGGAACGTCGAGCTCGATATGGAGTCCCGGACAGTCAGAGCCGAAGCCGGCTGCCAATGGGGCTACGTTTACGGCACGCTCGTTAACGGTAGGCACAAAGGCTATATGATCAACGGCGACCGCTGCCCCACCGTGGGGGTGAGCGGGTTCACCCTCGGCGCCGGCCTCGGGCCCTTTACGCGGAGCTTCGGCATGGGCTGCGGCGCGCTGACGGAGGCGACCCTCGTCACCACCGAGGGGAGTGTGGTGACGGTGTCGGAGGCGGACGACCCGACCACCAACAAGGGCAGGCTGTTCTGGGCCCTCTGCGGCGCGGGCGGCGGCAACTTTGGCATCGTGGTCCAAACGAAGCTCAAGGTCCAGAAGCTGCGGAACAGGCATGGCTTGGTGGTGGCCGGGAGATATGACTGGTATCCTGTGGATGGGTTCACGGACGGCGTAGTATCCACCATGGTCGACCTTTACACGGCCAAATGGCCTGACAAGATCACCAT
Organism: Gaeumannomyces tritici R3-111a-1; assembly: GCF_000145635.1. Classification (NCBI taxonomy): domain Eukaryota; kingdom Fungi; phylum Ascomycota; class Sordariomycetes; order Magnaporthales; family Magnaporthaceae; genus Gaeumannomyces; species Gaeumannomyces tritici. Next base: position 2,171,854 of record NW_008804551.1, read on the forward strand.
GGACACCACGTGGGTGTGCGACCCCCAGAAGAAGCATACAGGGGTCCGCTTCAACGTCTCATTCGACGGAAGCAAGCCCGAATACGACAGGCTCATCGACAGGCACATCAAGAGGCCGGAGCTAGCCTGCGCCCTCAAGCGTCGGGTGCTCGCCGAAAAGTCGACGCGGTACCTTTCCGAGACCCTCGCGGCCCAATGGCTGGACGAAACGGGGCGGGTCTATCCCACGAATAAGACGTACGAGCTCTTCAGCCCTTTCGCCTTCAGCAACGGCGACAAGGGTGTCCTCCAGGAGGCGGCGGCCGCCCTTCAGCAGCTGGCGGGCGAGTTCCAGGCCGACTTCGGGAGCGAGAATGTCAACTTCCGGGCGACGTGGGTCCACTCGGGCGGTGCGGCCGCCGACACGGCCTTCTTCTGGCGACAGGCCGTATTCCACATGTGCATGGCGGTTGAGTGGGCTGACAAGTGGATGGAGGACGACATGCGGCTCTTCCTCGCCAAGGCCAAGAGGCTGCTGAGGCCGCTGTCCCTCAACGGCGAGGCCGCCTTTGTCAACTTCCCGGCCCGGGACCTGCCGACCAAGTCGCACGAGCGGGCGTACTATGGGGACAACAAGGACGAGCTGCGGCGGGTCAAGGAGATTTGGGACAGGTCCGAATTCTTCAGCTGGGACCAGGGAGTGTGGTTGCCAGGGGACGACGAGGGCGACGAAGCAGACAAGGGCGGCAAGGCGGGTAGCATCGTGGGCAGGCAGTGGGACGTTGACACCTATGACATTGTGGGGGATCTCGAGGAACTGGCTGGTCTTGGTTTCTGAAACAACTAGTTTTTAGCTACCTTTTTATTTTAAATATCCCACACTAGCCTCGCCTTCCTTCACCGATATCTTCGACATCAAATTTGGGTTGTCCAGATCACGTGGGCGCCGCTGAGGTCAAAAGCGGAATCTGCATCTGGCAGGGATGGCCCCACACTGGACCCGCCAAACGAGCGGTCTTCCAGAGCCTTGAAAAAAAAAAACGGCTCGGGCTTTGGGCGAAACAGCAAATTGTCACCGCCAGGACGGCGCTCGATTCGTGTCTGTGTCGCCCGGGTTCAGGTTTGATGCCGAGCTGGTTGCGGTGAGCGAATGAGGGGTTTGCCGGGATCGAGCTAGGCGGTCTTGAGTCTAGGGGACGTCTGTCATTTCCTTGCAAAGGTGGCGGTGACGCTGCGCCCTTTGCGAGGGACGCATGTTCCTCCTTCCTTACCTGTTGATGCGTCCACCGTTTTGGCAGAGGAGAGGCGTTTGTTCCCTCGACAAGGGCGAGAGATGGGAGGGGGGAGGGAAGAGGGGCAGGCAAAAAAAAAAAGCCCCTCACATGGAAGACGGCGCCCCATTCCCAAGAAGCGGGAGAGCCGGGGTGGGTTGGGATGATCGGCAGGGCTCGATTTGTGGCCAGAATGACCCAGCGTGGGCCAGGCCCCTTTCGTGTTTTTTATGTACTCCTCTCTCCTTCCGGCCTGCGCGGTCTAGCTTTGTGAAACGTGATGCAAGGTAACAACGCACATAGAACGGAAGCACACCTCGGTACCCCGGGTATTTCCTGCATGTTTCCTCCTGTCTGCCTTCGTTCGGGTGGCTGATTTGTTGGAGGGATCGATGGATGGGCAATGGGGCTGATTCACCCGAAAGGCGCGCCCCCAAAAGGGATCGTAAGCAAATCGTAGGTGGAAAGGCGGCCTCCCAATGTCGCCAGCCACACACTGTGCAGGTACAAGCAAAGTCTAACGCCCAATTGATCAGCTTTGATATCGCCCGACACATCTCCGCCCCGGGAAGAGGTTCTGGAATGAGGTTATTCAACCGTGGTGGATGACGGATTAACCGGGAAGTGGGTGAAAGTCGACCGAGGTGTGTGATCAAGCAATGGCCGGATACCTACACAGTACTAGTAGTTGGCCTGCGAGAGATGGTCCAAAAAGAAGCGATCTTCGACATGGGAGGAGGAGGGACGTGCTCTGTTGGCGTGAACAACGAACACGGCCGAACAAGGGAGCTAAAAGGTTGTCCTGTCGTCGGGCCGCCAGGGTGCCGGCGCTTGGTTCTTGACAAATCCCAGCCCTGGGCCTTCCCTGCATCCCACCCCGACCCGGACAATCCAAAGACCAAAACCGAGCAAACAATGCGCCACCCTACCCCGAGCGGCGACATGACAGCCCCCTAGGTGCGTCGGCCTCCCTCGGGACGAGGGGAGGGGAACTGGAACAGCCCCCCTAACCTCTGCCGATTACCGCGACCACAGCGCACGCAATCTCGGCCGTGCGCTACCTGCTAATTTGAGAACAGCCCAGATCGGACCTGAGTGGGAGGGGGTGAAGTGCCGCGCGCGTGGGGGAACTTCCTGGCTGGGCCATGGATCCCCATCTTGAATTGCCAGGATTCTAGGCCGTTCCTCCTCCCTGCCAGTTGCGATCCAAGGATTGATAAAAATTACAAAAAATAAATAGATAAAGGGGCGAATATCAGGATCACCGCATGGCAGGCTCATGCTTGTTGAAACTCCGAGATGGAATGCGTCGACGCCCGCGGGTGATCCAGTCAATGGGCTGCTGGGTGCTATGTAGGTACCTAGTTGTTGGCCAGCAGATGAAAAGGGCCAGGAGTGGTGCCCGCTGGGCAACAAAATGAAGCTGACAGGGAGGCGGCACTTGCATTGCAGCCCAACGCAAGCGGGCGAGTCTTGGTTGTTCGAGACGGCCGATGCCGTGGAGCCTGCTGATGCCCGGTGGATCCCGCATCAGCGAGAAACCAAGCGCCAGCCATTGAGGAAGCCACGTCCAGCCGACCATGGAAGAAGCCCGGCCACTCGACCCGACTCAGCTTCTCAAATAGCTCAGCTTCCCGTCTGCTCATCAAGGACGGGGTTTCCGAAGTTGGGGATCGACTATGACAAGCGCCATGGAACCCCCTTTGTCTTGGTTTCGTCCTGGCATTTCGCATCTCGGTGACCGCGCCTCTCGGATGCGGAAATTGGGGAGGGGGCCAGGGAGCCGGATTTAGATTTCTATCTCGGGACAAGAGCAACATGACGTGAACTCGAATGACGTGAATTTCCCTCGAGATGGATGCATCGCTGCCGCGGGTCCATGGTCGATGGGCCTGCAGGCAGCTCTCGCTCGGCTGTTAGCGGCAGGCGATTATTCTAACGATCGTGTCCCATCCGACGGCTGGCCAAGCCAGGTGACCTTCTGGACCGTCCATCGACGACGTCCAACGAAGACGCAACGCGAAATAAGGGCGGGCTGCTGACTGGGACGCGGACCAACCACGCGCAAAAGGCGACGGCATGACCGAATAAGGGCGCGCCGCCTTGCCATGGCGTTGGCCTTTCCACTTTTTCCGCCCGCCGTGGCTGGCTGGCCACGGGCGCAGCAAGCGTGCAGCAAATCCGAGGTCCAGACGCCGGAAATCTCGTGTGCGCGCGTGTGTGTGCGCTGGCGTGATTACAATCCATGTACAGCCTGGCCAGCCACTCCCAGCCGAGCCAGTCGCTTTGCTTTGCTGCGTTGCTTTGCTGGTCCGCATCGGGTCTGCTCGCGAGCGAGCGTGGATGCGGGTTTCGCCCTGTTCCATGCAACCCATCTCGCCAGCGCCAGCTGTGGCGGACCAACGTCAAGTCGGTGCGGGGGATCCTGGTATGGGCCTCGCGCATAGTGTCTGGTGCTTGTCAGCCATGCCCTAACAGGTATGGAGGGCGGTCTAGTCGGGCTTTCACTGGCCTGCCGTTGAGGGCGGGGCGAGGAGCCTTGAATCAATGTCTCGCCACGGTGCATTTTGCTGCCACTGTGGTCCACGCGTACTGTGGAGCGGAGAGGGCCCATGTACCACTTGGGCATCAGTAATGTGTAGGGGTACATGCAGCCCCGCCTTCCCGAGCCGGGCACGGGCGGCAATTCAAGGGACCCAAGGCTGCATCGGGAGTGGAAAAATGGACAAGAATGGGTGGCCTGTCAAGCGCCTGTATTCGCCTGCATTTTTTCTGTCGAGCCCCCTAACGTTACGCTCGGGATAGGTTACGAGGTCAGGCTCCCGACCCACTCACAGGTCTCCCTCAGGCTCCAGCTTGGGCCAGGCCAACGACGGGGCTCCCCAGCAGCTCCGAGTGCATGCGCTGCGTGCCTGGGGCCGCCTGAATCCAGCCCGACTCCTCGACTCGACTGTGCTCAAACTGCACGCTGCTCAATCCATCCGCCGATTTGATCGATTCCTTCCCTTCTCTTCCTCCAAAACCCCAAACTCTGCCCATTCCACCATCCTCCCTCTGAACATCACCCGGATCGCACTGCCGTCCCCACGAGCTGTGCGGCAATCCGATCTGATTTCAGACTCCTTCCACCGCGTTTTGAGAACAGGTCGACGGCGCCAAAAAAAAAAGGCCCGGAATTATTTCGCTGGCTCATTTGCCATCCGGCCACCGACAAGGTTCGTTCATCCACTCTGCTCTCGGCCCCCCCCTTGCACACAAAAAGAGCGGTCTGGCTGCCCGCTTTTGTTGTGCATTTTGCCGCCCGCCCGCCGCGCTCCCCCAAACTCTTCCTCTGTCAACCCCAAACCCACGGTCGGGCCAAACCCAAACCACCAAAAACCAACACACCACCATCACGCCCGTCTTCGGCCTCCTGACATTCTCTCAACGCCGTCCAGGACGAGCACCTGCCGAGGGGGATAAAGCCAGACGACGGGAGTAAACCAGAGGTGAGTGACTGTTTTAGACGCAGTCCTGACTGCGTGCAGCGTGGCTTTCTCTCACTTCAATCCCAAAACCTGCCAAACCTTCAGTCACGCGGCATTAGTCGGCTGGGTGGCGGTGCTTGTCGGGCCTGTACGCAAGGGGAAGAGGTGAGGCTGCTGCTTTCCAACCACAGCCTCTCATCACTCGATTCTCTCGATGCCCCGGATCATTTGCACTACATCACCTTCAGACTGAACTTTCTTCTTCTCTATTTATCCCACGCCGTGTCCCTCGAACGGTTTCCCACCGACCTCAATTTCATTCACTCGCGGGAACCGCCGCGAGACCAAACCCCTCATTGTGCGCTAACCCAGCGGAAACTCTGACAGTTCTGACCAGCAACATCTCGACGTCTCGGTGTAGCCTCTGACAATCCCCAAGAAATATCGACATCGAGTCTTCGGGACCGAAATCTCGTCAAGATGACTACCATGGTATGTGGCTTTGCATGCAACTCCACGATGCTGCCTTGCCTCGTAATGGACAAGCTGCTTTCGCTTCGGCGAGTTGCCGTTGATAAAAACCTTGCTAATAATCTTCTCCCTCAGGATCTTCGTGTCGGTAATAAGTACCGCATCGGGCGCAAGATCGGTTCGGGCTCGTTCGGTGATATCTACCTCGGCACCAACATCATCTCGGGCGAGGAGATCGCCATCAAGCTCGAGAGCGTCAAGGCCAAGCACCCCCAGCTCGAGTACGAGGCGCGGGTCTACAAGTCGCTCGCCGGCGGTGTCGGCATTCCTTTCGTCCGCTGGTTCGGAACCGAGTGCGACTACAATGCTATGGTCCTCGACCTGCTTGGTCCCAGTCTGGAGGACCTGTTCAACTTTTGCAACCGCAAGTTCTCGCTCAAGACAGTTCTCCTTCTAGCCGACCAGCTCATCTCGCGTATCGAGTATATCCACGCCAAGTCCTTCATCCACCGCGACATCAAGCCCGACAACTTCCTGATGGGCATCGGCAAGCGCGGCAACCAGGTCAACGTGATTGACTTCGGTCTTGCCAAGAAGTACCGCGACCCCAAGACGCACTTCCACATCCCGTACCGTGAGAACAAGAACCTGACCGGAACCGCCCGGTATGCTTCCATCAACACCCATCTTGGTGTCGGTAAGTCTCACTCTACTTGTCCGGAGAATCCCTTCCACTTTATGTGCGCCGGGCATCACCACTAATCCGAATCGTGTAACCCACTAGAACAATCTCGCCGTGACGACATGGAGTCTCTTGGATACGTGATGCTCTACTTCTGCCGTGGATCTCTGCCGTGGCAGGGACTCAAGGCTGCCACCAAGAAGCAGAAGTACGACAGGATCATGGAGAAGAAAATGACGACACCTACCGAGGTTCTCTGCCGCGGATTCCCCAACGAGTTCGCCATCTACCTCAACTACACGCGGTCGCTTCGCTTCGACGACAAGCCTGACTACAGCTACCTCCGCAAGATCTTCCGCGACCTGTTCGTCCGCGAGGGTTTCCAGTATGACTATGTCTTCGATTGGACGGTGTACAAGTACAAGGGCAACAGCAACACCAGCGGCACCGGCGCCGGCACCGGCACCGGCACCCGGGCAAAGGATGCCCAGGAGGACCCGCAGCAGGGTATGGCCGCGGCGACCACCCGTATTCGCAAGAACCTCGGCGAGGAAACGCCCAACACCCGAGGCGCCATCGGCGGCAGCGACAGGATGTGAGTGTCTAGAATGTCCATTTCAGCATGCATTCCTTGTAAGGAATCATTTTCCTTCGAGTTTGGTGCCGATGATTCAAACGCTGGCCGAGGGAAGATGCTGACAATTGTGGTTGCTGACATTCAGTGTGCGATGAACAGGCTGCGTTCGGCATACAAGGACTCCCGCACCGGAGACGCCGCCTATCGCACCAAGTGAAGCACGGACCGGCCGTTTACCTAACGCTCTCGAAATCTGCTAGGCGTTGAGCTTGGAGTATTGTATCCCCACACTGTCACCTGCCAGTGTTGGGCGTGGTGTCTGCCTTTTCTTATTCGTCTGCATCGTCTCGGCTTCTCCCCCCGCCTATCCGCACATCCGCAGCCAGATCCGCCACTGCCTCGGGGTCTGGTGCATGCGTCGATGCGATCGAGCCTGAGCCGCTTTCGAACGGCAACCACGTGTCTCCCCTCGACAACATCTCTGCAAGATTGCTTCTTTATTTCCTTCATCTTTCGACGGCATCCGACTTTCCTTTCTCTCCTTGCTCGGCCTGCTCTCGGCACGGCCGTCTGCACGATGTAATCTATGCCTCCGGACTTGGATTACTGAGTGACGGCGGGCTTTTCCGAGAAAGGGTTGAACGGCATGTCCGGTGCCTCGAGCCTCGGATCTGCCGCGAAGCTAGGGATCCTCTGTTCTGTCAGGAATTGTATCTACAATTCTCTGGCTGCGAAGATCTCGGAAAGGACCTGATATTCAACGACCGTGGACCGGCGTCTCGCTGCTCCACCGTTCGCCTATCGGTATTCGCCTCCAAGTTACGAAGCACCACATCATCCCCGTTTCAAATCCTCTGTTTCTCTTTATCTTTCCTTCCCTCACCCTCCCACTACTTGGGAAGGTCGTCTTTTTCCTCGCAATTGACAACATAGCTTCGGAGCCCGCTTGTGGGGATGTAATTCAGGGGACGAGGAGCTTTTTCAGTGGACATGGTGTGACGAGGGCGTGGTCCGAGCATTTACGTGCTTTTGATCGCCCCAAGTCGACCACCGTCCTGGCAGATGCATTTGGCAAGCCGTGGCCTTCGGTGTGGTGTGTCCTTTTCGGCACCGACACCGCCATCCTGGCCCCACCAGAGGACTTCGCATGTGGCAAAGCTGCGGTTTCCGGACCGTAGGTCCTGGGTCTATTATTGCTCAATACACCGGACCGCCACCATCCTCGGGCGTAATTAGCGTTGGTTTTCGGAGCGCAGGGTTTGGTCTTTGGCGAGAGGCAATACAATGGTCGGATGCATGGCGCGGTGGCTATGCCAACGATCCTTGTTAGGGCAAGACAGGAAGGAGGCGAAGCGGATGGGACACTGCTCATGCAGCGGCCCCTCCGTTCGTCAAGATGCCTTCCGCCTCTCTCGAAATCCGGAACCGTCTGTGGTGGACCATCGCAACCAGATTGACAACACATCGGCGTATACGCAGGCCATAGATAGCTTTCAAACACTTATTTCTTTACACATTATTCGCTCATGCTGCGCTGACGTTGCTCTTTGGCACTATATCGCCTCCCGTCGTCAGATCGGGTCGCTGCACAGGTTGCTTCTGTGACTCATTTCTTAACCCACGAGGCTTCACAGGTAAGGAAAGGCAGGTTGAAGCCGACTCGCACAGCCCCGATGCTAGTACACGACAACGGCATCTGGAGACATCGCCATTAGCCGAAGTTGACGGCTCTTCGAGATAGCCTAGCGTAATGTTAGCCATGTTCTCCGCCGCCCTCTTCACTCCTCATAATAGTATTGATGAATTTGGTTATATGGCATCACCTGATTGTAGCTATCGTCATTCTCTTGCAAATATTTACGTAGCGGAAAAAAGGGTTGGTTGTTCTTTGCATTTCTTTCCCCCATAATTGTCCATCCCAGTCGACGGCTCTCCAGCTCGATAACTCGGTGTCGTATGTCCAGGTGCCTTCGTCTTGGGGCGCCTGTGGGCCCACTTTTGATGCGCAGCGCGGCTGACCGACAGCCCGATGATTGATGGGCGAATCGGGTCAGGGCTCCTGGCAGATCCGGGATGGTGGCATCATGACTGTGTGAGTATAAGATTGGGAAGGTGTCCCTTGTTCCTAGAATCCCAAGACGAGGGATCTGCGCATCGAATTGCGGTGCTGTTTACGTCATCCAGCGACATTTACGGGGGAAGCTGCAATCCGGAAACGGCTTCATTTCATTGTCGGTCACTCCTGCCCTCGCACTTACGGATTCCAGCGCTGGACCTAGTCTGCACGGTTCCTTCCTTGAAGGCTAAGGCGAATACCTGCGTAACAGCAGGAGGTTGAAAAGGGGTTTCCGAAAGCGTTCGATGAGCACAGCTGAGGCCACACCACAAACATCTACTAGGTACCTACCGAGCTGATGTGTTTACCGCCCCTACAACCATCAACCAATCATTGCAGCTAACTGGCCGACCGAGGTCCTCCCAAGACGCCAGAGAAAAAAGCAAGCCTATTGCTCACCTAGCCTCGTGCCTAGCCCCGATTGATTGATCTGCATCGGTGACACGGGCGGACGGAACATGGAGGCGCCTCTCAGGTCTCAACCCCTCGACAAGACAGACGACCACACACTCGCCAACGACGGCGACGGCCACCACAGCAGGACGATGGCCCGCCGGAAGCTGGACCTCTTGGTCCTTACGTTCAACGCGGCAAAGACCATCATAGACAGCCATGTCTTCGCCCACCACCTGCAGACGGCCTTGGCTGCGAATGCGACGTCGCTGCCCGAGGTGGTTGTTTTGTGAGTGACGTCTGTCTGTGAGTGACAATGCCAGTGCTAGTCGCACAGGCTTGGCGGGGTGGTGTTACGCATGCCAGCCAAAACCCCCGCACGCATCAGCCCGAGATGGCCTTCTGCACCAAGCATTGCTGCATATCCATCACGACAAACTAACGCGTCGTCTCTTCGGCTGCCCAGCTCCCTCCAGGAGGTATCGCCACTTAGTTATGCATTTATCGGCGGCGTCTTCCTCAACCCATTCCTCGCCCGCTACGAGGATGCCCTCAACTTGGCCGCCGTCAAGGTACAATCCACGCCGCCATCGACATTAGCCACGACGGCGACCACATCCTTCGGCTTCAGCTCTGCCAATAATGTCTCCGTCAACGCCGACTCGAGCGAGGAGCCAGGCCCGCAGACCAGCCTCCTGGAACTCCAACAACAGTCCAAGCCGTACACTCTGGTGCAGCAGCACAACGTCGGTATGACCGCGGTAATGGTGTTCGCGCGGGACCCCAGCGCCGTGTCTCAGGTCGAGCTGGCCGAGGTCGGCTTCGGCACCATGGACATGGGCAACAAGGGCGCCGCCGGCGTGCGGTGTCTGTACGCAGACAAGGAGGGTGGTGGCCGGACCACCCAGCTGACCTTTGTGGCGACGCACCTGGCGCCCATGGAGTGGAACCTACGTAGGCGCAACGCCAACTGGCGCACAATCTGCTCTGCCCTGCTCTTCGGCGAACCCACGGCCGTCATCAAGCGTGCGGCCGGGGACGAAGGGCAGGCCGCCGTGGCCGCCGCTGCCGCCGCTACTTCCGCGGTGTCGGGCGGCCGGGCGCAGGACAGCGCGGCGTGCAAGGAGCCTACGGCTGAGGAGGAGGAGGAGGCGGAGCGTCTGCTGGCCGAGGCCGAGGCGGCCAACGGGGCGCTAGCGGCCGACGTGCGTGCTGCCCTGCGCGACATCACTATCTTCCGCCCCGGCAGCCACCTCTTCCTGGCCGGGGACCTCAACTACCGCATCTCGGAACGGAGCCCACAGAGGGACGAGCCCTTTCCGTCTCTGGAGATGGGATCGCAACACCACTGGAGCACCTTCCTGGACCGCGACCAGCTGTCGCGCGAGAGGGCCGAGGGGAGAGCACTCCAAGGCCTCGAGGAGGCGCCCGTAAACTTCGCGCCCACGTACAAGTACCACGACCTGCCGACGGCCGACGGCGCGCTCAACGAGGCCCAGGTGCGCGAGGCCGAGGCGAACGGGCTTCTGTCGGCGGGCTTGGTGGTGCCTTTCCGCTTCGCTAAGCACAGATGGCCCAGCTGGACTGACAGGGTGCTGTATGCGGGTGTGCCGGCTGACGCGCCGGCACGGAGAGGGCAAGGAGAGGACGACGAGACGGCGCGTTTCGACGTGGTATCGTATCAGTCCCTCCCGCTAATGCGGTCGTCAGACCATCAGCCCGTCTTCTTGCGCGTCAGGGTGCCCATCCTGTCGCCAGAGGAGCTAGGTCGGCCCTCGCCGGCGACGCCGGCTGGTAACGAGGTGGGCGGCAGCAGCAGTCGCGCGAAGAAGCCACTGTATCCTATCGATATACACGCGGCGGCCAGGCGGCGGGCGGCGCGGTCGCGCGAGTTCGCGACAGGTTGGACGATGCTGCTCTGGTGCACGCGCGAGGGCGCGGTCGCGCTCGGCTCGCTCGCCGTGCTTGGGCTGTCAACGTACTGGCTATACCAGGCCCTCTAGGCGAGGCGGCGGGCCTCGGGCTGCTCATTTGTCGGGCTGGGGCTGGGGATTATGGGGCTCGCGGGGGGTATGGCGGCCGAGGGCGTGTCGCGCTGGTGGCGCGAGTGGACGCCGCCGTCACTGGGGAGTTGGGCGTGGTGGCGTTAGGTGATGTTGATTATCAGCGATTTGTTCTCACTCCTCACTCTTGTCGGCTGCTCAAGCCCGAGATGCATGGTTTCTTGTGTATACCAGATGTGGGATTGGTATATACCTAACATAGCGTTTGCGTCGGCTGTCTTCTGGTATCAGTCTTTTGTCAGCAGCCTCCAAGAACCTTTTTTGACATCTTTATTCACTTGACCCTGTCAGTTTCTTCCCAAGTACCGCTCGACCTGCAACTTCAGAATGGGCGATTGGTTAACAAGACCGCCGCTGTTTGCTATTATAACTCTAGGTTCTCCAAACACCTCTTGTGATACTTTGGCGGGTAAGAAAGGGATAATATGCCAGGCTGAAGGACAGATTGCCTTTGTCGGAGCTACAACGCATGCCTCGATGTGGCTGCCATACTCCTTGTCACTAGTTAACTCAGGGCGGGGCGGTAAGTCTCGAAAGGAAAAACGGGGGGTGGTTGGCTGGCAACGGGAACTTCAGTCGTTTATGGTGACAAGGGGGAAACGACCGATAGCAGCTCGCTGTCATCTGCTGTCGTTGCCACTTTGATACGCTTCTATAAACCATACCACCATCACCTTCTATAGTACGGATATGATCGGGAAGGAATCTAAGCCCTTCAACGGCGAAAAATCGGTCGCCAAAGCCTGCTCATCGGGTCGCGTCGCCTCGTCTGTCCTCTGTCCGGTTGATCGTCGGCGTCGTAAAATAGTAGGGAAAACTGGCGCGCGGTTGGGGCCTATGTACAGAAAACAGGTAGCCTCACAAAAAAAAAAGTAGCAGATGGACTGGTGTCGCTCAAAGCGAGTGGGCGGGTAACCCAGAGATGGAGCGAGAAAGAAAAGCCAGCGTAGTGCTCCCAAGAAAGAAGAGAGAATCCAGGACTAGCCAGTAGATAAGGGGGCCACACGTGAGGAAAGAACAGGCTGCGAAATGGGGAGACGGCGAGGGGGAGACATGCAATGCCAAAACCTACCCTAAAAAAATTAAAAACAGTAAAATCTCGTAATCCGCTATATAAAAGGGCCTAGTGAATGGTAGTGAACACTAACAAAACAGGAACAGGGCCGGTCATGATAATAGTACAAGAGAAGAAGAAAGCCCGCAGCGGTGGCGCCTCGCTCCCTCAAAAATCCCTAAAGTGGTGGTCGTACTGCGCCACCATGTCGTCCGTGTACTGGTCCCTGGACGCGTCCTCCTCAGGGTATATGTCGAAGCACTGGGCGTCGCCCGGGTACCGCACGGGCGGGACGATGGGCCCCGGCTGGGCGCGGCGGTAGACGGCGTCCCAGTCGACGCCGCGGAAGAAGGGGTGCTCCTTGACGCGTGCGGCGCCGCCGCTGATGTTGCCGAGCCGGTGGGAGCGGTCGACGGTGCAGAACTGGCGGATGATGTCCTGCGCCTCGGGCGAGATGGGCGGGTCCTGCGGGAACACGACGGGCTTCTCGACGATCCTGTTTGGGAGGGGGTAGCATGGGGTTAGCGTATGTCAAGGGGCTGTGGGATGGGCAGAAGAAAAAAAAAAGAACGCACTGTTTGTAAATCTCGATGGGGTTTTGGTGCCAGAACGGCGGGTAGCCCGTCAGGAACTCATATATCAGGATGCCGAGGGCCCACCAGTCGACGGCCGTGGTGTGGCCCTTGTTGTGTATGACCTCGGGGGCCAGGTACTCTGGCGTCCCGCAGAGCGTGTACGTCTCGACGGGGCCGTTTGTCGTTCCGTTTGCGCCGCCGCCGCTGCTGGCGCTGGTGCTGGTGCCGCCGGCAGCTTCTGCCGCCTTCCCCGGCCTCCCGCCCAGGCGCTTCGCGAAGCCAAAGTCCACCAGGCGTATGTGGCCCTGCTCGTCGAGCAGCAGGTTCTCGGGCTTGAGGTCGCGGTAGGCGACGCCGCCCTGGGCCTCGTGCAGGTACTCGAGCACGAGCACGATCTCGGCCGCGTAGAAGACGGCCATGCGCTCGTTGAAGCGGCGGTACTTGCGCAGATAGCTAAAGAGCTCGCCGCCGGGGACGTAGTCGAGCACCAGGTACAGGAAGTCGCGGTCCGAGAAGGAGGCGCGCAGGTTGGTGATGAAGGGGTGGCCCGACACCTCGGCCAGGATGGCGCGCTCGTGGCGCACGTGGTCGATCTGCTTGAGCTTGATCACCTCGGTCTTGCGCAGGATCTTGAGGGCGAACACCTGCGCACGCTCGGCGTCGGTCTGGGGGTTGGACGGCCTGACGAGGCAGACGCGCGCAAAAGTGCCTTTTTTTTTTTGGTTTGAAGATGACGTTAGCAGTGGTTGTGAGATCCCCAGGGGCTGGCTGGCTGGCTGGCTGGCTGGCTGGCTGGCTGTATGCTCCTCCTTACCTGTGCCTAATGTCCTGACCCTGGTAAAGTCGCCGAGCTGCAGCTTCCTCGGCTGCTGTTGCGGTGATGAATCGACGGAGTTGCGCGGTGGCTGTTGTGGTTGTTGTTGTGCGGGCGCATCGCTCTGGCTGCTGCCGTTGTTTTGGTTATGTTGCTGCTGGCGGAGCTGATGTTGCTGCTGTAAGTGATGGAGGCCGTGTGAAACTCCTCCTCCTACTCCTCCTCCTCCTCCCATGCCGTTGCTGCCGCCAAAGGACGCGGCCGAGCTCGACGGCACGCCCACAACCGACGGGATCGGGCCCGACGAGTGCGCCAGAGCCGCCGCCATGGTGGCTGCTGTCCAATGCCTAGCGCGCTCCGACTTGCGCCGCTGCGAGGGGCGGGGCGGGGGGTGAGAGGTAAAAGGGGCGGGATGGGAGAATTGGCTCCCGCGGAGACGGCCAGGACGAGGTTTCGCTTTGGATCTTTAGTATTCTTGGTCTTTTCCGTGAGGCGCACAGGCTTTTCCTTGCTGCTGCCGTTCCTTTTCTTTTCCCCGTGGCTGCTGTTTGACTCTGCGAAGATGGTTGGACGTTTGGGCAGGGCAAAGCGTAAGCGGTTCTGGCTCGCTCGGTTTGCTTGGGCCACGATGGGGGGTGCGGACACGATCTGGCAAGGATCAGGACCAAAGAGTTTCGTTCTAGCCCAGCGGCTTTTCTCGGAGGAAAAAAAAAGAGGGTCAGGTTGGCTGGCAGGCGAAACGGTTTCCGACAAACGACCGGGGGCGGGATTTCCTTTCTCAGGCCTTGGGCAACAACCAGTCGGACGGGCAATCTGGTTGCGGAATTGGGACTGGGTAGTGCCGTCGAGGCCCGGCGCAAAAACATGTAAACCGGAGTTATGGAGGTATCGGCTAGGGAGAGCGTGCCTTTAACCGGGCTGCGATGACGGGTGTGGGACTTGGGACGCAACCCCGTCCGTGTAAGAGATCTGGCATGTAGTATCTCCGATTTGAACCGTGGCAGGAAAACGGGTGGAGGGGGGGGATGAGCGGAAATAGGGCAGCAGCAGTGGTAGCAACAACAACAAGAACAGGAGATGGCTGGCCGAGACGGCTGGCCGATGTGCAGCGTGGGGTTACCTGGGGTGCCGTGCCTGGTCGAGCAGCCGCGATCCTGCTGGACGGGCCTGATGATGTGATGGCGCGGCGAGAAACGGCGGTGGTGGGATTGGAGCGCCGGTCAATGGATTCGGCGGGGAGGGGCGCCACTGACAGACCCTGGCCAGTGACTTATGCGGACAGGGATGGCGGCGGTTGACGCTGGATTGCATGCATGCCCGCACCCATGCCCGCCCCCCATGACCCCCCAACCCGTGCTGGCGTCGCTGGTTGTGCGTGCTGTTTGTCGTCGGGTGCTTGCCGATGTGGTGCGAGGAGGCCTAGAGGGGAGGCCTAGCGAGGAGAGCTACGATGGCTTCTCGCCGAAGAGGCCAACCGAGTGGGAATAAGAACAGCTTTTCTCTCTATCTCTCCCTCTCTACACGCACCCAGTCGTCCAGACAGACAGAAAACCAAAACCCCAAACGTGGCTGGTCCTTGGTAATTTCTCTTGATTTGCTTCCACTTGAGCCTCGACCCCTGTCCCCAGGCTCCATTGTGACGTTTCCCCGACGAAATAAGAACAAGATGGTCTGGATGCAAAATAACATGAATGACGGACCAAAAAAAGAAGAAAAAAACATGAGCTCAAGGTCGCGGCAGCAGTTGTCCCCGGCTCGTGTGCAGTCGCGAGCCAACTCTGTGTCTGCCACCCAACGTACGAGCAGCAACGTGCGCGGCTGGCCAGCACAGCTATGACGTAGATGGAGACGCAAAGGCGGGCACCTCGACTGGATACCTCTTTACACTACCACCTACTACCTGCCTGGTGCACTGAGATCTGCCCGTGCTACCGTAACTTTTGGCCATCAACGGCTTGCGCGAGCTGCTGTGCCGAGGTCCCCCGCAGATATAAGCCTCGAACGTGCCATCTCTTCTGGATGGCAGCAGCACATCTCGATCAGCCTCGCTAGCGCCGGCAGCGATCAGATGGACAAGAGAGTCAGATGGCGAGGAGGAGGAGGGATCGGGGGCCGGCCCGCGACGTCTGGCTGGCGGCTCTGGTGCACAGCACAGCAGCCTCCTGTTACATGATGCAACGCGCATGATGCAAGTAACAAGTAACGTGGACCCGGCCCCCACCTTTTCTGTCCTTCCTTTGTTGCTACGCCTCTGCCCTTTTTGCTTCCATCTTGTCCATCTTGATATAATAAACCACAATAACCTTCCATCAATCTTGACAACCGCAAGAACCTTCCATCTGGCCCATCGGCTTCACTTCATCCCACATCTCGATCCATGTCCGGCATCGGACGGCACCATCATGCCGTGTTGATGAGAAAATCGCCTTCCTGGAGAGTCTTGCGATGAACGTACATGTGTACATGTTCCTCGGCGTGCACGTCATTGTTTGGGGTTTACTGTCTGTTTTATCAGTGTCCGAGCCGAGTGCCAGCCAGTCGACCGCCGACTCGAGGACCGCC
Source organism: Gaeumannomyces tritici R3-111a-1 (assembly GCF_000145635.1). Lineage (NCBI taxonomy): Eukaryota > Fungi > Ascomycota > Sordariomycetes > Magnaporthales > Magnaporthaceae > Gaeumannomyces > Gaeumannomyces tritici. The sequence goes on from NW_008804551.1 coordinate 2,187,878, forward strand.
GAGAGACTGGTTCGGGCTGGAAGGGACGCCGGGATTCAGCCCGTTCGTTGGTTTGCCAGGCCGTCGGGTCGAGGCGCTGTCTTTTGTTGTTCCTGACACGGACGGCACTCGGCTTTTCTGTGACCTATCACTTGGTAGTAGGTACGTAGAGGTACTGAGTTGGAGCCTCTACTTAGAGCCTCTACGTGCTTTGCTATGCTAGACTCCAAAATCTCTCCAGAAGAGGCTACCGAAACCAACCAATTGATCGTCCCACCGTGCCCGGCACTGAGCCGTTTGAGCCGCGACCAGCAATTGGCAGAGCACGAGGCAGAGTGGGGCTTGACAGCAGGCTTGCTGCCAAGTGGGGCCCTCGACAGGCTGTCAGCTTCTCTGCAGCACGCGAATAGGGAGACAGCCCGCCGAGCTCCCCGCCCCAATCCACCGCAGAGGCAAGCGAGCTGAAGCGAACGACGGGCACGCTCAGAGAGCACAGGTCAGCTCCGCCAGACGAGAAAGGCTGATGAAGCCCGCGCGGGCCGACGACGACCATTCTCGTGTGCTACCAGAATTTTTTTGCTTCTGCCTTTGTTCTCGCTGTCTGATCTGCTGTTTCCTACCGTATACCCCGAATGAACCCCGTCTGCCGCCATCATCACGCCAGCCAGTCCCCCTAGACTAGCCGCCCGCCTGTGGCTTCGTCCCCAGATTTCAACCCTCCAACCATTCAATTCCTTCCTCCTTCTGCCATCCACACGGCCTCGTGTCCTTGTGCTCGCCCTTCCAACACCCTCCCGCTCTGCCGATTACGACAGCTGCCCTCTCCCGCAGCCGCAGACCACGAACAGCGTCGTCCATCTGCTCCCCTCCGCCAATCCCGTGCCTCCCCCATCGAGCCGTGCTCGAGATTCAGGGGGTTGAACCCCCGACCGAACCCACGGCCTCGTCGACCAGACAGGCATCGTCGCCATGTGGAACCTCTCGAGCTTCGTGCAAAAGGCACAGGAGCTGCTCGACCCGACACAGGGTCTCAACCTCAGCCAGTCCGACAAGAACCCGTCCAAGGCCACTCTCTTCCAGCACCAGTTCCGCCTGCCGGCCTCCCAACACCCGCTTTACGAGATCGCCGCCGAGCTCACAATCCCGCCCTCCAATGTCACACAGGGTGAGAAGTCCCACGAAATGGGCTGGCACTATGTCGGCCGTCTGCACCTGTCCGAAGCCTATATAGCCTTTTCCACCACTGCGTCTAGCTTCCTGCAGACGGCCACCACCTCCAGCTCCTCCGTCTTCACCGGCCAGACACACGGCGGCGGCCCCAGCGGCAACGGCTTCACATTTCCCCTGTGCGCCATCCGCAAGGTCGAGCGCCTCAACAGCCAAAACTATCAGGTAATCCGACCACCCGGAAGCCACACAACCTTGACGCCCCGGCTTTTGCTAACAGCCAGTTCCCGCAGTTTTCTCTGGCCATCACCACATGGAATGGGCAGCTACACGAATCGGGCAAGGACAAGAGCAAGGCCGCACCTGCAAACAAGGAAAACAAGTCGGGCTTCCGCGAGCAAAGAATAACGGTGCAGCTGGCCGGCTCTCGTCAGGCATGTGAGCGCTTCTGTGACGGCCTGAAAAAAGGCCTGCGAGCCGCAGTTGGGAACGTGGCCAAGCTCAAGTCCGTCGTCTTCGAGAACTACTCTGAGCACCTCCTTAGACCGGATGATCAGAAGGACCGCCCCTCTCCCGATGCCGGGCTCGGCCTCCAGTTCCGCTACCCCGGCGACGCCAAAAAGCTTCGAGACCGGGCCAAGATGCGCCTGTGGGCCGAGTACCTCCGAGACAACGGCCGCAACGTCACCCTCCTGCGCCAGCCCACCTTTCACAAGCTCATCCGCGTCGGTTTGCCAAACAGGTTACGCGGCGAGATGTGGGAGTTGACATCCGGGTCCTTGTACCTGCGGCTCGAGAGCCCAACCATGTACCACGACACTCTGGCAAAGCACGAGGGCAAGGAGTCCCTGGCAATCGACGAGATTGAGAAGGACCTGAACCGCAGTCTGCCCGAGTACCCAGGCTTCCAGGACGAGATTGGCATCGGGAGGTTGCGCAGGGTGCTTACCGCATACAGCTGGGTCAACGCCGACGTGGGTTACTGCCAGGCCATGAACATCGTTGTCGCCGCTCTGTTGATCTACATGTCCGAGGCCCAGGCCTTCTTTCTGCTCTGGACCCTTTGCGATCGCCTGGTCCCCGGCTACTACTCGACGACCATGTACGGCACTCTGCTGGACCAAAAGGTTTTCGAGTGTCTGGTAGAAAAGACGATGCCCATCCTCTGGGAACACCTCGTTAAGAGCGACGTGCAACTTTCGGTGGTATCGCTTCCCTGGTTCCTGTCGCTGTATATAAACTCGATGCCATTGGTATTTGCCTTCAGGGTCCTGGACGTGTTTTTCGTCGAGGGCCCCAAGGTGCTCTTCCAGGTCGGCCTCGCCATCCTCCGCATAAACGGCGAGGAGCTGCTGGATGCGGCCGACGACGGCGCCTTCATCTCTGTCCTCAAGTCCTACTTCTCCCGCCTAGACGAGTCCGCCCACCCCAAATCCGAGAACCCCAAGCTGCGGGCCGTCACGCGTTTCCAGGAGCTGATGGTCGTCGCCTTCAAGGAGTTCTCGGGAATCACGCAGGCCAGCATCACGGAACTGCGACTCAAGAACAAGGACGCCGTGCTCAACAACATTGAGAATTTTGCCAAGCGAACTGCCCTCAGGAACTTGGGCGCCGATAGCAAGTTGCTCAGCACCGAGGAGCTGGGCGCCTTGTACGACCGCTTTTACACGGTCCTCTATGAGCGTCAGCAGCGCGAGGGCATGATTCAGGAGGAGAAGCAGCGGAGGGCCCGAGCAAACCGTCCGAGGGTCCATGAGCCTGAGGTAGAAAAGGGCCGCGTGGGTCTCGGCGCGAGCACCAGCCTGATGGACTACGACGCCTTCCGAGAGTTCCTTGCCGGTGTGACAAAGTGGTCCATGTCGGACTCGCCGACGACGCCTCGGCGAGACACCTTCACCGAGCGAGACAGGAGCCAGCTCTTCAACAACCAGAGGAACGGCAGGCTGGCGCTGTCACCCTGGGGCAATGGCCCAGAGCCGGCGGACCACGAGTTCTTGCAGCGGCTGTTTGCCAAATGGGACGTTAAATCTGAGGGGGCGCTGACGTTGCAGAACGTGGTGACGGGCATGGCCCGCATCAAGGGGAAGCGCGACATCATGGGCACCATCACATACCTGTTCGAACTATACGACGACGACGGTGACGGCAAGGTTGACCGGGAGGGCATCCTGAGGATATCCGAGGCTCTCCTTTTCCTTTCCAGGAGGGGTCTCGAGGGCACACTGAGCCCGTCGGCCTCAACTGTGGCCCTGAACGGCTACTCGGAGCACCAGGTGGCAGGTGGCGACGGCACCACCCTCAGCGTTAATACCGCCACTGGCTCCACTAACGAGAGGTTCCTGGGCAGCATCAGCGCCTTCATAAGGAGATGCTTCGAGTACGCGGACCCGGACCACCCTAAGAATCAAGACTCCCTAGTCCGCCCGGACCCTTGTGCGCGAGAGAAGGATGACTATCTGGAGGCGCCAAGGGCTCAGGATAAGGCAATCACGCCCATGTCGCCTGCCCTTGTCGATCCCGACGCCTTCGCGATAGGAGACGACGAATCAGACGAGGAATCGGACGAGGAGGATCTCCTGGCTATGGACTCTCCCCCGGGAAGCCCCAAGCCCCAACCGGCGCAAAGACTGGCACCGGAGACGGCGGAGGCGGCCGCGGTGATACCGAAGTCCACGAGCCCACCGACAGGAGAGCAGGGCATGGGCGGCCGCAAGGTGTCCAAGGCACAGTCAGAGGCGGCCGCCAATGTGGCGCTGGACCCCTCGAACCCGATGCACATCACGCTTCCGACGTTCCGCATGGTGGTTTTAGCAGACGAACTGCTAGAACAATTCTTCGAGTCGTCGTTCCCAACGTCGTTCCGCATCGTCGAAGGCCTTGCCGGCGCCTCGTCTGCCGTGGCAAGCCCGATGGCGACGACGCCCCTGACTACTTTTGGAAACATCGGGTTTGGGGCAGGCAAGGCTGTGGCTGCGGCCGGTGGAGGCGCCGTGGGAGGCATCAGGGGAGTGTTGGACGGCATCGTGACGGACGCGACACGTGTGGCAGCCGAGGTGCGCCGGCGCATGGAGGATGCGCAGCGAGAGATGGAGAAGAACGCGCTGGCTCAGCAACAACAGGCCGGCAACGGGGGCCAGCGCCGCCCCGTCGCGGACGACGACGAGGACGACGACGACGACATCGGCATCCGCGAGAAGCCCTCATCCTCAGCCAGCGGCGCGGTGCGTGGGGCTGGACCGGCCAGGTCGTCGGACAGGGATCTGCTCGAGGGAGCCGACGCCGAGGCGGACGGGGGCGAGGAGGACGCGGATGGAGGAGAGGGAGGCAGTAGCGGGAAGGCGCAGCATGCGCCTGTTGCGCGGCGGAGGGCAGAGGGGCCTGGCGGCGCAGGCAGCGGCGCGGGAGGAGGGCAAAGAATTGTGGAGTTTGAGGGTTGATTTTGAGAAGGGGGAAGGCAAAGTCATTTTCTTTTTGTCTAGTGTTGTGGGCGTCATCGTTCGCCTGTCTCTCTTGTCTTGAATTGGTTAGAACAGCGTGTGGTTGACATCCTCTACTTCCCCCCTTTTTCCCCATCATTTTTGCTTGCTGTATGTCTGGACTTTATCTCCTGTCTGCATGTTCCGCACGCGCTTTGCTTCGTTTTTCCCGGTTTATTCACACAAGACAATGCTCAAAAGACAGTAAACAGACAGCCCTGGGGCACTTAAAGTGAGCGCGTGCTCCCTCACGCTAGTCTTGTTCAAGAGATTTGATTTTTCTTGCTTTGGTGGCGACGACGAATCTAGGCTGCCTCCCTGCTCCCTCGAGCCATCGGACTCGGCGCCACCACCACACCCCGTTCGGGAGAATGGACTGCCAAGCACGCGCTACCTGACGATGCGGCCATGACATGCCGGTGTGGTGATCGGCACGTTATCATTCCTCTTTGCAGAGCCGGCGCCACTTGTCCTTTGTGCGTGCCTTTCTCGGCGAGCCAGAAGGGAGACGCTAGCAGACGGCAGTTTGGGTCGACTGCAGTGGCCGCGTACCTAGTCTCCCAATCCCTTCGTCCCGGTCACCGGGTTGCCCATGGTTCGAGCTCCCCGAGACACCCTACGGAATGCTGCATTGGGTTTGCGTCATGTTCCTTTCACTTGCTCCCACGCTACTGGTTGCTCCCCAACTCTGGGGAATATCTACCGGGAGGCGTTCGTGTGGGTTCTCTCTCCACCAACTCGGCAGTGATCCTTGGTGAGAAGCAGCTTGTTGGATTACCTTTACATCTTATCTTACTGCGATCTTTGGCGAGAGACAGGTTGCCGAACTCGATACATTTCATTTTACGCCCTCCCGATATCCTCCTTTCGGCTTCCCGTATTGGCCTACGTCGTCGACTTCCATCTAAAATCAGCATCTGTTCTCCCAGGGGCAGCTTTCTTGGAACCTCCTCACGCAAACCTTGGGGCGGTCGTTATTCCCATTTCCCACTTGCAATATTCACATAAATCTTTGACGTCCATCTGAAACCAGCCTCGGGCTCGCCGCCGCCATGTGGCCGGCGCTCTTGCCAGCGGCCCTTGCCTTGGCGGCCCTTGTGGCCGCCCAGGGGGCATTTGACGCGCCGTCGTCTGACACCTGCGAGCGTGACGGCCAGTACTGGTACAGAATGGGCTGCTTTGACGTCACGGGCACGACTCTGCTGCCAAGCAAGGCGTTGACCTACTACCCCGACAACTACGACGGCTTCTTCTCGGGCCGGATCAACCCAACCTGGTCGGATGCCGAATATAACAATACTGCCACGCCGGCCAAGTGCACAAAGGCCTGCCGGGCCGCGGGGCACAACATCGCCATGTTCCACGGCGGTACCTGCTACTGCCTCAAGGACGGCTACGACGACACGGGGCTGACGGACACGCCCGCGGCGTGCAACAGGCCCTGCCCCGGCGACCGGGGCCAGCAGTGCGGGGGGTCCGGCAACTTCGCCTCGGTCTACTGGGACAGCAGCTACAAGCCGCCGGCCATCTACGAGACCGGGACGCCGGTCTGGGACAGCGGCGCCGACATCTCGGCGTTCCTCGGCTGCTTCATCTATCCTAGCTTCGGCGGCTACTTCTTCCTGGGCGGCCTCGGCACCAACTACCGCCAGTGCATCAGACCGGGGAACCCGAGCCCGACCCGCGAGCTCCCGAACGTGGCGTCGTGCGACAGGATGTGCGCCATCGAGGCCGGCGCCGGCGCCGGCAGTGGCGTCGAGGGGCTCTGGGGCTTCCCGCTGAGCTTTGGGTTCAACGGCGCCGCGGACCCGGACAAGATCTCCTTCGACTTCAACGACTGCTACAATCACCCGAACCCTTCAGGGTCTGTCCAGTGCTTCTGCTCTACCATGTTTGGCTATCAGGCGTACCAGATCAACGACGACAACCCGTCGTGCCGCAGGCGCTGCGATGGGTGAGTTTTTCTTTTTGATCCCTGTTTCGCTATCCCCTTTTTTTTTCTTGGTTCCATTATAGATCCAGCTAACGGCCGTATGCGACTGAACAGCGGCACCGGGGACTGCGATCCAAGGACGCAAAAGTGCTGTGGGGACGCGGAAAAGGAAATCTTCCCCGTCTACATAGCCAAGGAGCTGACCGGCTGCTCCATCCCGCGGGTGCCGGGCTGGGCGGTATTGGACCAGGACGGCTACCAGGTTGGGTTCGAGTGCAACTGGACCCTTCCCTCGGACCTTAGGAGAGGACCTGCTACGAAGGGCTTCCCGGAGTCCCGGGGGAAGGGGGTGTCGGACAGGGTGACGCTGGCGCTGGACACCTACAACTTCCTGCCCGGCTTCGAGTCGGGCGCCGAGCGCTGGAGCCTGTACGGCTGCTTCGAGCAGTCGAGCGGCGGGTCTACGCCCCCGGGCTTCACCGTCAGCGGGCCGAACGCGGCAGGCGTCGGCGATCTTGAGGCGTGTGCCGCCCAGTGCGCCGGGAGCACCTTTGCCATGATAGGCGGGATAGCGCAGTAAGAGACACGATGGACCCCTTTATTCTGCTGAAGCACATGTTTTGCTAACACCTCCCCCCCCTACTCTCCCTCGATAGATCCTGCTACTGCGCCACCGCGAGTAGCGACGACCGCTCGGCGCCGGTCAACGCCGGGTTCTGCACCGAGCGCTGCCTGCGGCCGACCAACACCTTCTGCGGCGGCAAGCCCGACGCCTTTAACGGTAATAAGGCCTACTATTTGGTCTATTATAGGAAATCGTCAGGGCCGGCGCCCCAACCCAACCTTGTTCCGTTCTACATCGACTACTTTGAGCAGTACCCGTATCCCACGGGGTATCCGTGCACTGACGACGCCGAAAGTGGGTGTAATAATGATACAGCGCCCGTGGGATGAGCGCTCGACGGCACATGAGATATATGTGCATCAGGTGAAATGATGTGGACTAACATGCTTTGTTTCATTTCAGCCTCTACCACCACGACTTCGACGACAGGGACTGCTACCACGGAGACTACCACGGAGACTTCTACTACAGAGACTTCCACGACAAAAACATCAACGACGGATACCACTGAAACTACTAGCACCACCTCAGACACGAGTACCTCGGAGGAATCATCGATGACCACAACTGGAGACACGACCAGCTCGGACACGTCGACGAGCATTACAGATTCGGATTCGGACACTACAACGGAGACATCTGAAACTACAACTACAACGCAGAGCACGGGTACGACAACCGAAACTACTGAAACAACGACTACAACCGACACCACAGACTCAACTACCACAGCGGAAACCACGGAAACGACTATTGCAACGGAAACTACAGATACAACTGCTACAACGGAAACCACGGAAACTACGGAAACTACAGCAGACATATCGGACACGACAACGACAGCGGAAACCACAGCAGACACATCGGACACGACAACGACAACATCCACTACCAGCGAGGATACCACTACTACTACAGACACCACCTCGGACACCACCACAGAGACAACGTCAGATACGACCACAGAAGCCACCACAGAGACCACCTCGAATACCTCGGATACGAGTGCTGAAACAACTAGCACACCAAGCGCAACAACGAGCACAGCGTCGACCTCCACGAGCACCACTACAACCAGTTCTACTACCACCACAAGCACAAGCTCTACTAGCACAAGTAGCACATCCAGGACAACCACGTCAAGTAGTAGTTCCTCGGCCACAACCAGTAGCTCGACGACCAGCACGACGACCAGCCCCTCCAGCACGACTTCGCCGAGCTCCACGAGCCCTCCCCCAGCCGGTACCCCCACAGATCCTCCAGCAGGCAGCCCGACCACAGCAGCCTCGCCGGCCTTCACCACCGTCGAGCCCGCCCCGACCGAGCCCCTCGTACTGCAGGTCGTGGGATCGAACCCCATGGGCGACGGCGGCAGCGGCAGCGGCTCCGACACCACCACGGCCAACAACAACAACGGGCGCCGCGGCCTCGAGAAGCGCCGGCGGCTCGGCCCCGCGCCGGGCGCCCGCGGCTTCGTGGGCGGGTCCGGGTCCGGGGCGGGCTTGGGCGTCAGCGGCGACTGCAACGCCGCGGCGGCCTTCAGCGTCGACGGGCGGGGCGCGCTGCGCGCCGCCGACGGCCGCCTCGTCTCGACCGACCCGGGCGTGCCATACCAGCACTTCACCGCGGACGCGCCGGGCGCGCCGGCCCGCGCACTCACGCGCGAGTGGAGGCTGGCCGACGGCGACCTCGTCTGGTTCAATGACGCCTTTGTCGGCGGCGTCTCGGGTTTCTGCTTGGACGTGACGGGCGTGGTCTGGATGACGTTTGCGGGGCCAGGGGACCTGCCCCCCGGATGCAGGAGCGTCGAGCTCGTCCCTGCGCTTGGTGAGTTGACCCGCTTGCGGCTATCTGTGATGGTGCTGTTTGCTGACGTGAATCGGACATAACAGTTAGGGATTGCCAGCCAGATGGAACTATCAATCCGGGAGGGACCTCGACCACTGCTCCGAGCGGCACTGGCACCGGCGGCGGCGGTGGTGGTGGTAGTGGAGGAGGAGGAGCAGGAGGAGGTGGTGGTGCTGGTGCCGGCGGCGGGCCCGGTCAAACGCCAGGGCCGACATCACCGGCCAACGCGACGCTCTCGCTGGGCGACGGGTGGTTTTTCAACACGGCCCCTCCAGAGCCCCTCGAGTCGTTCGCCTGCACCCCATGGGAGGGCTACTGGTCGGTGGGTGAGACTGCTCTCCGATCATCGGCCGTCGTCAGTGGGTTTGGCGGCGCAGCCAACGATACGGGCGAAGAGCTTTAGGAGGTACAAGATGGCTGTCTTGTTCGGTTTGCGGAGGATAACCTGGGGCATATACATGAACTAGGTTCACATTAGTTTGCCCTTTTCTTTTGCCAGTTTTGTCAGCCATGGATTTTGCTGCCGGGTACTTGTGAACTTTGGTGAGCGGCTTGTGTCTTGCCACAGCTTTAGACAGCCCTGATTGGCGGCCTCCCAAGCGGCGTCATAATCATATACCCCTCACCTCATCTCACGCCCACCTTCCGTCACGCATTCGAAAGGACGACAGGCTCCAGATCCCAATCCCTCAATATACGAAGGCATTTGAATCATCACTCCCCGCCAGAGGTCGTGTAGTTTTCTTCCCAATGGAGCACCTAAGGGCAGCAATAAGCGGACCGCCCTTTGAGTTGGCCGAGATTCTGGCGCTACAGTCCAAGGCGGACCAGCTCGCCGACACGATCGAGTCTAGAAGCGAGCCGTTCGACCACGAAGCATCAGTCAGAATGATTGAAGCGCTCGAGGCCCTAGCCGCGGTGGCTCTCGCAAATCCTTTGAACGTGAATGGCTACTTCGTCGACCTCGTTAATATAGAAAAGGCCTTTCGGCGCATGCCCGATCAGGTTTGCCGACTAAAGGCGCTCTTGTTCCGCGCGCTCAAACTCCCGGACCTCTGCAGCCCACCGGCACCGCGAGACGCCGCCCCCGTCTGCCAGTACTGCAACTGGATTCTCGAGCGGGCCCTTGCCAACCCAGAGAGCGTTGTGCATGACCCCATAGGCTTGGGCCGGTGGCCTTACTACACCTTCTCGTACCTTTGTATCGTTGACGACTGGCCTGAATTTCCGGCATTGCGCCATCGCGCCCGAACCGGCTGCTCCCTCTGCTCGGCTCTTCACGAAAGTGTAATAGACCAACCGACCAAGTCGGCTACGGACCCGAGAACTCAGTTTTGGCTCGCATATGAGGTTGCATACCTGGATTCCCCATTGAAGTTCGAACTTCGAGGTATTCAGTTGTATGCAAATCCGCTTGCCGGCACTGTCAACCAGAATCCCATGTATGAGCGGATGCATGACAGCAAGGGGATAAGTTGGGACCGGCCGATAGCAGGGTTTTGTGCTGAGCAAGAAGCAGAGACATGCGGTAAGCAGGCCCAAAACATGATTTCGAAAGCATACCAGCTAACACGAGCAATACAAGCCTCAGAACTGAGCAGCATTGGCATCTACCCAGCGGGCACAGACGAGGTTCTATGCGACCACAATGTCAGCTTCCTCCGGCGTGTCCTCGGGAAGCCCCAGGATAATCGCATCGCCGGGTTCCGTCCAAAACGGCTCATCGACCTCGGGCTCGAGTCGAAATCAGATCTCCGCTTGGTGATAAGTCTCAACTCCAGCCAGGAGCCAGTGCCATACGCCGCTCTGAGCTATTGTTGGGGCCCTCCCGAAGATGCCCCCTGGCAGCTGATGACAACGCCCGAAACCATCAAGCGGCACTGCGCGTACATCTCCATGGATGCCCTGCCCCAAGTTGTCAAAGACGCGGTCCATGTTTGCCGCCTGCTCCGTGTCCGCTACCTTTGGGTTGATGCCCTCTGCATCGTACAAGGCTGCCTTCGGGACTGGGAGGAGCAAAGTCGCGACATGGGTCAAATCTTTCAGAGCTCATGGGTGACCATCTGCGCTATGCAGTCCTCGACATGCCGTGAAGGCTTTTTGCACACGAAAAACAGAAGGGCCCGCATCAGAAACATCGGACACAAATCCCCAATCTTGCCGCACCGCTGGGTCAAACTAACACTCAAGCCCTTTAGTCGCAGGGGCCGCATCGACGGGCTTCAGAGTCATCTCTCAAAACCGGGCGAAACTTCATTTTTCCACTGGGACACGGTCGTCTCACCATGGAATTCCAGGGGTTGGGTCTTCCAGGAAAAGCTTCTATCTCCCAGAAAGGCCATTTTTGGGGACGAAATGGTTCATGTACAGGTCGGAGACCAGGTCTTCTGCGAGAACGGAACGCGTGAGAGTCTTTCGTGCGATGCTGGTGGTGTTGGTCGCTTTTGGAACCCTTCCTCAGCCTTCACCATGCACATTGGCAACAACGACAAACAACATCTGTTGCACAAATGGTGCCAGCTCCTCCCTGATTTTATGACAGATAAGAAATGGACAGATGACCGGGATGTCCTACCGGGACTTTCGGGAATCTCCAGAATCTTCGCGGCCAAGTTACAAGACCGGTTCCTGGCAGGCCTCTGGGAGGCGGACCTCCATATGGGGCTGCTGTTCATGGACTATACGCGTCGACAGAGTCTGGCAATTCTTGTTGCCTCCTTCGCAAGAGGCCAGGGCAGGTCCGAGTGCGCACCATCGTGGAGCTGGGCAAGCCGCCGCGTCATCCGGCACCACGAGATCTACGAGGGGCTCAAGTGCCGGACGCGGTCACACATGCGAGGCGAGATGGACGTCATCCAATCGCGCATCCGTGTCGATGGAAACAACCCATACGGTCGTCTTATGAAGGGGGGCTCTATTCTGGTGGCAGGCAGGGCCGTTACGCCTCAAGCAGGGTTTTTCGCCTATCCACGCGGACCCTTCCACTACAAGCGCTTCAGCAATGGGTGTATAGTCCGCCTGGAACCGGACTGGCAACCTGTCCACAGTTGGACCCCATTACCTCCCGAGCAAGATCTGACGCCCGTCGAGCTCGAGCACCAGGCCCAAGAAGACGCTGCCCAAGCCGACCTCGAGAGCACGCTCCGGCTTCTCCTGGTGTCCAGCTGCTGCCCCAGGCAGTGGTCAGGCCCGGAAATCAAGTCCCCTCTCGTCAGAGAGGAGCACGAAGACCAGATCTGGCCCCTCGACAGGGAGCTCACCCAGGAAGAGCAAGAAGCCAGGGAAATCAGTTGGGAGATTCAATGCCGGAGATTCTACGAGAGGTACGACGTCGCCGACGCCTTCTTCGACGACGGCGACCTGGACCAAGCCACAGCGTCGGCGGGCTGCGCCGCCTGTCTGAGCGAGGCCCAGGGCACGATTAGGGACTGCTGGGGCATCATCATCTGCCCGGCGCCGGGACGGGACCGCGGATACCTGCGCGTCGGCTGGTTTAGCTGCCAGGGCCGTGACGGGGGATTGGATCTGTTTGCTGGGGCTGAGAAGGAAACCATCGAGCTCTTTTGAGCCAAGTCCCTACGCAGATACCCGACAGACGTCTGGTCAGAGTGTGTTGCATGGAAAGAAAGCCCCAGAGTAGGAGGCTGCCCGCTTTCTTCCCATACTTCGCCCTCTTTATTTTCCTTTCCTCTCTACCTTGACCTCATTTCCTTGCCTTGACTATCTGATAACCGAGAAGTATACCGACCTTATATCTTGCTTCAATTCGTACTCATTTGTGCCCCCACGTAAGCGCACGGACTAGAACACAGTACGGAGCCGTACAGGCTGTGACCGGACCCTATAGCAGCGTGTTGGTACAGCCTTCGGTCTAGCGTCCACCTACCAGCCAGAATCCTATCCAGTGTGTCGTCATTCTCATGGACAGTGAGTGGGCAAGCGATTTGACCAAAGTCATCCGTATTGGGGGTGATTCCCATGTGCAATGCAAAGACGGTAATGCCGACCTATTCTGCCTGTTTTAGGACAAGGAATTGGATCATTTTCTTGGATGTGTATTGGCTCCCGCAGGACGGCCTTGCTGGTTCGTTGCCGTCGAGGTGGGAGAGTTTCTAGTGGGAGTGAGCTGAAGCCCACAAACCACCGGGGCAAACGCTACAGTGGGGGGACAAAAATACCGAGGAAATTTTTTTTTGCGCGTTTTTTTTCGACACAACAACATTAACCCTTTTACTTTCAACACCCACAACATGCCCAAACGAGGGCCGGAAAATCCGTTGGGTGAATATAGCCTTCATAAACGTACTAAAATTGCTACGGAATATAAATTGGGCACATCGCGCAAATTGCTAGCGGAAAAATACGATGTTCCTTACAAAAGCATCTATGGAATCGCGTCGCGGTACCAACATCAAAAATCAGCTACTTTACGTCCACGCCCCGGGCGCCCCCGTGCGTTATCCGATAACGACGTGCAAATCGTTATTGCACAAATCCGTCGATTCCTTTTTATCTTACCTGAAAAGCTACTTCGTTCCTGCAATTTAACGTGCAGCTTTCGCACCCTAAAGCGTGCCCTTTTAAAGCATGGGTTTAAAAGGAGGCTTGCACTTCGAAGGCCCAAATTAACAACAGAAAATGCCCGCAACCGCTTAAAATTTGCTAAGCGCTTTGTCGATCAACCGTTACGAGCCTGGAAGCAATGGGTTTTTTCCAACGAATCGATTATCGTGCGTGGTGACGGGGATCGCACAAAGCACGTGTAGTGCAAAAATGTAAATCGGCCCCTGGTTATATACCCTGGATTTAAACTGGCCTAACTTTCCCAATTTTAACTGTTAAAGCGAAAGATTACAGCCCAAGCATGTTTAGCCCAAAGAGAAGCTTACCAAATATGGCCAAATGTTTTAGGGGGCTTTTGGGTAGCACATTCGCAGCACTCTTTTCGCAATGCATGGTAATCTGGCCTCCAAAAAGGGAAGGGTTTCTAGCCGGACTGTGCTCAATTGCTTGCAAAAAAACCTACCTACAATATGCTCTCCAGGCACGGTATTTATGCAAGATAACGCCCCTACGCACCAGGCAGTTAAAGTCCAAAAATGGTTGCAGGCCTGGGCCGCTTTGCACGGGGTTAAATTGGTGCATTGGCCTGCCAACTCACCGGACCTTAACCTTATCGAAAACCTTTGGGCTATAATAAAAGCGGCGATTCACAAACGTTACCCTAAATTAGCTTAGCTTCCCAAATTAAAAAAATTACGCACTTTACTTATCCAGGCAGCGGTTAAAGCGTGGGAAGAGGTTAAAAAGGAGGTGCTGAAACAATTGGTAATTTCCATGCGGCAGCGACTCCAGGCCGTTATCGATGCAAACGGGTGGTACACGAAGTATTAGGATAGTGCATTTCTATTGAACAATTTCCGCTTTACAACATATTAAAAAAGCAAGTAAATTGAAGTAGAATTGGTGGTGCAGTCGGGGGTTGAATTGGGTGCATTTGTTTGCGTGTAATGCTAAATTTTGAAGTTCCTCGGTATTTTTGTCCTCCGACTGTAGGAGGACACCATGTGGGGCGGCCTCCACCCATATATCCTCACATTCGCGCACTTTTACACAAGAAAACACCCATCCGATATGGTGTAGTGGCTAACATCCGGCACTCTCAAAATTGAGTACTGCCGAGCCCGGGGTTCGATTCCCCGTATCGGAGTCAGAATAGCATCATTTAGATGCGTCAATCTTTTGTCTTTTGCCCCTTTTGAGCCCATGTTTTAGCCTCCATTCTAAACCCTCCACTTTTGATGCGCTGTTGTTACTGTTTTGGCTTGCGCGGCCCATAACATTTGATGGCCAAAGGGAACTCGGGGCCTTGAATGATGTTTCCGCCTCGTCGACGAGTTACCAACTGCTTGTGAAGGCCCGAGTAAAATGTGAGCCGAGGTCGGAACAGGCACAAATGAGGTAGCTCCCTTCCGGGGAAGACGAGCCCCTCGGTAAATCGAACCCCACACTTCTCCCCAGGCCACAGGAGGCCCGTGTCGAGCCCTGGATGGGGCAAGCTCAGATCTCCAGCGTGGAAAGAACCCCTGCGAGAGCTGTGCGGCGGCCGCGTTGAGCCGAGGCAACCCCTTGGCTGGATACTTAAATAAGGGCTTGGGGGGAGCTCGCATCATGGACCTGAATTGATTTTTCTGCCCCAAACCCCAGCGCTACCATGTCGGCCGTCAACAGGACTCTCCGCGCCGCCGGACGGACTCTCCGCATCTCGCAGCAGCAACAGCGAAGCTACCTCCGCTCCTCGGCGCCCCTGACGCTGGCCGCCACGTCGCAGAGCTGCTCCTCATCTTCGCCCGCCCTGCGCTCCACCACACACGCCCGCCCCTCCTCTTCCACCTCCTCAGCCTTCTCGACCTCTGCCCCCCGCCAGTCCTCAGCCCCCGCCAACATGTCGTCGCCCGCTTACGATCCCGAGATCTCGGACATTGCCAGCTACGTCCACAACACGGCCGTCGACTCGGAATTGGCTGTAGGTCTCGAGAGATTGCGCACGGCCGCTCTAACGGCGAAACCCCGCACTGGATTTGTTGGGGCACGCTAGCTGAACCGAGGCTAACCGCCATCACCAAACACAGTTCGACACGGCACGATGGATCCTGCTCGACACGCTGGGCTGCGGCCTTGAGGGCCTGCGCTTCAAGGAGTGCGCCAAGCTGCTAGGCCCCGTGGTTGAGGGCACCGTGGTGCCGCACGGCACCCGCGTGCCCGGCACGCCCTTCCAGCTCGACCCCGTCAACGGCGCCTTCAACATCGGCGCCATGATCCGCTGGCTCGACTACAACGACTGCTGGCTCGCCGCCGAATGGGGCCACCCCTCGGACAACCTGGGTGCCATTCTGGCCGTCGCCGACTGGGCCACCCGCACCAACCGCGCCGCCGCCGCCCCAGGCTCCACTACCAAGCCCGTCGCCGGTGGCCGCATCTTTACCGTCCACGACGTGCTCGAGGCCATGATCAAGGCCCACGAGATCCAGGGCTGCCTGGCCCTGCTCAACTCGTACAACAAGGTCGGTCTGGACCACGTCGTGCTCGTCAAGGTCGCCAGCACCGCCGTCGTCTCCAAGATGCTGGGCCTCTCGGAGAAGCAGACGGCCGACGCTGTCACCCAGGCCTGGGTCGACGGCCAGTCCCTGCGCACCTACCGCCACACCCCCAATACCATGTCGCGCAAGTCGTGGGCCGCCGGCGACGCCTGCCAGCGCGCCGTCAACCTGGCCCTCAAGGTCCTGCGCGGCGAGACGGGCGTGCCCACTGTCCTTTCCGCTCCGGTCTGGGGGTTCTACGACGTCCTGTTCAAGGGCAAGAAGTTTGAGTTCCAGAGGCCCTACGGCAGCTACGTCATGGAGAATGTGCTTTTCAAGGTGTCGTATCCTGGTATGTTGCCTGGCCGCTCCTTTCTCCTGTCCATTCTATACACCCGCTAACATTTAACTCTAGCCGAGTTCCACTCTCAGACCGCCATCGAGTGCTGCGAAAAGATCCACGCCCTCCTCAAGGCCCGCGGCAAGTCGGCCGCCGACATCAAGGCCATCACGTGCCGCACCCACGAGGCCTGCGTGCGCATCATCGACAAGCAGTTCAAGCCCATGGACAACTTTGCCGACCGCGACCACTGCATCCAGTACATGTGCTCCGTCATGCTTGTCTACGGTCGTCTAACGGCGACCGACTACGTCGACGGCTCCGAGGCCGCCACGTCGCCCCTCGTCGAGTCGCTGCGCCAGAAGATCCGCTGTGTCGAGGACCCCAAGTTCACAGCCGACTACCACGACCCGGCCCAGCGCACCATCGCCAACGCCCTGACTGTCGAGCTTGAGGACGGCACGGTGCTGGACGAGATCGTTGTCGAGGCGCCCCTGGGACACCGCCTCCGCCGCGAGGAGGCCAAGCCCGAGATCCTGGCCAAATACAAGCGCCATCTCGATGCCCACTACCCAGCCGACAAGGTGCAGAACCTCATCGACCTCGGCATGGACGGCAAGAAGCTCGAGTCCATGTCGGTCGACGAGTACGTCGATCTGTACGTCGTCGAGAAGAGCAAGTTTGTGTAAAATATCTATCCTCTGGTTAGTATAAAACTGGGAGGAGGATTTTCTTACTCTATACTATAGATGAGCCACGACCGCTGTTCTACGACGGGAATGGAAAAAATATAAGGTGCGACTTTTGGAAATACCGATGTATCTGCCAAAAAGGCATGTCTTTTCAAAGTTCTCGTATCACAGCATACGCGCACGCTGCATAGCTCCGTCGTATCACCCCCACCCCCTAAGCACCCGCAGCGCTCTGTTTAATCATGTCTGCCCCCTTTTCCCCAATCATGATGCTGGGAGCGTTTGTGTTCCCCGACACGACGAGCGGCATGATGGACGCGTCCACCACGCGCAGCCCCGTCACGCCGTACACTCGCAGCTCCGGGTCCACAACTGCCATGGCGTCGACGCCCATCTTGCAAGTCCCGGCCTGGTGGTGGTACGTCACGCAGGCGCGCCGGACATAGTCGCGCAGCTGCTCGTCCGTCTGCACCTCGGGCCCCGGCAGCACCTCGCGCGCGCGCCAGCCCGCCAGCGCCTCGGCCTCGCCGACCTGGCGGCACAGCTTGACCGCCGCTAGCAGCGCCTCCACGTCGGCCGCCTGCGCCAGGTAGTTCGGGTCGACGGCCGGCGGCGCGTCCGGGTCGGCGCTCGCCAGTTTCACGGACCCCCTGCTCGCGGGCCGCACAATGCCCGCGCACAACGTGTATGCGTTGGCAGGGCCCTCGAACGAGGGAGGGTAGTAGGGGATGTGCATGAAGAGCGGCTGCAGGTCGGGCGCGACCAGGCGGGGGTCGCTCTTCCAGAACAGCTGGCTCTCGAGCATCTGGTTCTCGGGCGGCGGGATGGCTTGTTTCCCCTCGTATATCACCGAGGCCAGCACGTGGTCCTGCAGGTTCTCGCCCACGCCCGGCAGGTCCGCCACGACGTCGATGCCGAGCGCGCGCAGGTCCCCCGCGTTGCCGATTCCCGACAGCTGCAGCAGCTGCGGCGACTTGATGGCGCCTGCCGACACGATGACCTCGCGCGATGCGAACGCGTCGTGCATCGCGCCGTCCTTGTCGTAGCGGACGCCGACGGCACGCGTGCCCTCGAACAGCACCCTGTGCGCGTGCGCGCCCGAGTAGACGGCGAGGTTGCCGCCGCGCTCGAGGGCCGGGCGCAGGAAGCAGCGGGCGGTGCTGCAGCGACTCCCGTCGGGCGTGACGGTCGCCTGCACGTAGCTGGCGCCCAGCATCTGGTCGCCGTTGCAGTCGTCGGTGAAGGGCAGGCCAATCTCCTTGCATGCCTCGACCGCGGCCGCGCAGACGGGGTTGACGTTCTTGAGCACCGCGACGTGCAGCGGCCCGCCCGCGCCGTGATGTTCACTAGCCCCCAGCTCGTGGTCCTCGGACTTTTTAAAGTACGGAAGCACCTCGTCGTACGACCAGCCGGGGCTGCCCAGGTACGCCCACGCGTCGTAGTCGGCGCGGGCGCCGCGCACGTAGATCATGGCGTTGAGCGACGAGCTGCCGCCGAGCGTCCTGCCGCGGGGGAGGTAGTGCGACCGGCCCGCGGCGTGCTTTTGCGGGACCGTCTCGACGGCCCAGTCGAGGCTTGTTTTGAAGGT
The DNA here is from genome assembly GCF_000145635.1 of Gaeumannomyces tritici R3-111a-1. NCBI lineage: Eukaryota > Fungi > Ascomycota > Sordariomycetes > Magnaporthales > Magnaporthaceae > Gaeumannomyces > Gaeumannomyces tritici. The sequence continues at coordinate 2,206,605 of NW_008804551.1, forward strand.
GGCGGGCCAGCCCGACGGCCGGTGGATGTTGGCGTCGTCGTCGGGCGGCCCGGCTTCGAGCACGAGAACCCGCACGGCTGGGTCCTCGGTCAGGCGGCTGGCCACGACGCTGCCCGCCGAGCCGGAGCCGACGACGATGTAGTCGAACTGTTCGCTTTCCTTGTGTCCACTCATCATTCTGACTCGGGTGTAGCGGGTGGGTTGGGTGGTTGGCTGTCGTCTGGCCTCGCACCCTCTGTCTGGGGTCTTGGATGCGCATTTGTACTGTGCCCCTCACTTACTTGGCGGCATGGAAGCCTGTACGTAAGGAAAGGTAGGATCGGCGATGGGATGGGCACATAAAACAGGGTCTTCCTGCGAGACGCTTATACATGGGGTGATTGCTGTAAGCGACCCTGCCAGTTGTGGGGGAATGGTTGAGACATGGCAGGCTCGGTCGAGACACCTAGATTAGGACGCTATTGATGGCGAAACAAACAGACACAGATACAAGCGATATAACGTAGCCAGCCCCTACGCCTTTGCGTTGAACACGACGGAGCCGTGGCTTGTTCCGATTTGCTGGCCCGAGTTGTGGCTCCCAAAAGTCACCGTAACACCCTGGCTTCCGCTCGCACTTTGCGCCGCTGCCTGGACAACCGAAAGCAGCTCCTCGAGCACTTGGCGAGACTCGCCCATGGCCTTGCGCTCCATCGCGACCTGGTTGGTGGCACTGGTCTTGTCGGCGTCCGTCTCGCCCTCAGCCGGTCTCGAGAGGCAAAGCGCTACCAGCTTGTCGTTCATCTGGCCGAGTTGCTCGTCCATTGCCGCAAGCGCATCGGCGATGGCGGCCTCCTTGGTCGATATCGTCGTTTGGATCGCCTCGGTCGCTTGGGTCTGTTGGAGGGAGGCGTGCCTGAGACGCTCAGTGTCTGTCCTCTTTGGCGCCAAGCGGGTCTCGACTTACAGCGTCGCAACGTTGGACACGCAAGACAACGCGGAACAGCAGCTCTTCAGCTGACCCGACATGGATTTGACGTGGCCGTCTCTGTAGAGGCCGAGGGCTGTGCGGTCGCGCCAGGACAGCGTCCCGTCATCTTTGCTGTGTCTGGTCCAGTGCTTGAGGGAGGCCTGGAAAGTGTCACAGGAGTCCTTGCAGGAGGCTATCGCAGCCTCGGATTGCTTGACAACCGGCTCCCCTAGGGATTTCCACTGGGGAGTCGTAATGTCTTTGACCGAGACGAGGGTAAGCCTAAGGAACTCTAGATCCTCGGTGAGTGCCTTGAGGGTGTCAGGCGCGCCGATAATTTTCTGTATGTCATCAGCCAGCAGCTTTACGCAGTGGAGCGTTGGGCCGACGATGCCCACAACGCCCGCGGTGATGCTGAAGGGGTCCATTGCGATGTTGCGAGGGTGCAAAGCTCGGGCTTGGGAAGAATCCAATGAAGCGGGCAACACGCGGCGAGACGGTTTGGGGTCTGGGTTGCTTTTCACCGCAGCCTTTCGACGCCCGCCCCGCGACCAAAGGACAAGCAAACTCTGGGCCAATACAAACCCGGTCCTGAAGCAGTATCCCCTGGCTGACCGGGCGTAAATCACGTGCAGCTGCAAGAGGAGCTGATGCTGCTGCTCCTTGGCGACGCTGAGGGGAAGGCAGGCTACATCGGCGCCCCTGGATCATTCCCACGCTTTCGCAACCCACCATCGAAACTTGGACCACCTTACCTACCAGGCACTCCTGCAAACAAGAATGTTCTGCACCTATCCGTAGGCCAGCGACACGATGGAGGTCACTTTCGGATCCAAGAACAGGGGCATGCAAGTGGGGCAGATTTTCGGGAACGCTTACTTCACACAGGGTCAGCGACGCCGCCCATCTACCATCTGCGGATATGCCCGCTGGAGGCTTAGAACAAACGAGCAGTGCTAATGTCGGCGGTTGACATCTCCAGCTGCACCAGAGAGGCCGGAAACGCCCCCGCGCCCATTCGCGAGCATCCCTTTCTCCCGCGACCGCGATTTCGTAAACCGAGGAGATATCCTCGGCCAGCTCCAGAAGAGGTGTTCAGAGCCGGCCGGTCGAGTGGCTCTTTGCGGTCTGGGCGGCATTGGGTATGACGACCCTGTATCGAAGCTGCTGGAAACAAGGAAGCTAACTAGAAGCAGCAAATCGCAGCTGGCCATCGAGCTTGCCTATCGGATTTCCGAACAAACACCTGACTCTTGGATCTTCTGGATCCACGCCGCCACCCAAGCTCGCGCCGAGGAGGGCTTCCGAGACATCGCCGATACCGTCAAGCTGCCCGGCCGGAACAAACCCGATGCGAATATACCAAAGCTTGTGCACAGCTGGCTGTCGCAGAACCGGAACGGCCGGTGGACCATCGTGCTGGACAGCGCCGATGACAGCGACACGCTGTGCCAGCCAAGGAGCGATGGGAACGCCAAAACTTTGGCAAGCTATCTCCCGCAGAGCCCGAATGGGTCCATCGTCATCACGACCCGCAACCGGGATGTGGGGTTCAAGCTCACAGGGAGCTATATGGACATCATTGAAGTTGGGCCCATGCGCGTGGCTGAGGCGCTCCGCCTCCTGGAGAACAGACTGGGCCAACTCGGCAATCCGGAAGCGGCAGAGACGCTGGCACAGAAGCTGGACTGTGTTCCTCTTGCCATCAGCCAGGCCGCGGCTTACATCCAAGCGACACCGACAAGCTCGGTCCAAAAATACCTGGGAGACTTTCTCAGCGATGACCATAGGCGGAATCGTCTTCTCACACACGACGCGGCTGAGTTCCGACGGGATGGCGCCGCATCAAACGCCATCCTCACAACTTGGCAGATCTCATTCGATCATATCCGCTCGCACAGATCTTCTGCCGCCGATCTCCTATCTCTGATGAGCTTCTTTGACCGACAGGGGATCCCTCTGTCGCTTTTGAAGCCGGGCAACTCGCGAGGTGTGCAGCGAGATTCGGATTGTGCATCTGGCACACCGCAAGCCACCTCGGAGCAAGATGACGAATTCGAAGCAGATGTCGCAATGCTGCGAAGCTTTTGTCTTTTGTCCATGACCGAGAACAACACAGCGCTCGAGATGCACGCGCTCGTGCAGCTGGCCACGAGGATGTGGCTGAAGCAATCCGGTGGGCAGAAAGACAAATCCCACAAAAGGTTTATCAAACGACTGGCAGCGGCGTTCCCAAATGGCTATGCCAGAAACTGGGAAGCATGGGAACAGTGCCGGCAGCTTTTTGCCCACGTCAAAGCCGCCGAATACCACGGGCCACCCGAGGCGAAGGCGTGGGAGTGGGAAGTACTTATGCGGGGTGGCGGATGGTATGCCTACATCCAGGGCAACTATGATACCGCGGATCGAATGTTGCGAAACGCCCAAAGAAGCTCCGAGAGATTAGGAAAGAACAACGAATGGACGTTGGATGTGACGCGCATTCTGGCCGAGGTTGCCATCAGGAGGGAGAAATGGGCGGAAGCAGAATTGATACTAATGGAGGTGGTGGAGACCAGCAAAGCCAAACACGGGACAGACCATACCACCACGTTGACGAGCATGGCCGCCTTGGCAGAGACCCTCTACGCGCAAGGCCGGTTGCAAAAGGCCGAAGAACTACAAGTGGAAGTGCTCGAAGCTGGCAAAGCCAAATTTGGGGCCGACCATTTCATCACAATGGGAAGTATGGCCGACTTGGCATCGACCTATTACGCGCAAGGCCGGCTGGAGGAGGCTGAAAAGCTGCAAGTGGAAGTGTTCGAAACTTCCAAAACCAAACTCGGGCCCGACCATCACACTACGCTGACGAGAATGAACAGCCTGGCGTGGACATTGAACAAGCAGGGTCGCGGTGAAGTCGCCTTGGGCCTGATGAAAGATTGTGCACAGCGTCGGCAGCAGGTTCTGGGTCCAGACCACCCAAGCACCGTTATATCGCTTGCTGCGGTCGCCGATTGGAGCAAGAATAATGAAGGCGGAAGCGGCGGCGGCTCTTGCATAGCCATGTAGTTGAGCAGCGCGCCGCGGCCAGGATGTGGCAGACGAGCGAGCCGATGTCGCCGCCCTGACAGTGGTAGCCCGCGGTGCCGAAGCCGAGGGCAGACACCATCGGCCCGTCCACGACGCGCACCACGGCCTCGATGTCGAAGTCGCGGTCCGGCGGCGGCGGCGGCGGGCCGGAGAAGGAAGAAGCCCGGGAGGGAGGCGGATGGTGACGTGATAGGGCAGGGTGGCGGGAGTGTACCTACTTGGTCGCGAGCAGGGTCGGCTTGGGCGGCTGGGCGGCGCGCGAGAAGCGGGCGACGAAGTGGATGTTGATCTTGTCGCTGTGCCCGGTTGGGACGGACCTTGGCGGTGAAGTGGCGCTGTGGCGGCCGAGACGGTCTTGTTGCGTGGCCCTGCGAGGCGCGTTAACCTTTGTTGCTGGCCATGTTGACGCTGTATGGCACCAACGGCACCGACGTCCACCGAGTCGGGCAGCTGGCCGAAGCGCCCCTTCCACGAGACATGCGAGACGAGACACGTGAGAGTTCAGAAAAACGAATGACATTATTCAAATCCCAAGCCCCTATAATTACAACCCCCCGAAATGACACCCAGACCCAGCCTTTACTTCCCGAGAATGACATCGGCAGCCTTCTCACTGATCATGTAGATGGGCACGGCAATGTAGAAGCCCGGGATATCGGGGAAGACGGACGCATCCACCACCCTCAGCCCCTCGGCGCCGCGCACCCTGAACTTGGAATCCAACACGGCCATGGGGTCGCCGTCCTTGCCGATGGGGCACGTGCAGCTGGCGTGGTGGCCCCAGGCCTCGTTGGTGACCCACTGGTCCAGGCCGGCGTCGGTGACGTTGGGGCCCGGCCAGACCTCGGTGAAGCCGCCGGCGATGGGGATGACGTCGCGGAACATCTTGCGGGACAGCTTCATGCCCTCGACGACGGCCTTGCGGTCGGCGTCGGCGCCCTGGGAAAAGGAGTTGAAGTCGATGACGGGCACGTCGGTCGGGTCGGCGGAGCGGAGGCGGACGGTCCCGGCCTTGTTGCCCGGGTGCGCCTTGAGGGTGATCCAGGACCAGTGCTTGCGGTCGGCGGTCGCGTCGGCCGCGTAGCCGGGGAAGTAGCCGCGGAAGGCGACGGGGGCGCCGGCGATGAACAGGTCCGGGTCGGCCGTGTTGGCGGTGGCGGACTTTTTGACGATGCCGATGGAGATGCCGTTGGAGGCGTAGATGCCGCGGTCGGAGCCGGACTGCCACTTGGCCAGGCAGGGGTCGTTGCCGCGGCCGAAGGTGCAGCCGGCGATGATTTCGAAATCGTCCTTGGTTTCGCCGATGACGGTGGTCTCGTAGCGGTCCTGCAGGTTGGTGCCGACGCCGGGCAGGTCGAGGACGACGTCGATGCCGAACGACTCGAGCTCGGCGCGGGGGCCGACGCCGCTGAGCTTGAGCAGCTGGGGCGTGTTGAAGGCGCCGGCGGCGATGATCACCTCGGCCGACGCGGCGACGGAGCCCGCGGTCGAGGAGGACGCGGAGCTGCCTGCGCGGGGGTCGGCCTTGTACAGGCTCTTGCCCGAGACGAAGTCGACGCCGACAGCGCGCGGGGTGGCGCCAGAGCGGTCGAAACGGACCTTGGTAACGAGCGTGTTGAGCTTGATGTCGAGGTGGTATTTGCGCGAGCCGTCCGGGTTCTTGGCGTTGGCGGTGGCGAGGACGAATTCACGGGGCCCCACGCGGACGCCGTCCTTGACGGTAATGGGGACCTGGTAAAGGCCCTCGGCCGCGTCGCGACCGGGGGTACCGGCGTTGACATCGCTCAAAAGAACCTGGCCGAGGCCGGCGATAGTGGACAAAATGAGGCCAAGAAAGCCTTTACCCATGGCCGAGGCGGCCGAAATGATAACGGTAAGGAGCTTTAGGTCCTTGATGACGAGGCCCAGGTCGGTAACGCTGGTGGTGAGCCAGCCGTCGAAGCCGTGGCCGATGATGCCGTTGGGGATGTACCTGGCGCTTTCGAGGCGCTTGAAGTACTCGCGCATTTTGGTGGCGCTCCATGAGGAATCGCCCGTCAGGGCCGCGATGCGGTTCCAGTCGCTGGCGTGGGGGTAGACGGTGATGAGGGCGTTGTGGGCCGCGCAGCCGCCGAGGGCGCCGGCTCTCGGGTAAAGGACTCCGAGGGGCTGCGCGTTCGCGGCAGGGTTCAGACCGACATACAGGTTGCCGTTGCTGTCACGGTACGTCATCTTTGAGTCCTTCTTCTGGGCCTCGAGGCTGCTGTAGTGGTTGACGTAGTAGTCCCATCGCATGGGGCCGTACTCGGTCGACTGCAGGTTGAGGGCGGGGACTTGGTAAGGAATGGACAGGCCGTGGTCGTCGCCGGCCTCGAGCAAGAGAACCTTCTTGCCCGCGATGGCGAGACGGGAGGCCAGGGGAGCGCCGCCAGGTCCAGAGCCGACGATGACATAGTCGTAGCTCGCGAGGATCTTGTCCGTCTGTCGCGCCTCAACATGTATAGGTCCCCCTTGGCTGTCCAATCGCGGCAACGGTTAGCGTGCTGAGAAAAACGTGAGCATCACTCCTCGTTCTAAACAGGTGCGCCATGTCGGGGACTCCGGGGATTCCTTGGGGCAGGTGTAGACACTACTAGGTAGTTCCTTGACTGGTCCCACCTTGAAATGAACGACTCGCGGACGGCTTGAAATCAGGAGCAATCAACTTACGCCGAGGAGGGGATGGCGGTGGATGCGACTGCGGCTATCAGGTAGCACCCTGAGAGCAGATACCCGGACGCCTTCATGGTCTGAAGAGGGGCTGGGATCTACCAGGAAGACGAGGAGCACGGGTGTGACGTGACGCCGAGCAGATTGTCGCGGGCACGCAGTCGAAGGATCTCGTTCCCTCGTGGCAGAGAGGGTAGGAGATGCAAGCGACGGCTGCCCCTCGAGGTCCATCATATACAAACATGCGCCCCACCCCCAACGCGTGCAGATGCAGATTGTCACCGTCGATCACCTGGCGAGATCGTGGAGTACGAAGCAGCGTGGCAACTTCCGTAACGAGAAGTCCATCTCCGCCCAGGGTTCCCTCGCTTCTTTTGCAAATGCTAGGTACCCCTGAGATTAAGGATTGCGACGGCGGGGGCAAACCCCTGCGGCCCCAACAGACCTGCCCGAACCGGGCACGCTACCACGTGGCCAAGAATTATGCATGACGCAGCAGAGATGTCAACAGGAAGTCGACAGCATGTGTGCCTATGTCGCAAATCTCACGCGCGCCCTTTAAACCGGCGACTCTGCAACAAGTACGTGTCTCAAGGACTGCTCTCACTCCTTCCGAAGGACCCCCGCCTGGACGGACTGGGGCGACCCTGGCGTTCCTGGCCGCACGGGCACGCTAGCGAGCGGGGTAGGCGTAGCGCGGGCGCCAAAACTGGGGCGGCGCCCAAGAAAGGAGAAAAGTTGGAGGTTGAATTGAGCCTGTGCCCGTGCTTTCTCATGAACACCTCGACATGGACGAGCCCGCGGTGGGCGACCAGGTCACCGCCGCCGTAGCCGGCCTTACCAAAAAAAAAAAAAAAAAAAAAAAAGAACCCCCGACGTCTCCCGGGAGGGGATGGCGCTGGAAAGACGGGCAAGCAGTCAGAACAGTACCAGAGTTGGAGGAGAACGAGACCAGCGTGCATCATTTCCCGTTGTTCGCCCGTCTGCCTGCAGAGCTTCAACTGCAATTTTGGAACGAGGCCTGCGCCGCGGCGCTCGGGAAGCCGCGCATCCTGGACTTTGTCATCAAAGGATCTCATGTCTGGACCGCCGTTCCAGGCCACCTCCTCAAGCATCGTGTCCGGGACACGAAGGCTCTTGGGCGTCGACTCGGAATGCCGCGCCGTTACCTTGCGTCACTGGCTACCTGACACGCTGCAGTTCCAAACCCGAAAGGGCCGGGTCGGAGTGGTACACTTTGATAAAACCAAAGAGGCCATCGCCGTGTCTTGGTCCAATACCGCCGAGTTGTCACCCAGCCTGTCCGACCAGCCCCCCGCGGATCTTGCAGCATTAGCCCCGCGAGCTGGCTGGACAATTCCTAGCTTTTCCCGTCAGATTCGACTTCTTGCACACAATTAAATCGAACTCGAACAAGATGGGGCGATCATAACTGTTGCAGGCAGAAGGGATAGGCACGGTGTGAGGCTATTCCGGTTGATTTGCTCTGAGGAGGAAAGGATCTGAAGTGCAGGGCCCCGTAGGGGCCTCTGCCCTTTATATACACGTGACTCCCTTGTCCTCCTTGCTTACTAAGCTTCCCTCCTGATGCCTGGAAACGTCATACGCTTCCAGGCAGAGGGACCGCTCTTCCGATGCCTCAGGCAGCTGATATCTACGCCTGAGGCCTCCTCACGACAGTATTCACTGTCCACTTTGTGACAATAACCATGTGCGACAAGTCTGTAGAGCCCACTTCTTTCATCTGGCCGTTGTTGGACACATTCCCAAACGCGGAAAGAGGTTTCGAGCACCTCAGCTGGCACTCGTGCTACAATCTGGCTTGGTGTCTGCTGGCCCAAGGAGTCAACATGTACAAAGCGGTTAGCCGATCCGGCAGGCCCGCCAAAGCTTGTGGAGTGATATCCTTTTGGCCAGGTCCATCTCGCCGCGGTGACTTTATTCGTGGCGAGTGATGACATGATACGGTTAGGCAGATTGGGGAAATGGCCAGGGAGTACTTGGAGCGATGGGGGGTCAATCTGCCACAAAGCTTTGTCTCCCGGATGGCGAAGGTTGACCTTTGCCCCATGCCGTATTTTGAAGGCGGTGAGGGACAGCGAGAGCTTCGAGAACTGGAGGAATGAAGTGGACTTGAGGCTGTTGGCGCTGGATCAACCCTAACCCTATCTCGCTGGGGCGCAATGACGGCGTGGTGGTGCGGAGTCATTTCCAGGGGCATGGTCGAATCAAAAGCGCGCAGCGGTCCGCTTCGGGAAATTTACGGGGGACAACAGGGCAACAAGCCGTCGTCCCATCATCGGTCCAACCGTTGTTGTGTATGCGTCTCCCGAGAAGTCGGTGGTTCGGCATGGGCGCCTGCTTTTGGGAACCATCGCAGCTCACGGGCTCGCGGCTCCTCGCTTCTTCTCCTCGTCACCCCACGCAGCTGGCCGTCTACCCTTGCAGCATGGGGGGATACCCGGCGTCGAGCCAGCGCTGCTCCAGCTGTGCAGAGAATGGCCCCTTTTTGGCTGTGCCTAAAACCTTCTGGCCATTGCGCAGGGCTCATGCTTGTCGACATGTCCGTGACGGACGGCACTTGGGAGGAAAAGGGGGCCACCGCCTGAGCCAGGGGTCGAAGTCTATTCAGGCCGTTTTCCTACCATGGTAATGCACATGCGCGGGAGTTCCTTGCCGGTTGTGCAGGCTGGCCGCGCGGTGGCCCTCGGAGACCGGAAGACGAGTCAATTGACCGCTCCCAACGCGGGAGCATTCGCGAGCCCGGGTTGCATTGGAGTCAGTGGTAGCCAGTGGCCGACCCACGAGGTTCAGGGACGTGAGCCATTAATCTAAAGCAGTACCGTCTCTGCAGCAAAGCTACAAGTCAAGCTGCGCGGGGTGTATGCAATGAGATGACTGGCCTGTCCGGCGGCTCAGGATACGCCTGCATTGCTGTGCGGGCTGGTGCCAAGGTCGGCAACGCATACATAATCCGAAGCGCTCGCCGCCATCCGCCTGGTATTTCAGTGCTCCCTCACCCACCGCCTCCAGCTTCCACTCTTTTATTTTTGCGGCAAACAGCAGGTCCGGTCTTCGCCATGCGTTTCTCCCCGTCGTGGCAGCCCTTGGCTGTGGCTCTCGCCGCGGCAGTTACTCCCGTCCTTGGCCAGGTCTACGGGACCTACAGCACCTTCAACGCCATCGCCGGCAACGCCAACTCGACGGACCTAGCTTTGATGGGGAACCACTACAACCACTGGGTCCTGCTGTCCAAGAACGACACGTCGCGCAAATCTTCGTGGGATCTCACCCGGTCCGCCCGTCTGCCGACCCCCAACCCCAAAACGATCCCCATGCTTGGGCAGCGCGAGTCGGCCATAATCGAGCCGAGCCGCTCGGCTTTCATCATTGTGGACATGCAAAACTTCTTTTTGCATCCCAACATGACCCCCAGCGCCAGTCTCGGACGCAACGCCGTCGGCCCCACCATCAACATGATCCGGGCCTTCCGGGAGAACGGGATGAAGATCCTGTGGACTAACTGGGGTGAGCCCACCCGGCCGCTCCATCCAAACCCTTTCGGCCCATGGCAAAAGCTGACTCGTCGACAGGCTTCGACGACCACGACCTGATAATCTCGCCGCCCGCCGACCTGGACGGCTTCTCTGACGACCACACCCGGGCCACGAGCTTCTGCTCCGACATGGGCTCCATGACGGACGCGGACGGCAAGACGGTGCAGCTGGGCAAGAAGCTGTGCCGGGGGGCCTGGAACTCGAGGCCGTACGGGGACCTGGACGCCGAGATGGTGCAGGGCGTCGAGAAGGGGACGGATTTCTACTTTAACAAGAGTAAGCCCCCACACCCCATGCCTCTTTTTTTTCTTTTTCTTTTTTTTTTCTTTTTTCTCCCAGCAGCGGCTGACCCCCGTCCTCCAGACCGCATCTCGGGTCTCTGGGGCGCCCAGACGCCGCTCGGGCTGTTCCTGCAGGAAAACGGCATCACGACGCTGTTCATCGGCGGCGTCAACAGCGACCAGTGCGTCTGGGGCACGCTCCTGGACGGTTACTACAAGGGCTTCGACATGGTCTATGTGCCCGACTGCGCGGCCACCATCAGCCCCTGGTACGCTGAGCAGATGGTCAGGTACAATGCCGACTTGAACGGCTTTCTGACCAACAGTACCGAGATTATAGCCGCGCTGGGAAAGAAGTAAATGGCTGGAGGAGGCATTGAGGGCAGTTGACAGGACAACATCAGTGCCTTTGCGCGGACGTGGCGCCAGTACATAACCGTTCGAGGGCACATTGGGTGGGTATCTAGATCGCTCGGACCAAAAAAAAAAAGCAACGATGAAGTTACCATTTAAGTGCCCAAGGAATAGTGCTGGTGACCACCCGGCTTGAACCCCTTTACACCAAGCTCTGGGTGCAGGCCTGCTGGGTGTTGGAACCCTCAGCTGACAAAATGCATCTTCGTTATGGGCCTAGGGGTCGATTGGGCGGCCGCGGGGGGTCTGGTAGGGCGAGGCCGTTTTGGCCTCGGTAATAATGCTCGGCCGGGCTGAGTGGCGGTGCGATTCGCTGAACAAACCAATATCCACCTCCGCAGCCTCCATGCTCCGGAGGGCCTCCTTGATGTGTCCAGTGACGCCGGCGCTGACACCGGCAGCCAGGTCGGAGAGCCGCTTCCTCCAAAGCCGGCACTCCACAATGTCCTTGGAAATACCGCTTGTGGCTGCTCCAGCGCCGCCCTGGACTGCCAGACAGGGGGGTCGGCACACGTGAGGTTTCAGGAGGCGGACATCTGTGCGCCTCGTTAGCTTCAAACCCCCAACAACTCGATATCCAACGAACTTTCCCGTTCCAATACCACATTTCTCCATTGAACGCGCCGTGGGGGTTTTGACAGTCCGAAGTGCTGCGAAAAAGAAAAAAAGAGATATAATGAATCCTATTCTGGCGCCGGGCAGCGCCTCAGTCAAGTCCGAGCCAGACGGCGACTCAGCCGGTGCAGCGCGCCTTGACGACATCGCGTTCTGCGCGCGCGAGCTAGCCGCCGTCAAAGCCCGCAATGCAGCCCACGGAAGCGGCAGCGGCGTCGTCGTAAAGACCGAAACCGCCGGAATAGACGACGCCGCCGCGCGCAAGGCCCTCGGGCGCCAAAAGTCGGGGTTGGACAGGGTGCAGAAGCATACCGGCGGTGGAGCAGCCAAATCAGCAGCAACTGCCAGCGGCAGCAACGCCCCCTCGGCAGCCTCCATCGTGGGCACCTACAAGCTCCGTTGCGCCGGCATCGAGGAGGAGTGGGACGACATCAAAATCGACGAGATGAAGCTGCGCGTGGCCCCCTCCACCCACGTCCCTGGTGTCTACGTCGCCGACTTCAATCTGGGTGTGCTCGAGGGCCAAATGCTCATCGGCACCGACCGCGCCGCGATCCGGAAGTGCGCGCGCGCGCTGGACCGGAGGCCGAGGCGCAGGTACCACCGGGGCGCGTATCAGAGCGAGGAGGACCCTTGGGAGAACTGGAAGGCGGACGAGCCTGCTGCTGCTGAGGGAGGCGACGGCGAAGGCAAAAAGCCGTTCGTCCACACCCGCTACCTGCTCAACTGGCGCGGCTACGAGACGGGTGAGGGCGAGGTCGAGTGCGGCGACTGGTGGGGGGACTTGAAGTTTGCGGATGCGAGATTGACCCAGTTCGAGGGAGAGATGGAGGTTGGGTTCGTGTCGAACGACGTCATCGTCCGTGGAACCAAGGTGTCGGGCGAGGTGCCGCGTGTGAACATGCGTGACTGGTACGAGAATAGCGGCTATCGTTAGCGTGGGCGAGCACGGAGGGGACAGCTGTTGTGGGGTTGGGTGGATTGTGGCGATGGTGCGCTGTAGGATGCATACAGGGCTTCGTGCTGGCACGCCTGGGAATGGAGGATTGTGACAGAAGATCGGTTGAGAAGAGGACGTGGAGTGCATTCCGAGATTGTGTTCAAAATGCCTGATATTGCTACAAAACTAATACTAACACCCCGGTAAACAGGAAAAAACAGCGCCATGTATTATCATGCGTGGGCCACATCAAGACAGTTCACTTTTGGCAACAACCCCCGACACCACTTTGCCTCCCTTTTCTCTTTTTTTTTTTTCTTCCTTCCCTGACCCACGTCTCACAGCGACAGCGACCCGAACGGGTTCACATTAAGCGCACCGCTCATGGGCAGCGCTCCGACGGGGAAGACGCTGCGCTTGCTGGGCTTGAAGGTGCAAAACGGCGCCGTGACCTTCTTGATGGTGCTCACCTTGCCGACGACGCCCTTGCCGAGCTTCTTGATCTCGAGCTGGTTCATGTTCCTGGCGCGGCTGGCGGCGCGCGCGACCGCGACGGCGTCGAATATCGCCAGCGGCGCGAGGACCAGGCCAAAGATGGCCATGGGATCGTTCCCGTTGCTGTCGACGACGGAGTAGATGTCGAGGGCTACGGTACCTGCGGCCCCGATCATGGCGATGATGCGGGCCACGTTGGCTAGGCTCGCGATCGTGCCGGCTAGCTGGCCGAGCACGGGCACGAAAAAGAAGATGGCGCTGAGGAAGAGGAGGATCGTGTTTTTGCGCTTGTCCTCCTCCCATTTGTCGACCGTGTCCGAAATTTCTTTTATCGCGCCAACGGCCTCCTGGACCATGAAGATGGGCATCGAGACGGCGTCGACAAAATCGAAAGCCGAGCCCGAGTAAACGTTGTTCTGCATTTGCTCAACAGCCTTGGGCATATCCGAAACAAAGCCCTGCAGCTCCTTGTACGCCTTTTCGACCACGTCCTTGGGGTTGAGCACATCGTCCTTGTCGTAGTCCTGGGTGACCGGGAAGTTCCGGTCGTAGTTCATGTTGCGGCACATTTCGTCTTCACGCGGCAGCAGGCACTCCCGCCGCTTCACGTCCTGCCATTTGATGTTCTTCTCCTCGATCCCGACCGACGTAAACAGGTCGGCCCAGAACAGGGCGCGCTTGTCCTCTTTGAGCTTCCAGTCGATCGACTGCCCGTATCCCGTGGCGGGCTCCTTGCCGGCCCGCTTTGAGTAGTCCGGAGGGCACTCGGGCGAGACGTCGAACCAGGTCGTTTCCATCTTGCAGCTCGGGGGAGGGCGGGGCAAGGTGTCGCAGCCGATGGACCAGCCGCCGCAGTACTTGTCGTCGCAGTACCGGCACTCCTCGTTGTTCTTGCCCGGGTTGTGGACCAGGCAGGACTTGCAGCACGTGTTCGGCTGCTTGACGGTGCAGCTGAAGTACTTGTTCCCGTTATCGTACATGAAGCTGCGCACGGCCGAGTTCCCACCCTGGGCGACGGCGTCGGCGTACGTGTTGAACTTCTTGTTGTACCCGTCCTCCATCAGGTCGTCGTAGTCATCCATTGCCTTCTTGATGTCCCGCGCCAGCACCTCGGCGATGTAAACGGGAACGCAGTGGTTTGGGATCAAACCGGGAGGGTAGGCCGTCACGTGTTCGATGCTTTCGAAGGGCCCGTCCTTGCACTTGGGCAGCTTTTCGGGGAGCCCCTCGTTAGCGTCGTTGTCCTCCATTTCCGGGTCGCGGATCTCGTCGCCCGTAAAGGCCTGCAGGTCCACGGCCCAGTCGATTGTGCCCCGGAAGCCCACGCCGGTCCAGTGTTGCCGGCGCGTATCCTTTGTCGTCGGGGTCATATAGGCGCCCCACTCAGTAAACCCGTGAATAATCATATCCGAATTGGAGCCCGCGTCGTGCCAGGTAACGATAGACGTCGTCTTCCCGTTGATCATTTCGTTAATCTCGGCGTTGGATATATACCCTCCAGTGTCAGTACAACGACCCTTCGCGGCTGGCGAATTGAGCCGGTCGCCCAGGAAGGTGCACATCGGCCCTCGACAGCCGGGCTGGCTGAGCTTGAAGGTGCGCGCATAGCTGGACTCGCCGACGTATATCTTGGATGTCTTCACGCCGGCCTTGGTGATCATGGCGAGGGTATACGTGGTTTCTGTCAGGTTTACGTGGCTGCGGACGCAGTTGCCTGCCGGGCAGCCGTCGATGGCGTACTGGTTCCCGGCGTCCCACTGGCCGTGCAGATCGTACGTCATGAAGACGATGTAGTCCAGCACCCCGGCCATCTGCTTGATAGGGAAAGGCTTGAGGTACCAGAAGCTGGCTGGGGCGGCGATGGAGAGGGTGCGGCCCGTGCCGGACAGCTTATCTCTCATTGTCTGCAGGAACTTGTAGTAGTTGCCCGTGTCTTCGGGCTTCCCCTCGGCGCCGGGGATGTCAGTGTTGCTGGGATATTCCCAGTCGAAATCCGCCCCATCAAGGCCCTCGTCTTTCAAGAACTTGGCCACGTTGGTCGCGAAGGTGTTGCGGTTGGCAGGGAGGGTTGCTTGGCGCAGGATATCGTACGTGCCCGGCTCGGTCGAGTAGCCCCAGCCGCCAAAGGAGATGACCTTTTTGGCGCCGCCCAGATTAAACTCCTTGAACTTGTCCCACTGCTTGTAAGGGTCGGTGATTTTGACGGTCCAGTCCTTGGTATTGATCTCGGCAAAAGCCCAGTGGATGATGGTATAAGTCCCGTCGGTGTTTGCATTCTCGACGTGCTGCCACAGACACTTGCGGTTGAAGTTCCACGTCTCATAGTACCCGATGCGTCCGAAGCTGGACGGTTTGTCGACGTTGGTGATCTCCATGCCACAGCTGGATACGCAGCCGTTCTGCAGACCCGACGTGCCCGGGTTGCCCGTGGTGCTGTTCTTCTCGGTACAGAAGTCGCCGCTGATGCCGCACTGGCCCCAGACGTTGCAGCAAGCGTTGAGAGGGCAAGGGTACATGTCTTTAAGGGCCTTCCCGGGGTCTGGCCCAGTCGCATTCTCCTTGGTCGGCCCGCAAACCGCACCCTTTTGCTTTGCCGGCATGGGAGGGCTGCCTTCTCCGACGCAGATGTACGCGTCCTTGATCAGCTTGTTGCAGCCGTACCAGCCCCAGGTCTGGCCTTCGTTCCACTTTTCAATGTCGGAAACCTTGACGTTGTACTGTCTTGCCAGGTTGTCGCAGATGTCGCCCAGTTTAACCTGATGCGCGGCGCAGGTGCCGTCGGCCGCCATAACCCGCATTACCTGGGGCAGCTCGCCTGAACTACAGCAGACAGACATGCCGGGAAGAGGAGAAGACTCGGATGAGCAAATGTCTGAGGGGTTCGAGTTGTACCTGGCGAAGTCGGCAGCGGAGATGCCACAGCGTGATGCCAGAGACGGGCAGCTGTCTCCAGCCTCGACGCGGATGGTTTTGCAGTCTGCGCGGCGGGAGAGGCCGGACGAGGGCGCGGTGCTGTTGGAGAAGGTGCCGTTTGTCTTGGGCACATCGTCAAAAGGGCCGAGCCCGGCCTTGTCTTCCGTGACCGACACGTCCTTGAGCTCCGTTGTCGACTCGAACCCAGTCGCGCACTTGGCCTGACTCCAGCTGCGCACGGCGTTCTGCACGGCCGTGACATTCGCAGCGAGGTCGATGATGAGGCCAAACGTGTGACGGCCAGTGCGGTCTGGGGCGCCGCAGAGCTGGGCCGCGGCCGTGGTGGCCTTTCCGGACGCGATCTGGTCGAGAAGGGGCTTGGCGACGGAGGCGACGGTGGCGCGGCCGAACGATGCGCCGATGTAGACGCCGGCCACGACGCCCTGGTGGTAGGAGAACATGACGGTCTCCTCGCACGGCGAGTCGCCCGAGTCGAAGTGATTCTGAAGTGTCTTGAGGGCAGTAGCGGCCGCGCCGCTTCTCTTACTGTCAAGCTCATGGTCCGTGCCAGTGGTAGCCAGCTGCAGCGAGACCTTATTTTCGGCGGCTGAAGAGCGTGCGCTGGCCTCTTCGCACCCAGTGGGTGATTGGCGCTTCAGCAGGCTGCCGCTGCGCCGGTGCGTTCTGAAGGTGTCGGCAGGCGGCGAGGTCCTTCCGGCCGCGGTGCCGTTGTACAGCCCATTGACTCTAGAGTTGGCATTTCCAGCAGTGCAGGTGGTGATCTTTGTTGGGGTTTCTGGGTCAGGGACAGGGTTGAAAAGGGCAAAGGACAGCAGCATCGGCTCTTCGCAGATAGCGAAGCGCTCCCACGAGCTGTACATCATCCAATTGGACGAGGGGGTGCCATCGCAGGCTTGGGGACATGGGTGAAGCTGCTGGTAGTAGTTGGTTCCGTCGTCCACTCCCTCGAGCGGCGCGTCCAGGACATCATTATCCTGGGCAACCACCCGTAAGGCGAGCAGCGCCGCGGGGAGAGCAATCAGGCGCATTGCTGTCAGAGAAGCGGTGGCGGGATAATACAAAGACCGAGGGGCTGTAGCTTAGGATGCGTGGCACCTTCCCAGAGGCCTAGGTGCCTAGAGAGCTTGTGGCAGCAGCGATGGACTCCAGAGCGTAGTTGAGCTTAGGGGAACATGGGCGAAGTAATAAAAGCGAAGTGCACGAGGCAGCGAGATGGAGCGGCTCTCGGCTGAGACCTGTGGTGCAACTGATGATCCTGAAGATGCTGCGGCAAGATGGAGATCGCCAGGTAGCCTGGTGAAATTTTTTGCCGCAGGACGAGTGGCATCTCACATCAGCCTAACCCATCAACAGTGCTACTTCTTCTAGCCTCATTCTTGGCAAAGCCGGCCAGATTAGTCGAAGGATTATCGCGATAGTATTGATATCTCGGTCAAAGAGGGCGTCCGCTTGCCACAATGCGAGGGGTGTTTCTATCCAAGGGCGCAGCATGTGGGGTAAGAAGGAATTGGCCTGCGAGCACCCCTGGATCTTACACCCCCAAAATTGCCCCTTCCTGTTCTCTGCTGTCGGTCAATATCGAAACATCGAAAGGAGCATGGCTTTGTGGGGTACCTGTCAGCCTTTTGCCGTGTTGGTCGCGTTTTATCCTCGAGTCGAGTTATCACGGCGATAACCGTCGCGTCTGGACTGCAGGCACATAGCACCACGTTACATTTGATGCCCTCATGATCACCCACGTGTATCCATCCTTCTAATATTGCCAAGCAAGATTGTGCGGCCGATATTCCCGCAAGCGAGATGATGCTGTATCGGCGGATTGTATCCCCAGCAGGCAGGACATCTTACGAGATACTGCTTTGTAGTGGAGGATGGAGGGATGTAACCCGAGGCTTCTTTGGAAGAGCCGCGAGAACCATAGGGGCCAGCATCAGCGGCTGTTTCTTTGCGAAGAGCAGGGCTAATATCGGCTTGCTTGATTAGGAAAAGAGGTCTGCGCAAACCTGGAGCGCATAGGTCCGGACAACTCCTTGTACTACAACATGTCCGTCTCCTCCTTTTTCTAGGCCGCACTCTGCTGCAAGGTTAACTCACCGCTGCTTCCCGGCGCTCTCCAGAGACACGGCTGTCCCTGCCTCGAACGGCTGTCCCCTAGACCCTCATCCATCTGTTCTCTCAGACACAATGAGGCTCTCACGGCTTCTGACGTTCGCCCTTTACGCCGGGCTGGCGTCGTCCTACGGCAGCCGCGCGGCCATGGAGCGTGCCCTGTACTTTCTCATCTACGAGATGGAGGACATGTTCAGTATTGAGGGCGTCGGCAACGGCGACAGCCCCAAGCTCGCCGCTGGCTGTCCTGCCGTCGGTGAAGGCGACCGGAGAGGCCTGACGACGTCTTCCAAGCGCTGCAGCCTCGCCCAGTTTCTTGATTGGACCTGGCGCAAAACGCCGACGAAGATTGGCGGCGTCGACTACTTTGACACCAAACCCGATCTAAGCAGTGTGAAGTGGCCCCAATCCGAGGCGGTCATGACGAGCAGCTCGATGAAAGCCCAGCAGATTGCGCCCTATATCGAGAACGCGCAGGACGGTACCGGCCAGAAGTTGACCCGTAAAGTCGACATAACAAAAAACGATGGTACTCCGGGCAAGATCCAGCAGCACGGCTACACCGGGAACGTCGCCGAGGCCGACAGACTCTGGGCCAACTCTGTAAGACAGCCTTCCGTGAGTAACGACGTGTGAGGACGTGGTGCTGACATAGGCTGGCCATCGGGACAGGGTCACCCGAGTGGCTTCGACGGCTACACCCGATCCATAGAGAAGATCGCGGATCGCGCCAAAGAACTCAATGACCACTGGCAAAAGGCCATCGATGATGGGAAGGTCGACATCAAGGGCGCCCACGAGGCGGCCCACGACCGCATCACAAAGCAGCTGTCAGAGGCCAAGCTCGCGGCGGAGAGGGTGGTGGTCTTGCGCAAGGTGGACCAGATGAGGGCCATCAAGCAAAGCGCTACATGGAGGCAAAAGCTCGGGGGAAACTATGCTGTCTGGGACGTAGACGGCGACGGCGTCGCCTATATGAAAAGGGAAGAGACGCGCCAGAAGATGGTAGCTGCTGGCCAAACTTATTCCGAGGCGAAGGAGCTCCTCGACAATACGTGGAAAGAGGTCGAAGCGAGCGACAAGTATCAGACCCACGAGGCCGCGGTGAAGAAGGCGGAAGAGATGAACCTGAAGATGAGGGGCATCGGCGTGGCATGTTAGTGATTGTGGGCATTGGAGACCTTGGCGAGGCCGGGAAGTTCGTTGTTGGGGAGTGAATCACGGGAATGGAATAATTGTTGTCGATGTTGGATCTGTAAAAACAACTGCCTCTATGGCACCTTCCTATTTGCGCAGCTGTATTCTCGCCGGATTGTCGCCGGCATTGGCCAATGACAGAGGACTGTTTAGGCAACTAGCCCAATCCGGATGCTGTCGTGTTCCCCGCGGACACGAGGCCAGCGGGGCTATGCAGGTATGTACAGGTCCCAGGGATCACAAACCTTAGTACGGTGGATCCTGGTGGTACATCAGTTTGGCTTGGTTTTCTAAGGAAAAAAATGTATCTTGCTCCACCACACTAGTGTTTGTGATCCCTGGAACCTATACCAACATTTTGCAGCTAGTGGCCCCAAAGCTGTGCTCGCCACCCTTGGCGTCAGCCTACGTAGGATCTTACCGCCCGTGCATCCAAGGATGGCTCTCTGGAGGGAGCCGCCCTAGATCCGAAAAGAGCATTTCTCGGCCGATAGCCAAACTATCACAGAATATCACACCACGGTCTGATCAAAAAAGTCTGGACCGCAAATTTTTTCCCCCACCTAAACTCTACCTTTCCCAACACAATTGCACCAGCACCAAAGCCAAACAACATGCCCGCGCCGCATTCTACACCTAAAAAAACACGCGTTCAAGGGATTTGTGATTATTTTGATGCAAAAAGCATTACTTATAGCTACAATAACGTTTTTCGCTTTTTATAAATGCAAAGGGTAAAATAATTGCAGATTG
>NW_008804551.1:2227105-2253505 GCF_000145635.1 Gaeumannomyces tritici R3-111a-1
CCTAAACTCTACCTTTCCCAACACAATTGCACCAGCACCAAAGCCAAACAACATGCCCGCGCCGCATTCTACACCTAAAAAAACACGCGTTCAAGGGATTTGTGATTATTTTGATGCAAAAAGCATTACTTATAGCTACAATAACGTTTTTCGCTTTTTATAAATGCAAAGGGTAAAATAATTGCAGATTGAATGGGCTCCTTTTTTTGTGGTGGTGGGGAAAAAATTTGCGGTCCAGACTTTTTTGATCAGACCGTGCACACCTCTCTCAGGGAACCAGAACGCAACCCTCCCTTCCCTCACCAGCAAACCTACATGGACTACGACATGGACTACAACATGGACTATGACATGGATCAACAATCCACCATCCTAGAGGAAGTGCTTCGCAATATCCTAGCCCGTTACGGTACCGAGGATGTCAAAAATGCACCCACAAGCGAGCTCCTCACCCGCGTCATGGGCTCTCCAGGCACCCGCGACCCCGCGATGCGCTGGGCCTGTCGGGCCGGCTGCATGCCCGTCATCGAGGCCGCCGTGCGCCACGGCTCGTCGGCCAGCGCCTTGGCGGTCGGCTCCGTCGGCTCCGTCGGCAAAAAGCCTGTGGCTCGCGTTGGCGGTCCGGCCGAGGACCCCGCCGACACAGAGCAGCAACCGCCCATGGTTGTCAAAGCCCTGACACTGCAGCTGGCCGCCAAGGGCGGCCAGGTCGAGGCGTTCGAGCGCCTGATCGCCCTCGGTGCCCGCGTCGACGAGCCCGGCACCTCGGTGGCGTCGGTCCGCACTCTCGTCAAGCTCGTCACCCGAGGGCCCGACGCGACCGCGCTGCTCCGCCTTATGCTAACGGGCGCGGGCGCCGAGGCCCAGCTAGCCTCTCAGCTCGACCAGGAACGGCGCGACGAGGCCCTCCTAGAGCTGATGCGGGGCTATGTCAGTCGTGGACCTTTGGCGCAGGAGTATCTCGGCTTTGCACGCGCGCTGCTAAACGCCGGAGCCAGCCCCAACTGCTGCCGTCTCGGCCTGGCGGGCACCTCAGTGTCGACGCTGTCGCTTGCTGTGCGCTCACGGTCGTCGGACGCTGTTCAGCTCCTGGTCGACTTCGGCGCCCACGTCAACGGATGCGCGGACCCGAAACTGGCGAGGAGACCCCACCTTCCGTTGCATGTACCACTATGTGCGGCTGTCCACGCTATGGCTACGACCGCCACGGCTCTCGATGAGGCCGAGCGAAATTCCCTGACGCAGACGGTGCAGCTGTTACTGCACAGCGGCGCCGACATAAACATCTGTGCGCCGTTCAGGGGCAGCGCGCTTCACACGGACCGCCTGACAACCCCGCTCCTGGTGTTTCTAAACGCCGTCGACTCCTGGGAAACGAGTTGCGGCGGCTCAGAGGCCCTGAAGGGCTTACGTTTCCTTCTGGATAGCGGTGCCAGCCCCGTGGCCCCGCCCGCCGAGACGACGCCGGGGCTGCGTGACCGCCTGAGCCCGAGCCGCTGGAACTGGTGCGCTCCAGACGCCGACGTCGCCCGGGCGCTGCTGGACGACTGGGGCGTACGCGCTCTCGCAATTCCGTCGTTTGCTTCAGCACTGCAGCTCTTGGTCGGCCACCGCAGCCGCTGCGGTCAGTTCCGGGGGACGGCCGAAGCGCTAGCCTCATACGACTACACGCCGGCGCCCGCAGCCCAAGAAAAACAAAAGGACGACGACGGGGTGTTGGCAGGCTGGCGAGCAACCCTGGGCTCTGCGATCCACCCGCTCTCAGCGTCCGAGCGCAGCGACTTTCTCTATTTTTACGCGGTCCGCAAAGGTACCTGCCCAGAACACTGGGCTCGCCTGCGGACGCACCTGTCCCAAGACCACTCGCACGGCGATGGCCTCGCGCGCGCCACGCTCGCCGTGCTGCTCGAGGCCGGCGCGGATGTCAACCACCGCGCCTGGCAGCAGGCGGGGGAGGGGAGTGGCGATCAGCAGCTGCAGCAAGATGACGGCCCCACGGCGCTACACAGCATCTGCCTGTGGCTCGCGGGCAGGCACCCCTCAGAGGAGGACTACGGGCGCAACCCCATGTGCAGGGGCTTCAGGCACACGCCAGGGCGCCTCGAGTTTTTGCGGTTCCTGGTGGAGGAATGTGGTGCCGACACGGGATTGTTACACGAGGGCAGGAACCCGGTTGAGATTCTCGAGCAACTCACTAGGCCGGATATGGATGGGCAGGAGGCGGGGACACTACCCTGGCAGAGGGATGGCGGGGTAGTCAGACAGGCCCGCGGCCGTTTTGTGGAGTTTCTCAGGGGCGCAGCAGACCGATAAGGCGCCGATCCGGCCCGCCTATGCCCGATGCGGCTGGCCGGCTAATTCATGGGTGCTCGTGCATGCAGGCCTGGGCCCAACCTGACCCATAAATGTGTCTCGATTCATCACTTTTTCGAGGCCAGCCAAATGTCGATTATGGTCCCCTGTCTAGCCTGCCCAGGCAGCAGCGGGAGGCCTTGCAGTGACGAAATCCCCACCATCCATGGCAGGTGCTTATCCTCCGCATATGGGATGCTTAACTGGTTCCACTGACAACATTTCAAGGCCAAGGAGGTTACACGCTTCCGTACCTGTCACTAGCTGATTCTAGACACAATACCCGTGTCATCTCACCTACCTAACCTAATTCACGCCGCTTACAGGTGACCCAATATGGAAATGGAGAAAAAGAAATTGCGCAGGATCAATAATGCCACCTTGTACAACCCAAAAAACGTGTTCTTCACGGGACGATCCAGGCAGTGCTTGATTACACAGCCCAGGACACCGACATCAACCGATGCAGCGTGGCCGGTCGACTCATGTTTTGCACCACCTCAACTCCTTCTATCTGCCTCGGTGGATCTTGATAGACGCACCCCCCGCCCCGGCGTCGTCCCGCCTCCGCTGGTGACAGTCGACTGTCCTTGGGCTTGGCTCGCGGCCTCTCCACATCTACTCTCTGGGAGGCAGCAATACTTCGTGTTTGCTGACAGGACTAGCGAAACAAGATGTGATGATGGGATCCCTGAGATGTCGGCCGAATTGCTTCACCGCCGGCTGAGGCGGCGTCCCATGTCGAAAACTATATAGGAGCTGATACAGCATACCACTGTGACTATCTACCTCTCTTTTACGAGCCAGGCCAACCAGGAACACTGCCCTCCCTTCGGCTCTTTGGATCTACACACCAAGGCACTTAATCATAATCAAGATGAAGCAGCCAACACTCCCGGCCCTGGCCATCGCGGCCCTGTCCCTGGGCGCAACCCTAGGTCTGGCGGCGCCGCCACAGCACGTTAGGCGCAACGAGACCGCGCCGGCCCCGGTGCGAACCCAGCCCGCCGTTACCACCGCCGTCCCTACCACGGTGCCGACGCCGGCGCAGCGGAAGCCGCTGGGCCGCCCCGGAGGCCCCGACACCGTCAGCATCATGGGCGACGAGCCCAAGATGCCGCACGACCCGGCCACCAACCCGAGCTGCACGTGGTGGTACGACAACGATGGAGGCCTGTCCTGCTTCGACATCATGGACATCTTTGGCATCACGGGCGGGCAGTTTGCCTACTGGGTAACTTGACCCTTGCTTTTGTTTCATTCTCTATCTTACCAAGTCTGCCAGCGCTAACACCAAGGCCAACCGCACCACACAGAACCCCTCGGTGTCGACGGCCTGCGACGGCATGAAAGTTGGCTCCTCCTACTGTGTCGAGGGCCCCGCGGTGCCGCCGGGATGGACCCCGCCGGCCACCACCGCCGCCGCCACCACCACCACCACCTCGGGCAGGCCGACCACCACCAAGCCCCCCGGCAACGGCGGGATCGAGACGCCCAGCCCGGTCCAGGAGGGCATGGTCGGGAACTGCAACAAGTTCTACTTTGTGCCGTCTGGTCAAAGCTGCGGCGAGGTCCTGAGTAAAAATGGCCTGACTATCGCGCAGCTTTTTGCCTGGAACTCGGCCGTAAAGTCCGACTGCACCGGCATGTGGGCCGAGGTGTACGTCTGCGTCGGCGTCGTTGGCGGATCTCCTGTTACCACCCCGGGCCCGACCACCACCAAGCCCGGCAACAGTATAACTACCCCGACGCCGACACAGCCCGGCATGGTCAACAACTGCAACAAGTTTTTCTTCGTTAACTCGGGCGAGTCATGCTCCAATGTCCTGTCAAAGAACGGCGTCACCATCGCGCAGCTCTTCGCCTGGAATTCGGGTGTCAATAGCGACTGCTCCGGCATGTGGGGCAACGTATATGTTTGTGTTGGAATCCTCGGCCAGCAGCCTCCTACTACAACAACAACAACAACAAAGCCTCCCGGAAATGGCATCGCCACCCCTACCCCGACACAGCCCGGCATGGTTAACAACTGCAACAAGTTCTTCCTCGTCAATTCGGGCGAGTCGTGCTCCAACGTCCTGTCAAAGAACGGCATCACCATCGCGCAGCTCTTCGCCTGGAATTCGGGCGTTAAAAGCGATTGCTCCGGCATGTGGGGCAACGTATACGTCTGTGTTGGAATCATCGGCCAACAGCCTCCCACAACGACGAAGCCTCCCGGGAACGGCATCGCCACCCCTACCCCGACGCAACCGGGAATGGTCAACAACTGCGACAAGTTTTACTTTGTCCCCACGGGCGAGGCCTGCTCCAGCGTGCTCTCCAAGAACGGCATCTCGCTCACCCAGTTCTCGGCCTGGAATTCCGGAGTCAAGTCTGACTGCTCAGGCATGTGGGGCAACGTGTACCAGTGCGTGTCTATCGTGGGACACGAGCCGCCCACGGGCACGAACCCGGGCAATGGGGTCTCGACGCCGACGCCGTTCCAAACGGGCATGGTGACCAACTGCAAGAAATTCCACAAGGTGGCTGAGAACCAGAACTGTGATACTATCTCGAAGCAGTATGGTATTTCGATCGCCAACTTTATCAAGTGGAACCCGGCTGCCAAGTCGGACTGCACGGGGCTGTGGAAGGATACGTACGCTTGTGTGGGACTATTGTAGTTGTGTATTGGGCACCTATAGGCAGAAAGTATGCAAGAGATAACTGAGGGAAAAAAAAGTCCAAAAAAAAAGAGACTTGAAAATAATTAAGAACCACTTATTGACTCCTTGTGGATATCCCGTCACACTCCGACTTGGCAGTTGCAATAGGCACAGAGTTATCTTGGGTGTCCGTTTCGTCCCAGCAGCCTCGGTAGTACAGGTTGCCCTGCTTCAACACGAGTTCTTGCCGAGCTCACTCTCGTCTTGCAGACCATTTCGACCCCCCTAAGAAGAGTGCATCAAAGTACGGTGGGTCGTCTACCCCGGACGAAGTTGCAGGGAGCGCCGGCTGCTTCCGTGTGCTCGAAATGAGGTTCATGCTTGGTTCTGCTGTCGCCTCCACATATCTGATCTTGTTGGCAGCGCTGCCGATTCGCCGCTGCGGGCGGTTGTGCTGAAAATGCACAGGGCAGGCAAGATCCCGCCAATCGTGCGTGGGGTTGAGCCTTGGGGGTGCGGCATTCGTAAAACCAACTACCGACAGCGTCATCCCACGGATGTACCGACTTCTGCTTACCAGCTACCTGGCTACTACCTATGTAAATACTGGTCTTGGTTGACGCTATAGTATCCAGGACATGTAATGGCGCGAATTGGAGGGAGTTAACCCCACCAAACAATGGTAATAAAAAGCCAGGACCCGGTTCCCGTTTTAGCAGGTGGTGGCCAAGCAAGCATCCCCTCACCGGCAAGGACGCGATGTAACTGGTGGGCATATCGGCAGACTGCCCAAAACAGGTCGGAGGTCAAAGCACGCCAGAACAGGCAAATGACGCTGCGAACTCGATCAACGTAGAGGTGGGCCTCTAAATTGAAAGGGGGCGGGTCGTCCCCAACTTTTATGGAAGCATCACGGGTCGACCTGCTCCGCGCGAGGAGCCCAATGCCGGGACTGAAATGCCGCCAGCGACGATAGCTGGCCCGCATATAGATAGCATACAGCTCTCCTGCAGGTGATAAAATGGCCGGCGTTCCCTGAGCCGCGGGCCAGTCGTTTGTTCCTCTCCCGGCAGTCCCCGGATCCAGCCTCGCCCAAAGACACCGAGGCAGCGACACCAGCCCACCATGCGTCCCACACTCGTCATCACGGGCGTCCTCGCCTACGTGTCGTCCGCCAGCGCCGCCGTCAACTGGACGCTGGCCAAGGCCGCCAACCCCACGGCCGACCAGCGGGATGCCTACTCGCGCATCGAGAACGCCATGCGCCTGGCCGCCGGCAGGTACAACCGCCTGAGCTCGGCGGCCAACAAGAACATCCGCGTCGCCTACGCGCCCGGCGTCCCCACGGCCGAGGCCAACTACAACGGTGAGTGAGGCGGCAGCGTCTCCTTCACCTCCAAGAAGCGTCATACTTACACGACTTGCAACCGACAAGGCGACCTGCGCTTCGGGTCCAACAGGGCCTACATGAACGAGCGCACGGCCCTGCACGAGATCTCGCACACGCTCGGCATCGGCCAGACGCGCGAGTTCGACCGCCGCTGCGCCGCCCAGGACTGGCCCCGCGCCCTGCCGCTGCTACGGTCATGGGACGGCCAGGGCGCCGTCATCAACTGCGGCGGCCAGCACATCTGGCCCTACGGCCTCAACTACGACAACGAGTGGAGCGAGACCAACGCGAACCGCCACGTCCAGCTGGTCGACGCCATGATCCGCGACGGCATGTGAACGGCGCCTTGCGGGGTGGGAGGGGTTTCTCCTGTGAATACCTAAGCTTTAATGTAAATAGTATGGCACCATCAGTACAGCCAGGTCGCCTTCAGTGTTAACAAGCGTTGCATCTTGTCAGCACAGACAAATGTCGCCCAGGATTGCCCCTCACCCCGGACACGACATTCCGGAACAGGCCCGGCGTGGCGGCATCAAGCCTGGGTGTCCGCTTACTGTGCCGTCTTCCAACCGTCCCTATAAGCTTGATGCTGCCATGGCATTTGAAAACACTGTGGAATAACCCAACCTACTGGAGCATGCCTTATAAAAAAGCATGCCGGCTTTCCGGATCCTATGGAGTTCGGAGCAGGCCCGATGTTAGCATTTACAATCGCCAGTTCGCCAGGTCCTTTCTCGATGACAATTACAGCCTCCATACCAGCTACACCGTCGGAAAGTATCACAGCCTTGCTACCTGCTGTTACTTTAGAAACCACCTTGGGCTCGAAGCCGGACATTGCACAAAGACCTGCCCCAAGATGACAAATCCTGGAAGTGATCACAGTTCTAGGTAGCGTTAATCACTCCTTCGAGCAGTGCCAACTTTCGATACGCGTTGAGGGTGGAATACAGGGTGTCACTCGGATGGCTAAAGTTGTCAACAGGGAAACTAAAACTTGTTTTCCCCCTCTTTGCCATGCCAGGAAACGTCCGTTCTTGTCCAGCTATGCTGGCCGCCCCCAAGTGACATGCGCCAGTCCTACGCTCCCCGCGATTTCTTCTTCTTTTGGCTGGCAGAAGGCTTTAACCCCCGCCACGGCGGTAGCATAGATGCAACCCAAGAGCGGGGAGGCCAGATTTGTGTGGCCTTGGCATCAGTCGATTTTCAGTATCAATTCTTGACTCCCCATAATCACCGCCAATGGTACGCAATATGTCATTTGAACCTCCTTTCACCGGTATAAAACCACCGCCTGCCATCATCTCAAAGGAACAGTTCGAGCCCTAGGCCCATCGCTCCCGGCAAGTAATCGCCATCACCAAACAGACACAGGCATCGGCCGGAACCACGTCCCGCCATCTCGCCACTATGCGCTCCTCCGTCACCGTCGCCGCCTTGGTCGGCCTCGCGGCCGCATCACCCACGGGCATCCTCAAGCGCGAGCCGGCACAGTGCCCCAACGTCGCCACCATCGGCGGCACGGACGCGGAGAACAGGTATGTCTTGCTGGACGAGCTTGACCTTGCAATCGACATGGCTGACTCTGCATCTCGGTAGCCTGTGCTGCGTCTACGGACAAAGCATCATCCACTGCTGCCGCAACAAGCCCTTTACCGACGACCCGTACTGGAGCCACGCCCTCCCGTGCGAGTCAAAGTGGTGGAGCAGCACCTCTATGTTTAGCGCCTTTTACATCTGCCAGATCGAACCGTGCCGCGCTGGATGCGCCGAGGTGCCCTATGTGTTTACCGACCCGGTCAGCTGCACCAAGTAGCGGACAACCAAGCAAAGAATGGATGGGAGGGCGCCCAACACGGGCAGTGCCGGGAAGCCATGACGGCGCATGCTACGATGATAATAAACATATTCCCTCCCAAACCAATCCACATCAGTGTCTGTGACTCGGCATCAAGCGTCCAGCGGGCGCCTGGAGCCCTTGGGCGCTTTGGCTCCCCACGAAGCCATGATGAACGTGACCATCCCGGAGGCTCCGGGCGGGGCCGGAATGGAGACGGACGGGAGCGCTTCTTGGCAGTTAAGAATATGCTGCTTTGGATGATGCGCGGGCAGTTCCCCGCTAGGCGAGAACGGGATGGGGGAGGGGGGCCGGACAGGCGCGGGCTGATGACCGAGCCGATGGCCGAGCCGATGACCGAGCAAGAGTGCCTCTGGGGGAAAAGGCGGTCACCAGGAGTGCCAGGGGCACCCCATCCGACGTCTGCTCCATCAAGCATGCACGTGGATGGCGCCATGTGCAAGATTACCACGACCGCCACTTTCAAAGTGGCATTGGATCCGCTTCCAGGCCAGTATTCGCGAGACAGGCACTGCCGGCGGGACCTGACAGCCCAGCATCAACGGGCGGGGTGACAGCCCCTCGTATAAATCGGGGCCAACTCAACCCAAAACGTTGCGCCCACCGTGCAGTCAGCACGGCTTCGGTACCTTGCGAACTCCGCCAGCGGGCGCGCCAACGAATTCCGCCGGCGCGCGCACTAACAAATCCCGCCGACGGGCACTAAAACATTTTGTACTTTCGTGACGGCCATAGCTTCGTCGACGGTCGTGTGTACGGTAGGAGCGTTGATGGCGTTGGGAATAGCTTTGATGTGACGCGTTGTGGTGCGGGCTTTGGCCAGGCGGGCAAATGTACATGTACTTGGGAAATCGGGCCCACAGATGCTGGTACTGTAGGTCGTTCAATTTGGTCCGCCTGGGTGCCAATAGCAAATACTAGGTGCCTATAATCACGAACTATAAATCAGGCCCGTCTTCCTGTGCTCGGCATCAAACCAGTCTTGCCGTTATAGCCTCGACGCCAGACCTTCTTCCTCCACCATGCGGCCCTCACAGTCCCTCGGCGGCCTCCTCGCGGCCTGCGCGGCGACGGCTGTCGCGGCCGCAACCAAGCCGAGCATCATCCTCATCATGTCGGACGACCAGGACCGGCGGCTGGGGTCCACCGACTTCCAGGCGGTCCTGCAGCGCGAGATCTTCGACAAGGGCGTCCAGTTCGTCAACCACTTCGCCACCACGGCGCAGTGCTGCCCCAGTCGGGCCTCGCTCCTCCGCGGCCAGGCGACGCACAATACGAATATCACCCATGTCGCGGGGCCAGGGTTGGTTGCCGTCGCCCGCTGTCCGAGTTTTTTTTTTTTTTTTTGCCTTCTTTGGCCCTTGACTAACAAGTGAGCAGCGGAAACTATGACAAGTGGACAATCTCGGGCCTTGACAACGACTACCTGCCCCATTGGTTGAAAAAGGCCGGCTACAGATCAGAGTGTAAGCAGTGAGCCGCCGTGGATCTTGGCTGGACTAACATTGCTGCAGATATTGGAAAGCTCTTGAACGGCTACAACGTCGTGAACGCGCACATCCGCCCCAAGGGGTTCGATCACATTGACGCTCTTTTGGACCCTTATACGACGTACTATAACGTGCCAGTCATGTCCCAGAACGGAGAGCGCCCGGTCTACTACAAGGGCTTCCACTCCACCGACGTGGTCCGAATCAAGGCGTGAGTGACCCTTACGGGTCTCTAACTCCCCAGGAAAAAAAACTCGACCGGCGCGGCCCTGACACTGCAGACCAAACCAGGCTGGACCGGCTGCAGTTCCTACTCTCGCAGGACCAGCCGTACTACCTGCAGATCGCGCCGTACTCGCCCCACATCCAGAACAACCTGAACGCTGCGGCGCCGCTAGCCCGCCACATGGACCTCTTCCCGGACGCCAAGGCGCCGCGCCTGCCCAACTACAACCCGGCCGACGAGTTCCAAGCCGGCAAGGGCAGCTGGGTCGGGGGTCTACCGCTGATGAACGAGACGACGCAGCAGAGGACCGACTACGCGTACCGCCGCCGGGCCGAGTCGCTGCAGGGCGTGGACGAGATCATCGAGGACGTCGTCGCCATGTTGGCCGCCAAGGGGACTCTGGATACTACCTACAGTGAGTTGCGTGTGTCGAGACTTATACGTCACCTGGAGTTTGAGTTTCGGCTGACCCCATCCAGTCATATACACCTCGGACAACGGCTACCATCTGGGCCAGCACCGGATCCCGGCAGGGAAAGCCCTCTTCTTCGGCGAGGACACCAACCTCCCCATGGCGGTCAGGGGCCCGGGGATACCGCAAAACGTCACGTCCAAGATCCCCAGCGTGCACCTGGACCTGGTGCCGACGTTTCTCGACATAGCGGGCCTCCCGCGCGACCAGTGGCCGACGTTCCTGGACGGGCAGAGCCTGCTGCCGCAGTGGCAATCGCCCGGCCGCGGGAACGGCGAGGGCACGGGCGACGGCAACAGCCGGGAGACGCTCAACGTCGAGTTCTGGGGCTCCTGCATCATCGAGGCGCCCAACGGGCGCGAGCTGGGCATGCCGTTCCGCACGACGTCGTACAAGACGCTCCGCATGCTGGGCGACCGCCGGTCGTGGCTGCTCTCGGTCTGGTGCACGGGCGACGTCGAGCTGTACGACACGGCCGCGGACCCGCACGAGCTGACCAACCTGGCCGGCTCGGCCGCGCACGCGCGCGTGCTGGACCGCCTCAACGCGCTGCTGCTCGTCACCAAGTCGTGCGCCGAGGGGACCTGCCGGGACCCGTGGGCCGTCTTCAGCCCCGAGGGTGGCGGCCTGCCCAAGATGACAACCATGGCGCAGGCCATGGACGGGAAATACGACGCCTTCTTCGCCGGCTTCCCGCGCGTGCGCTTCGACTCGTGCATGCAGGTCCAGGACGTCGCCAACGAGATGCCCTTCTTCCCCGAGCAGGCCGCGCTGGGGCTGGGGCTGGCGTCGCGCGGGCCGACCGACAACTACGTCTCGACGGGCGCCGGCGTCGCCATCACCGACGCGGCCCAGCACGGCGGCGAGGGGCAGCGCCACGCCACGCTCGAGCAGGTCTACGCCAACGCGCGGGAGCTGACCGACGAGGAGATTTCGAAGCCGCCGTCCGGGGCCGGTGGGGAGTAGAACGAGGCGGAGCCTGTCAAGCTGCTGGAATAGCAATGTGTGCGAGCGACGTGGTTAATTGAGCGTTCCATCTGTCCATTTGTCCCATCCTCCATGTCCTGGTCGGCACCAGGTTGCCAGTACAGCCCGTGAAGGAGAGGCTGAGCCAAGTTCTGTTGTCGCGCGCGGCCTGGGCGAAGAGGTGCTCGAACACGAGTAGGAGCAGCTTTCCTGGGAGCCGCTCTAGGCAAGCCATCCGAAGGGTGATTTCAGTGCGAGCTTGTTGGGGGAAGTGGTAGTGCATTACAAAGGGCTGGAGATGTGGATGCCCGCCGCACGGGGACTTTATACATCTGCGTGCTTCCAGCCTGGAACCTATTTAGGCAGCAATGGCTGATGGCTAGCGGCGTTTGGAAGCGCTAGGTTGTATGTTTTGGAAACAGGGTGTGGCGGTTTGCTTGCATAAAAGCCACAGGTGCAGGACGGCGCTAGTAGTTTGTTTGCTAGATATCCCTTGGAAATCGGCAGTGGCAGTGAAACAGCAGTTGAATGTGTCTAGCCTAGTTTTATAAATGCCATCAAACACAAGCAAGGTACAAATGGAAATAACGTTAAGCACGAAGCCACTCAAGTACACGCCCTACACACTCCCGAACCCAACCAGCCCAAGCCGAGCCGGTGCGTATCCCCCCTTGATGGTCCACGCGGCAAGCACGGCGACCAGCACTGGAACCAGGGCCGCCAGCGCCCGCCCGGCCAGCCCACCCTGGCCCGCGGCCTCCTGCTCGTCGGCAAACTTCCACTCGTGCGGGCGGTCGGGCGCGGGGATGAAGCGGGCGCCCGGGCTGCGGGCGCACTCGACGCTCTGCGGGCGCAGCATGACGCTCGCGGGCACGAGCGGCAGCAGGTAGAGGAGCAGGGCCTTGTGCCAGCCCTTCTGCCAGGCCAGCACGCGCGACGCGCTCTCGGACGACCCGACCAGGGGCGCGAGGCGGGGGACGCGCTCGGCCTCGGTGGCGGCGAAGGCGGCCGACACGGACGCCAGCGGCCACGGCCCGTCCTTTTGGTCTGGGCCGAGCAGGCCGCGCGCGTGCAGCTCCGAGACGAGGGCGGCGCACGAGTCGAGGCAGCCGTTGCCGCCCATGCCCGTCAAGGGGTTGAACTTGTGCGCGGCGTCGCCCAGGATGACGAGGCGGCCGTGGTGCCACCGCCGCATCAGGTAGACGGGTATCGACGTGACGCCCGAGGAGCTCTTGGCCTCGGCCACCATCTCGCCCATGGTCGCGCCGCCGTCGCTGATGATAAGGTGCCCGCCGAGCGCCGTCTGCTCAGCCTTGTCCTTTTCGGTGAAGCGGGGGAGCTTGTCCAGCTCGTACAGCTGCCGGTCCTTGGGGAGCTCCCAGTAGTTGAAGAAGAAGGCGGTCCCGTCAGGCCCGCTCATCAGGGTGGCTATGAGGCCCGGGCCGCTGGCCAGCACCGTCTCGCCAGGCACCAGCGCCCGAGGCCGCTTGCTCGCGGTGCCGAAGACGCAGCCGTACTCGACGGGGACCGGGGCGCGGTCCCGCGCCGGGATCCAGCCCTCGTCGCCGGCCTCGTCGGCGTTGCGCCACATTTCGCGGCGCACCGTGCTGTGCACCCCGTCGGCGCCCACCACGACCTGCGCCCGGATCGTGCCGCCGCCCGCGCACCGGACGAGGGCGTGGTCCGGGTGCGTCTCGACGCGCTCGACGCTCGTCTCGGTCAGGATGCGGTGCTTGTCCCGCACGCGTTCGTGCATGACGCACAGCAGCTCGTAGCGCGACGTGAAGACGGACGGGTAGCCGTGCCGCCTCTCCAGGACGTCGCCAAAGGGCCATGTGCGGACCCGCCGGCCCGAGACGCCGTCGCGCAGGACGACTCTCTCGAAGGGCATGGACCGCTCCCTCAACGCGTCCCAGCAGCCCAGCTGGTCCAGCACGCGCTCGCCGTGCGGGAGGAGTCCGATGCTGGCGCCTAAATTGGGCGTGATCGTCTTGTAGGCCTCGAGGAGCACGTAGTCGACGTCGAGCTTTTCCAGCATCAGGGCCATGGCAAGGCCCGTTATGCCGCCGCCGACGATAACAACCTGGTGCTCCTTGGTTGCCATGGTGGTTAGAGGCAGGCCTGGGGCGATTGTGGATGTTATGTCTTAGGGGGTGGTGATTAGAGAAAGTTTCAATCAGGAGGGATGCAGTGGACAAAGATGGCTGTAGCCCGGCGGACTGCATCTTTTTGTAAGAGGCGCACCACTCCCAGCCGTCGGTGCGGCGTTTCCGGCATCCCGAAGTCGATGGGCTTGTTGTCTTGCTGCCGCTCGACACCTTGGACATATCGGGCGTCGTTGCGGGGGCGGGACTTGTAAATCCCCGATCAGAGGGCCGGGACTTGTAAAAATACCCGATCAGGCCGAACATAACGTTGTCACCCGGATTTCTAATGCGGGTCCGCCCGGATGGAGCCGTCCAGGGTCGACGTGGTGCGTACCGGACGCGCGGAGCCGACTGTCCAGGTATGATAAACACACCGAAAAGGATGATTTAGGTTTTGCTGTTAATCAAACCGGAATCGGCCGTATAATGCTGCTAGCAACCACTTCTGGGCAACGCAGCAAGACCAAGACATATCTATCAACTGCAAAACCTGTTTGGCAGACGGCGAGCTGTCCCCTAGGCGATGCTGCTTTGGTTAAAAAAGCGTGGCATGGCGGTTTGCTGGTCAATATGCTCTACCCCACGACAAACGCGCAGTCACGGGGAACTGGCTGATGTCTACTTGGATGCCCCCAACGTTCCGTGCTCTGAGTTTCAAGGGCCAAGTGTACGTCACGTGCGCCAACCGGTTGTGTGACTGCTTACTGCGACGGCTAGTGGATTGTGGCGTTGCTGGTGATTGCTAAATTTGTCCTCTTGACAAACCAGCATCCATCCCTCTAGCCGCCCACGCTATTGATGTGACGATGGACCACCCGTTGGTCATTCTGCCACCGTCGAATAGCTTGCTGCTTCTTTCGTTTGTTTGGTTTCTCAGTGCAGCCGGACATCACTTCCCACCTCTGGAGCCGCACTCAGCTTGGGACAGCAGACAAGGGCTGGGTCGGCAAAGCAGGGAAGCGACCAATTTCTTCAAGACGCGACTCGTGTCTGGTGCTCGGACCCAGGGCGGACCGACAGACCCCTGAAAATTGTCAAAGGGAAAGGGGCTGGCTGTTCTGCGGGGGCAAACAGAGTGGGACGATACGATGAACTGTCGGTCGCTGTTGCCCGGCCTGGCTGTGGGCGGTCTCGCATTGTCAACAGGGGGAAGGCAGCAGCAAAACCCAAGGAGGATCGATCGCGGCTACGAATGGTGCAACAATGAGGCGTTGACAGGCGCTTAGCAGCAAACCCCGCGACGACAGCCATCGCCCCAACGGCCCAAGTCCGTGCTGACGGATCCCGGCCCCCAGCCCAGATTCAATGCCTGCTGGACGTAGCCTTGTCTTTAACTCAATCTCGCCCAGCCCTAGTCCACCATGTCGTCAACGTTGAACAAAAGGCAAGAACAGTTTAAAAGAGAACGGGCCCATGGGATGGTCTCTCTCTCACCTCGTCTCGGACAGAGCGGCCTACCTAACTTGTGGGGATAAGAGAACAAGAGAGCAGGGGAACAGCACAGGGTGGGACGACTTGTGGTGCGATCCCAAGGGTTTTGGGCGCCGGGCCTGGCAGCTGACAGCCAGCCAGCTGAGACGCCAAACGTCGGGGGGCCCACCACGGCCTGGCTAGTCCCAAGTGTCGGATCGTCGCAAAGGTGCGACGGTGACCCCAGCACGCCTCCTGTTTGGCTTGCACCAGCTGGGGCGCCGGCAAGGCGCCAAGATGGGAAACGAGCTGGAACACCATGGGATTCTCTGCCTGCCCGCCCGCTTTCCCATCTTGCCTCTTTTTAGCTTTTCATACCACCCACCCTTCTTTTCCTGCTGCGCCAATCCCTTTCTTCTCTTTCTCTCTCCCTCCTCTGCATTCGCTTCTTTTCCTTTTGCGGAAGTCTTGCTGGTCAACAGACGAACCTACCATCGCTCTTTTTCCTTTCCTCGCTTACTCTCCTTTTTGAGGCTGTACAACCTTTAATCACATCCTTCGCTTTTTTGTCGTCCATTGACTTTTTGATCGCTTCCCGACCGGTTGATCCGTATCACAACAAATCCCGAATTTTTATTCCCGTCGATTCTCAAGTCGTCTTTTCGTCGCTTCGCCGGTGCAGTAACAGGCACGAACTACAACGACACACATCCCTCGACTGCCGCAACCGCCAAGATGGGACAGAACCTGACCACGCTCGTCTGGAAGGACTCGCCCACCAAGGGCCAGATCCTGGCCGACGACGCCCGCAACGCCCGCATCTTCGGCCTCCTCTGGGCCGGCTCCGTCTACGGCATCGCCATGATCTGGTGGGCCATGGCCCTCCTCGCCCGCTGGGACCGCAACAGAGAAACGGGTGCAGGCTCGGTACTGGGCGCCTTCCTCTTAGCGACAGCATGGCCGGTAGTCATGGTCTATCTACTGTTGAATCCAGTATAGGCGGACGACGATGAGCAACGGCCGACGACAGTCAACGAAGGAACACAACATCACCTTGCAGTCAATCGACCGAGAATTCTTGTACGAAGGAGGAAGGACTTTGTTATGAAGGGGAAAGCGCACGGGACGAAACGAAGCAGTAACGGACGTGGCGCGCCCTCGAGAGGTTGGGATGGGTTCGGGGAACGTCGCCGCCGGCCCCTTTGGCCGCGAGGCCCGACAATACCCAGGGGTCGGAGCGGTCGGCCAGGACAGAGCACGGCTCGGCCGCTCGCCGCGGGAACCCCAGCCCCGCGGCGCCGGCGGCGACCATGCTGGCGTGGGACATTGTGCGTTTTTCTGTTGCAAGCAATGATACTTTTTGCATATACCCTGCGACTTTATTCCATGTTTGACATTTGGTCGCCGATCTGGATTGATTGCCGTCGCCCGTGTTTGCGTTCAGATCGTAGGCCGTGCTCGGTGCCAACTTTTTCGCGTACCCCATCGGGAAAGTCGCACATGTAAGACGCGACACCAAGGCTATTTCCAAACGGGAACACGCACAAATTGACGGTTGCCGAGCACGGGGATGGAGGACATGCAAACTGAAGTTGTAAATTTAGTAGATTGTGGATAGTTGCCACGCACGAAACAGATATATCCCACTACCAGTCGCCCGTAAATACGCCCTTCGAAGTCTCTCCGGACCAGGCACTCCGCACAGCGTCTGCCGCACCGTCCCCGTTCCCCTTCGCACCACCGAGGGCCGGCTCCAAACGAAGCGCACGAACAGGTGCTGTCCCCTTCACCTCGCCGCCCCCGCGGGTGGCCCACTCGGCCGCGCTCGCAGACAGCACGCGGCGCAGGCCGCCGAGCGTCTTGAGCGCCGCGTACAGTGTCAGGGTCGCCACGGCGGCGAGGGCGGCCAGGAGCAGCGGGAGGACAAGCCGAGGCGGGAACCGCTCGATCCACGCGGCCGGGTCGTAGCCCGTCTCGGCCCTGATCTGCTCAAACACCTCGGCCAGCTTGCCCGGCGACGGTGGCGGCGTCGACGCCGGCGACCAGGCCGCCAGCGACGAGTACAGGGCCATGGCGGAGCAGGGCGCGACGCCGCGGGCGCCGACCATGGGTATCACAGGCGTGTCGGCGCAGGCGACCGCGTCCGAGACCCAGGCGGGTTGCGTCTGGGCCTGCTGCTGCTGTTGCTGCTCGGCGTTGGCGGACAGGTAAGCGGCGAGCAGGAAAGCGGCGCCAAAGATGGCGAGGACCTGCAGCAGAAACAGCCAGGGCGCCAGGGCCTTGAGCCAGACGACGCCGAGGAGGAACAGCGCGAGGGCGCCGTGCGGGGAGCCGTTGTCGGCCGAGGCGATCCAGCGCGCGAGGCTGGCCTTTTGGGCGTCGGCCGAGACGGCAACCACCAACTTGGAGGCCAGATACACCAGCAGCGTGGGAGCCGCGACGAAGGACGCGATGCCGGCGCCGTCCCCGTTCGCGGCCGACAGGGCTGTCAGCCCCAGCGCGACCAGAATCCAGCAGCTGAGGAAGGTAACGGCGAGGAGGGTGTAGAGACCCGAGGCGGCCTTTTTGATGATGGCGACGAGCCCCATTGTGTGTTATTGGGCGGGAGATGGGCTGAGAGACGTGCTGCTGGTATAAGAATGGAAGAGAAGGAGGCTGGCTACCTATATGTGCGTGCGCGTGTCGCGAAAAGCCGCCTGCCGTCGCGCGTGGGTCGTTCGCCGGTGGTAGTCTGCTCTGTGGACCCTGACGGGCTGAATCATGCGGCTATCGCAGCCGCACAACAAAAAGCCACCGTCGCCCACGGTCTTGGGCACGCAGCCTTCCCTGAAACTGAAGATGTCGAGATGGAAGTTGACAGTGCGGTTCCTCCGTCGCCCGAGCTCGTCCTGGTGCTGCTCTGTGTGCTCGTCAGCCGAGGGAAGCGACTGTCGAACAGACCAGACCTGGAGTTTTTGTCCGTCGCCCAGCCCCACATGTCACTACCGCTGCGGCTCTCCACTGTGGCGGCGTCTGTCACAGCTGAAGTCGACGCGAGCGAGGCCTGTGCGATGCCTGCGATGGTAGCGGCGACGAGGCGGTGGAGGATCATCTTGGGTGGTGATGGAATTACGATTGAGGATGGTGATCCATTGATGCTGACAGATGCTCTCACA
Source organism: Gaeumannomyces tritici R3-111a-1 (assembly GCF_000145635.1). Taxonomy (NCBI): domain Eukaryota; kingdom Fungi; phylum Ascomycota; class Sordariomycetes; order Magnaporthales; family Magnaporthaceae; genus Gaeumannomyces; species Gaeumannomyces tritici. The sequence goes on from NW_008804551.1 coordinate 2,245,220, forward strand.
GTTGATGAGCAAGTACCACTGTGTATCTCTACTGTGTTAACACTGGGATCGGATTCCACATCATCGAACTCCAAGGTTGCCACCTTTTGGTTTTTTTGCAGCACCCCGGAATCGTCCGACAAGGGGTAGCGGCCAATGCAATCCAGGTCTGGGGAGCATTGCGATGCCGACGCCCTCGGGCATTCCAATCCGATGGGCAACTACCCAGGTCCCTTGAACGGCAGGGCGCTAGGCTCAACCAAGCGGCGGCCATCGTCCTCCGCTCGTCCGGGGGCAGGTGCGCCCGAGGAAATCTCGCACGGATGCGGCCTGGCCCGGCCCGTGCCCGCCGGTCGTCAGCCCGGGCCCTGGGAAGCTACACCACGCGGCGGGCTGCCAAGTGCGACGGCGCGTAGCTGCCATGGCTCTGTCGATGTACAAACCCCCACAAGGGGCGGAGCTTCTATCGGTGCGATTAAGAGGGTAATTTGTGTCCGCAAGTCTTTGCCTCCGGCGCCGTTTCAACACCATCGCGCCCCGGCACACCGGCTCCGGAGACCGTACGTTAAGTTTGTGTCCCGACGGAAACTCTCCCGATTCGTGACAAGGCCCGGAGGGGCGTCGTGCTTGGCCAGATCACATCCAGCTCAGGGTTTATCTAACAATAGTTCCAGGGACACAATGACCGAGCCCCATCGAAGTGGCTAGTCACGGCTTCGCCGTAAAAATAGCATGATACTGCAGTATGGCCGGCACCGGGGGTCACAGCTTGGACAACAGGGTGCTCCGACCGGTTCGGCGATTTTCAATCGGGTCTATTTGAAGCAGCGCTTTTCATTGGGTAAGGTCGCAGGCGCACCTCTGCCATCAGTCTCGCCTGCTGGGCATTGATGTTTCTGACACGCCTCCGCACCACAAACCCTTACCCGCCCCTGGGACCAGGATAGATCCCGGTCCTGTATGGCAGACAGCCCAGAGTGGCTCGATAGGCCGAGGACCGAGCACGGCACATGCTGCGAGATTCCTGAACCTTAAAATACCACCGCCGACACAGGCACCTCGAACGCAGGTCCACCCGCGGCCTTTTTGGTGCCGCCAAGTTCAGAGTTGGGATCACGTTGGACGGCAAAGGTGGAACAGCCAAAATCCTGGCAACAACTTGCTATCTCGTACCGACATAATTACACATGGCCGGCAGACTGGCTGGGCTCATCTATCAGTATCTTGGACGTTACATGTGCTCATTCGTAACATCTTTAAGTGCAGGGCGCAAAGACGCTCAGTTTCCTGCCGTCGGGCTCCGTGATCTTGACCTTGACGCCCGCCACCTCCTCCTCGGGCGTCTTGACCACCTCGCCCTCGCGCGGGACCGGGTCGTAGAGCCCGATCTTGTAGGGCTCCGTGGTCAGCGGCTCCAGCACGGCGGGCTCCAGCTTGCGAGTCTGCTTAAGGTGGACGCTGCCCCAGCGCAGGTACTCGGCGTAGGTTCCCGGGGCGCAATCGACGCCGTCGTTCTGCGGGTCGTCCCACGAGCTGGTGAGCGGCTCGTCCAGCACGTCCTTGAGCCCGTGGCAGAGCTTCATGACGAAGCGGTTGGCGAGCACGTCCTGCACGAAGGACTCGGCCGCCGCCGACTTCTCGAGCTCCTCCTTGCGCAGCAGGCCGCCGTCCGGGCGGCGGGTCGACAGGAGCTCGAACTGCTTGCGGCCCTTGTCGACGGCCAGGTTGTTGTAGTGCCACATCTCGGACGAGGCGGGCAGCAGCAGCATGTTCTTGGAAAAGTAGTCCGGGCCGTCCCAGCGGTCCTTGGGGTCGACGAGCTCGCGCAGGCGCTCGAGGCAGAACACCTGGACGCCGTAGTCCATTATCTTTTGCGGGTCGGCCTTGCCGTCGGGGCTGGGGTAGGGGGCCAGGTGGCGCAGCAGCGGGTGCTGCGACAGGCCGTCGCAGCGGTCGGCGGTGCCCCAGACGCGGATGACGGTGTCGTGCCAGCGGCGCACCATGCCGTTGCCGCGGTTGCAGGCCAGGAAGTTGTTGACGATGGAGAGGGGCGCGTCGGGCCCGCGCACGGCGTAGACAAAAGCCGAGAACTTGCGCGGGCTGGACACGTCAGCGATGTCCCCCCAGATGTCGTCCAGGTTGCCGAACAGGATGGTGCCGACGTCCATCCAGACGCCGCCAAAGATGTACAGCAGCGGCAGGCGGATCAGGTCGGCCGAGTGGGTGGCGGCGTATGGGCCGGCCAGGCGGCGCTCGACCAGGGCGGGCGGCAGCATGCGGGCGGGCACGAAGCGGATGGCGTTGCTGGGCGAGCCGGGGACGCCGTCGAGCACGCGGACGGTCCAGCCGGACGGGGCCAGGCGGCGGGACCAGGCGATGACGTTGCGCTTGGTCCAGGGCGGCATGGCGGCCCAGCCGGCGTGCCAGTAGCACCACACATTCTTCTGCGGCGCCTTTGGGCCCGGCACGCGGGCCGAGTCCTTGAGGAGCGAGGCTATTACCTCGGCCTCTGGGCGCTCCTCGACGACCGAGGGCATGGCCAGGGCGGTGCCCTCGGGGATGGGGAAGGCGGCGGTGTCGGGCATGGTGTGAGTGAGGGCGATGGTGGCGTGGCAGAGGCTGGGTGGAGGCGGAGGCGAGAACTGGAGAAACAACAGTAGGAAAACGGTTCGGGACAGTAGGAAAGAAGGAGATGGTGCGATTCGGCTGGAGGAGGGGAATGCGTGGTTTGGAAGTGGCGAGCGCTGGCTTTGAGGGGGACGACGGCTTTTGGCCAGCTTGACCCCAGCGTCCCAACCGTCCCAGCGCGCAGGGCAGCCAGCCCTGACAGCGGCTCTCGAGCAGCAGCCCCTGATACACTCGATGCTCTCGCTAATCCACGACAAGCTCGGGCTGCCCCACCATCCGCGCCCCCAGGGGGGCGGAGCTGAAAAGTCAATTTGTGGCCTCGGCAGACTTTGGTAGACTTTGGCCTCTTTGGACCAGTTTCGAGTCGGTTCTGGAAGTGCAGGGACCAAGAGACGGCCCCTGCGCGCTGCACTCTCGTTTCAGCCGAGTCAACAGAGTCAACAGCCCGCCGCCGTTTGGCCCGCGGACCCGCTGACGACTTACTCGCCTCCTGTTGCGGACGGACTGCACGGCCTCTCCCCACTGTTCGTCGCCTGACCGCCCGTCCCCTCGTCTTTGCACCTGCTCTGGAGCCCTACGGCCTCGCGCCGAGCCGTCAGCTCCAGCCTTGAAGTCGGCCGAGGAGCTTCTGGATCCGTAGCACTTGTTTCCCGGCGCGGGACAGCCCAAGTCACGTTGAAGTCACCAAGCAAACACGAAATACAGGTAGTTAAGATAATTAGATAAATCGACCTTGTAAAACTCCATTGCCCCATCCCATGTATCTTCCACACCAACCCCAATATGCACACTCCCCGCTCCCCCCAACAAGCCTGCTTGCGCTCCATTTCGTCTGTCCTGTGACCCAGTGTGCGCACAATCAAAAACATCTGGTCGACCCGCGCTGCAACATCTCCCGTGCGTACTGGAACTGCGGCCATCGTCTAGCGACGCGACGACTCCCTGTATCGGTCCCCCCTGTACTGCTGATCCTCCGAATATCGCTGCTCTCGGTACTGCTGGTCCTCCCGGCGACGTCGTTCTTCGCGATAGCTTGAACCCTCCGCGTGCCGCTGTTCCCGGTCCTGTTGGTCCTCCCGAAGGCGCCGCTCTTCGCGGTAGCTTGGATCCTCCACATATGTACGGCCCGGGGAGAGTTGTCGCGCTGCTTCCCCCGCCGCGGTACGCAGAGTACTGTTCAGGCGCCCGCTGACCCCGCGGCCGCTCCACTACTGGGCGCTAGCCGGGTGGAGGCTCTGGCTCTGGCTCTGGCAGCTCGGGTCGGCATAGCGCTGGACCGGCGGCGCAGGGCTACGATCATGGCGGGACGAGTGTGATGTCTTCCGCTCATGCTCATAGCCACCACGCTGGGAGCCCGAATCGCGCGCGTCTGAGCTGGGGCTGCGATCATGCCGAGGGGAGGCGGAGAGTCGCTGCTGATCGTGGTATGTCCCGCGCTGGGAGTCTGCGTAACGATCAGAGGGTGCAGGGCTTCGCTCGTACCGAGTTGATGACGGGCTGCGCCGCTGGTCGTCATATCCGCCGCGTTGGGTGTCAGTAACGAGGCGCGTCCAAGCCGCGTCCGTGGCCGTGACCGCTACCTGCTTGGGCTTGGACACCGCCGCTCCCAAGACGAGCCTCCATTTCGGAGACCGACTTCAGATCGGGTGTGCCGATCACCCAGCGGAGAAGGTTCGTCCAGTCTTCGCGCACCCGACCCCCCTTTTTCTCAAAAATGCCTTGATCAAAGTTGAAAATCTTCGACTTGCGCACATGGACGCAGCTGTTCTGATCATCGACGAATGCGTGCAAAAGACGCACATCGTGGTTGGACGCAGATATGAGCGTGATCTGAAATTGAAAGTCATGTCAGTTGAGAGAGAGACAAGGGACTGGCCATTTGTAAGGGAACTTACGGGAACTACAGGATTCGCTTTGGCCAGGTTACAAACAAAACGATGGAAGGTAAGATGGAAGATAGTTAACACCTCGCCCGCCAGGAGGTACTTCTCGTTCAACGGCAAGTTGCTCGCCATGTATGCGACGGAATGAGGATAGCGGCCATCGTCGTAGTCGAGAATCCACTCCGTACTGAACCAGGTGCCATTGATGATGTTTTCTTGGGGAGGCGACTGGAATCCGAAGTGCTTGGGACTCCAGCTGAACTTCGTTTTGCCTTCCATGATGCCGACGGTGCGGGGTGGAGGCGTCCCGGCGGTATGGTAAAACTCGTCGTACTCGGAGTTAGAGAGCCAACCCAGCATACTGCCACCCAGACACTCGGCGGCCCGGTGGCGTTCGTCAGTATCCTCTGCCGATAGCGTTGGAGGGCTGTGGAATGCACCCGAAAGCCACGGCTTCGACTCTTGCAGCCAATCTTGCATCTGGTCATGTGAAATAGGACGAATGAACAGGAACCCCAAGACGTCTTTGTCTCCAGCAGTTGGGTTAGACTCGTCAAGAAGGAGGTTCGATTCAGCCACGCGGAACCGCTCCTCGGGGAGGATGGACTTATAAAATTCCGGCGTGAGGCAGTGGTCCCAGCGTGGCTGGGTGCGCCCGAGCGGATCCGTGATGGTGATCATCTGCCGACCAAGTCCCTTCTGCATAAACCTCTTCATCACGGCGATCATCCGCTGACAAAGTTCCCTCTGCCTAAGTATGCGCGGGGGAAGTGACTGCTGCGGCGTGGAGGGCATGGCTGGCTTGGGTGGGATGGGCTCTGGGGGTGAACTGGGTTCTGGGGATGGCGGTCGCGATGATGTCGGGGTCAAAAGAGGGGGGGAATCTGCTGGTTCCTCGAATCGCACAACCATTTTGGACAGTGCTTAGGCGACTTCTTAAAGCAAACGGGTCGGATTCAAAGAGGAGCAGACAGAGGCGCGAGGTAGCGAGGCAACAAGTTAGATTAGCGCCGGCGTGATGGGCGCCGTGTTTCGGTGTGTTGGTGATGTCGTTGGAAAGAGTCCGAGGTGGGCCCATGGCCCAGCGCGACCAAAAAAAGAAACCCCCAGGCCTTTGTTTGGGCTGGCGCCTGTGCTTGGTTGGCGGGGCGATATAGTGCGAACCGGCATCTTAAATACTGTATCTCGATGTGGTTTGCAGGCAGAAGCACAGTGCTAGCTCCTGTGTTGTTGGTGAAGGGCTGCGTCTTTGTGGTCGGCTAGGCCCCATGCCAAGTGGATCAAATCAGCCAACAGCCCGGCAAGGCTAACTGCCCGCGCCCATGGCTGCCTATTGGCCCATCCACAAGTGTCCAACACCAAACGCGCGGCTGCACTCCTCCAGGCACCATTCAAGTCTTTTTCCAAAGGATCCCAAGACCAATGTCCAGGCCCACCAAGGCGTCCGCCCATGTATGTGACGCGCGCTTGGGTCCCGATTTGGGTCAGCGTGATGGGCCTACAGCGCGCGCTTCGGCACATCAGACCGCACAGATTGGTTCCAGTTTCGGACTGCACGAATCTGCCAGTCACACCTTGTGGCGCTAGCTCCATCTCTGAGGCCAGAGCGAGCCGCGCCGTGCACAGGCGACTTCACAAGTGCAAAGTTGGGCTCGGTGTCATCCACATTCATCAGCCGCTGATATAAAAAACCATGATGCCATCCCCAAACCATCCTCTCTTTTACTTAGGTCTTCAAGCGAACTTGCTCTGGTTGAGCATTCAACTTGACTTGCCAGCGTTCACCCTTCTTGCACACCTCCCAATTTTCTCTTTTTCGCAATAAGCAAACGTACCATTTTTTCCCCTTTATTGTGCTTCCTTCCTGCATTTTTTCCTGCTTCCGTTTTTATTTCCTTTTTCCTTTTTCCTTTTTCCTTTCTTTCTTTCTTTCTTTTCTTCTTTTTTCCTTTTTTCCTTTCCTGCTTCCTTTCCTGCTCTGCTGCTCTCGTTCTTTCCCTGTTCCCTTTCCTGCTCCCGTTCCCTTCTTATCATGGCCAACAACAACCACAAATTCCCGTCCACTGAGACTGCTTGGAAAAAGAACGTCGCTGAGCAGGGGCTGACAGGGGCCTCCATCCACAACATGGACCACACGAAGTCGGGCTCCAAGACTGACTGGCCGCAATTTCTCCTCTGTCGTGTGTTATACCAAGCGTACAATGCCAAGAAGTTCCAGACAGAGATGGATACGAACCCGCCAGTTATCGAAAGCCCGGACAGTTACGCAAAGGCCCGCCAACATCTCAAGCGCTACGATGCCTGGAGAGCCTACATCAACAACATATTTGAGCCCAAGCACACCACCATGAAACAGCGCCCGTTCACAAACCTCGGAATCTTCTCCCTTGTCAGGTACCACCAGCTAGCCGCTTACCAAGTCCCGCAAGTCGATTATTATAGCGACGATCCACCCAAAACAGCAATGAAGACTCGGTCACAGACGGAAGCCGCGCGTGGTAAAGCCACGAGCCACCCACCGTCCACGCCAGAACTCCCCGCTGACGACTCGGAGAGTGTCGTACTGGCTGGCTTCGCCAGCCTCGACTTAGTTGGCGGAGGTGACAAACCACACGACAGCCCAGAGGCCCGCTCGGCTATATCGGAACATTCAGGTTACACGCCGGCGGAGATCGCCTATTACAAGGCTAGCAAGGATGAGCAAATCGTCAACATGGCTTTGATTTTGTACCTCAATGCCCTCACCATTCAGTTCCCTGAGGTCAAAGGGGACTGGTCGCTGCATCGGGGTTCGTTTGTTTTCAAAAACAGGGCTGAGCCGCAAAATCCTATCCCGATTTTCGAAGCGAGGGTTGACGGCTACTTCGAAACGCACTCCCGGGAAATCGCCGCTATCGTCGAGGCGAAGTCAGCCTTACGGGAATCAACGCGTGAGAAGATCAGAATGCAGGAGGCATCTCAATTCGCAGCCTGGATCAACCAGCACCCTCCCCAGCAGTACCAGAAAGATGGGACAGCGCGGTGAGTTTCAAACTTTTTCTCATATTCCTGCTTTCAACATCGTTCCTAATTTCTTATCTTAACGGAATATCATCCTCTTTTCCCATCCTTTTCTCGGATTTACCTGTTTGCATTTATTTCTTTTATATCACGCTTTTCGTCTTCTTTTTCTGCAACTTTTTCAAAATTTACTCTTTTTCCCCTTCCTTTATTACTAGCCATAACACAACTTTCCCATTTTTGCGCTGCTAACAAGCTTTTTTTTCTTTTTTTTCTTCTAGACGGCTCATGATTTCCCAAGACCGGCACGAAATTTATGTTACCGTTGGAACTTTCACCCCAGGCTACGTGGCTTACATTACGAACTCCCCTCAAACGAAACCCCGGACGCGGAGCCAAAGCCTCGAGTTCCTCAATTTAACGGAGTACGGACCTTTTTCCACCATCAAGGACAAACATATGGAGGTACTCGGGAGAGCAATGCTTGCCTTTTGTACGGAGGCTTGTTAAGGGAAACGTTGCAAGAATGGCAGCAGTGTGCAGGTTGCCTTTGTTTGGAAAGATGAAGGGAAAGCAGTCGAACGGCAGGTATGGTAAGCTTGGTTAGAATGACATTTGGTGAACTAAGCGTTGGCGATGGTAGATTAGGTCCTGTGGACTGCGGCGAGGATGATCCTGCTGTTGGTATTAAGCACGGGAAAGAATTTGCTACTTTATTAAATCGGATGCTTTAAATATTTATTTTTATTTTTATTTTTATTTTTATTTTTTATTTTTTATTTTTTATTTTTTATTT
>NW_008804551.1:2253999-2411793 GCF_000145635.1 Gaeumannomyces tritici R3-111a-1
AATTTTTTAATTTTTTAATTTTTAATTTTTTAATTTTTTAATTTTTTAATTTTTAATTTTTAATTTTTAATTTTTTAAAAAGTGTTTAAGGCCGTGTGTCACGGTACAATCGCTTATAAGGACCTCGCATGGTTGTAGCCCCAGCTACAACAACGTTCCTCTTTTGCTTTGGTGTAACGGGTACTACCTTGGTCTGGTCCCGTAACACCGTGGCTATATCCATGCCAATTTGCTTTACCTGGAGGGGTAATGAGGAACGAGTTGAAGCGGCGTGGCGGGCATAGCGGGCTTGGATGGGATAGCTTCTAGTGGTGGTAAACTGGGGCCCTGGGCTTTGGCAACAGCGGTGAGAACGATGTTGTTGTCGGTGTTGAGCACGAAGGTAAATCTGCGACTTCAATGAATCGGGCGACCATCGTGAACGGGTTTTAAGCGGCTTATTGACGCAAATGGCACTAGATAGGGGTGGGCAGATGCAGGCGCAAGGGAGGAAGGAGACATGGTGTGGTGTTTAATCGTTTGTTGGTGATGTCGGTGGAGAAGCATGGAGCTGGAGTTTGGGGGCGGGGTTCATTGAGGTTTTTGTTCGGGGCTCCTGGCTGGCTGCCATGCCCACCAAAAATATTGCAATTTTGCGTATCCTAAGGAGTAGGTCCTGCCTTGCGACTCTTTTGCCGTGTCACTAATGCTAGCCAGCTCCTCTTCAAGTCTTGCAAATGGCGAAATGAGGGTGATGCTGAGCCACCTCGTTTGGGACTTGAAGGTCTAGCTTGCGGCTGGGTCGGCCAACAGGAGCGCCATGAAGAAGAACATCTTCATCCGGGGCAAGCCAAGCATTCTCGTTGTGTTCCGCGAGCCTGAGGGAGCGGTACGCCAAGTGAAAGGCGATGCCCCCTTTAGGTGCTAGTCATTGTGACTCATCCAAGCTTGACGCATCAGCAAACGCGGCATCCATAAAAGGCAATGCTCCCCCTTCTCGCTTGCAACAGCATCACGTCCCCGGCCAGACTACCTACTTGGATATGCGTCATCATACATCGCCCGACGTCCTTGTGACGGGCTCCTCGGGCCATCTGGGCCGCGCGCTCATGCTGTCTCTGCACTCGCACGGCCACACGCCGCTCGGGGCAGACGTCCTCCCCTCGGAGACGACCCATCGCCAGGGCTCCATCGCGGACCGCTCGTTCGTCGAGTCGCTGTTCCGCGAGAACCCCGGCCTCCGCCACGTCATCCACGCCGCGACGCTGCACAAGCCGCACGTGGGGTCGCACTCCAAGGCCGACTTTGTCGACGTCAACATCACCGGCACCCTCAACCTCCTCGAGGCGGCGGCCGCCACGCGCGATGCCCAGGGGCGAGACGGGATCAAGTCCTTCGTCTTTGTGTCCACCACGTCCGCCTTCGGCCACGCCCTGAGCGGCCGGGCGGGCCGGGCGGCCTGGATCGACGAGGACGTGGCGCCAGTGCCCAAGAACATCTACGGCGCCACAAAGACGGCGGCCGAGGACCTGTGCCGCCTGGTGCACGCGCAGGCGGGCATGCCGACCGTGGTCCTGCGCACGGCGCGCTTCTTCCCCGAGGAGGACGACGACGACGCGCGCCGGGCGGCCGCGCCGCAGGATGGGAACCTCAAGGTGCTGGAGCTGGCGCACCGGCGCGTCGACATTGCCGACGTGGTGGGCGCGTGCGTGTGCGCCATGCGGACCGCCTCCGGTGGCGGCGGTGATGGCCCGTTCTGGGGCCGCTACGTCGTCAGCGCGCCGACGCCGTTTGGGCGCCAAGACGAGACGCTGCGGCGGCTGGGCGGCGGGGAGGCGGCGGCGGTGTACAAGGAGTGCGTGCCGGGCATCGAGGCGGCGTTTGCGCGGGCTGGCTGGGAGTTCCTGCCGACGGTGGACCGCGTTTACGATGCGTCCAGGGCTATGCGAGACCTCGGGTGGCGGCCAGAGTACACAATCGAGCGGGCTGTCGAGAAGGTGGCCAGGGGGGAGGAGTGGAGGAGCGAGCTGACGTTGCTGGTTGGCAAGCTCGGATATCACGAGACGGCGCAGGGAGTGTACACTACTCGGGGATAGGGGGCCGCTGATTGGTGGGGTTAGCTGTCTGGGAATTCGGCCGAATGCTTTGGTGTAGACACGGAGATAAAGCCCGCTTATACCGGCGAGGCCCACCACGCTAGGAATAGGCATCAGCTGTAACCCAGGCTCTACTAGCGTCTACATCTCTTTGCCAGGTATAAAGTCCCGGTCCGTCCTTGGCAGGTGGGCTGTTGATGTTTTAGTTAGCATCTCCCATCATCTTGTCACCACTATCCATCCAATCCTCCCTAGCTACCAGCTACGGCGAGTCACACCATGGGTAGCTCCTCAACACCCACCATCGCCATCGTCGGCGCCGGCCCCTCTGGGCTGACGCTTGCCGTCCTTCTGCACCAGCAGGGCCTGCACCCGACCGTCTACGAGCTCCGGCAGCGCCCCTCCGACGCCGAGCTCTCTCAGCCGACGGGCATGCTGGATCTCCACGAGGAGTCCGGGCTGGCCGCCATCCGCGCCTGCGGGCTGGCGGACCGCTTCTTCCCCCTGACCGGCGAGTGCGCCGAGTGCATGCTCGTTGCCGACTCCAACGGCGACTACCTGCACACCGAGGAGCCCGGCAAGGGCCGCCCTGAGATATCCCGCAACGCCCTCACAGGCCTCTTGCTGTCGGCCCTACCGGCTGATGCCGTGCAGTGGGGCACCAAAGTTCTGGGAGCGGCCAGGACCAACACATCGGGGACCGGCACTGTCCTGCGCTTTGCCAGAGAGGCAGGCGAGATCGCCAGTAGCGAGTTCGATCTGGTCGTGGGCGCCGACGGCGCTTGGTCGCGGGTCCGGCCGCTTCTGACGGACGTGCGGCCAAAAGGAGTTGGCTTCCGATATGCCACCTTGAGCATTCGGGACATGGCAGGTCGCCATCCGGATTTGGCCGAGTACATCGGCCCCGGCACCATGATGGCCCTCGGCGGGCCCGGCCTGGCCATCGCAACCCAGCGCACGTCGCAGGATTCCGCCTGGTTCTTCGTCATTGTCCCAGAAACCGCCATGACAGTCACTGGGAGTGAAGAAAACACCAGCGCAGCGACCCAGACAGATGTCGACATCCCCTTTGAGCCACTGGCGCTCAAGGCCCGACTTCTCGACAGCGACAGCGGCAGCGGCGCCCAGAACTTCTCGTCCTGGGGCCCCCTGCTCAAGAAGCTCATCGCCACGGCCTGCGACGAGGCCGCGGCCACCACCCCCGGCCGCCCGATCCTGCTCAAGGCGCACGCCATACTGCCCATCGGCCACGCCTGGGCCCCGCAGCCCGGCGTGACCCTCATCGGCGACGCGGCGCACCTGATGATGCCCGTCGGCGAGGGCGTCAACATGGGCATGGCCGATGCCCTCGAGCTGTCCGAGGCCATTGCCGCGGCCACGGCCATGGAGCCGTCGGCCGGCTTTGCGGAGGGGCTGGCGCCGCTGCTCCGGGACTTCGAGACGAAGATGTTTGGGCGCACAAAGGAAAAGGCGGGCGAGTCGTGGGAGACGTTCCAGATGATGCTGGGCGAGGATGGGGCAGGGAAGTTGGCGGCGATGCTCAAGGGTTTCAAAGAGCAGGCTGCGGCCGCATGAAGGGCTGCTGTATAAATTCCATCTCCACGCCTCCTGCGACTCCATTTAAACTTTTATATGTTGATATTTTGCGTGTTCCAGGGTTTGCTCCTATTCTTACTTCTATTACTACTCCTTTTCTTACTGTTGTATTTATTCTTGTTGTTTTTCCTATTACTACTCCTGTTCCTGATTCTGTTCCTCAGGCCTAGCAGCCCTTCTATTACTTAGCTGGGACTGTCATTCTTTTTTGGTGCTGGCGTGCTAGGTTATGTGAAGGATTAGCCTGCTCGCATGGGGAACGGGAGGATAAGGGTAGGAACATGCGGCGTATTAGGGTCCGATCTAGTTGGCCTTGGCACATGCACATCTATCGCCCCCATGCTCTCACGCAGCACAACGCAAACACCCAGCCAGCCGAGTTTCCACGTTTCATCCTCTTTAGACAGATGCATTTCCACGGCGTCGCGAGCCCAGCGCGTGGCCCAGCCGAGGGCTAATCTCACGATGGGGTCCGTAAAGGGAAGGATACTACCCTGCCCCCAACACCCACCAATACCAAAAAGGGGCCAAGATGATGGATTGTGGCTGTGGACATACCCATCTTACTTGTATCTCAAGAGGTAAATCCTGTGGCCCTCTCGCAGCATTCTTCCGTGAAATTGCCCCAAACCTGCCCCATCGCGTATATTCTCCACGTCCGGACAGTTCGTCCTTTCTACCAAAATCGTCAAACCCTCAGCTGCCTGCCACTCAGTCGTTCCTCCCTGCCAGACTTCCCTCTGGCCAACATGCATCAGGCGAATACCAACACCGGCAACAGTAAGCCACTGCGACCTGATTAAGCATCCTGGATCTAATTAACACCTCCTTCCTCCCCAAGTTCCCCATACGGGCCTGCTACCAAGACAGGTGCTGGATTGCCTGACATGCTCACCCCAGGCGCCCAGATGCAACCTCGAGTGCGAGACTGGCAAGGAGTGTGCCATCTCCTTTGTCAGATTTCACCCGGAAAATTCCAGCTGCGTGCTAGAATGTTCCAAGGCGTTCTGCGATACCATCCGGTCATCTATACAACCCAGCATACCTGGTGGGCATGGCACTCCTGCACTTGGTACCCCCGCGCTTGCCAGCGTCATCGTGGCCCCAATCCTCCTTGTGCTGCTATCCGGGGTCATCCTATTTTGCTACTGCCGCCGCCGCCGGCGACGGCTGCTGCCGAACGGGCGAGGCCGCAGTAGCATCCACCAGACTCCCGGAAAGCCCGAGCTAGAAGGCTGTCCAGGGTACGGCTCCACCCCTGGAGCCGTGGCGGGGGCTCTATCGCTCAAGCCCGAGCTGATGGAGGTGGAGAGGCCGCACGAGCTTGGCAAGCAAGACAACAACCGGAATCTGCCCAACAGTAGAGAGGTGTACGAGCTGGACTAGCCTGTAGGAACCACCTCCCGAGCGCAGGGCCGGGCTATCAAGAGCATCCCCAGTGCCGTGGCATCGCTGAAAAGTCAAGTCCATTCGACCAAAAGCCGTCAGCAAGCTGACCCGGAAAGAGACAGCAAGAGGCACATGCGGTCCTCGACCCACAGCCAGGACAGAGATATGAGGCGTAACGACTCGCAGCGCAGTGAGCAGAGATTGTTGCGGATCCAAGAGATAGAGGAGGTATCCTGGATTGCAAGAGGAACTAAAGAGGCTGATCAAGGGCAAACCGAAGTCGAGACCGGAGTCGTCTTAATAATCGTTCCGTTTTTTTTGTTGTATCCCCAGCCTTGTAGCCCAGAGGCGCGATGGTCTGAGCTGGTGACAGTGGCGGGATGTATAGTTGCCAAAAAAACCAAAAAAACCAAAAAAAAAACCGATTCATCTGCTATGGCTTGCAATAATTACCTAGGTACCTACCTAGACACCTAAGCAAGACGGGGCCAGGCCCATCACAAACGCTGCAACGCACCGATATAGTGCGAAGCTGGAAAAGTGCACCAGAAAGAAAAAAGGTGGCAGTGCCTGCCCCTTACCAAATGTGAAAATCCCTTTCTGCCCTGTTCGTGAAAACATCCTCAGTGACCGGGCCAGCCGGGAAAGCAGTGCCCCGGCAACGCGCGTCGATGATCTGGAAGCCCTCCGGCTCCCTGCCCACCCCGAGCCGGCGGAGAACCGCAAGTTCGTCCATGCCCCTGATGGCGGATACCACGTCACCCGGCTCCGGGTCCTGACACTGATACTGGGGGCCTTGCAGGACGTGGCCGTCGTCCAGCAGCAGGCAACGGATCGCCATGAAATAGGTCCGCAGGCATTGCAATGCATCGTACAACGCACCGCTGCAAGCGTGACCCGCAGCTTCCGTCAGGCCCAAGCAGGCCACGGCCGTGCAGCCGTCGTCGTCGATGTTGCCCTCGGCGCGCGGTTGATCCAGCCATTCTCTCACCACCAGCTCCGGAGCGACCGAGCGCAGGTTTGCTGAAGGCCGGACGATCTGGTTCAAAAGCCGGACCAGGTAGAGAAGGCGGCGTCCATGGCATCCTGGCTTTGGGGATCCCTCACTCCTTCATAATCCGGCAGGAGGGTGTCAAACGCGGCCGGGACGACCGCCAAGACGGTTCCGATGAGTGAGCCTCTCGCAACGAGGCACCGCCCGTCGGCAGAGAGTGATGAGACGCTCTGAACCTCCCCGGGCTTGAGCCTGGGCCCACTTGGGGGGTCGAAGTCCGGCACCCATGAGGGATAACCCGGATGCGAGTTGACCCCCATCGCCAGCACGTCCAGGCGGCCGTGGTTGAGGACCAGGAATTTTGCGTAAGAAAAGGCGACATCCTCGAAGCTTCTCGTGTAATCTGGCTGGATGTCGGGGGGCGCCGGCGTTGGCAGGTTTGCCATGCCTAGTATGCCAAATATGCGGTCTCGACGGTCCGTCGCGCCCCTATGACCGGAGGACAAGTGAAGAAAGGCACAGAGACGAGCTGCGAAGCCTTTAGCCCCGTCACCAGACGATTGGGCTTCGTATACCTGCCGACCTTTTATGATAATGCGGGACAACAAACCTCCTTGGAGTGTCCCCAGGTCCTTCATCGAGATGGACTCCTTATAAGGCGATACCGCTATTAGCACCGTCCACCCTGCCCTCATCAACTCGAGGGACAGAAGGGAGGTGCAGTGAATCCCCAGCAAGACGACAGGGCTGGATCTGGCCAAAACGAGTTCCTGAAAGGTCCAAACACGGGAAAAATGACCGATAGTCAGGTCTTGGTACATCGCGGACATAGTTTCCATCAATAATGGCCTGTCAAGGCCATGTTTCAAGATAGACTGAATTAAGAGGTCGCGTACTGCCGCCGCGTCGTTTGCCGAGGCTTGCACCTGTGGCCGCAGTTCCAGTCGGATTCGCGAGTATTTCTTGGTAGCGTCGGCGATCGCAGCATTCAGATGGTCGCTTTTGAAGGCATATGAATCCCCTGGCCAGATAACGACTCTGGCTGCTGTCGAGTAGATCTTGCCCATTCTGGGCACCTGCTCGCTCCTCTCGGTCAAAGATGCCTGGTTGATGCAGATGGCATCGATCCACCATCCCATGAGGCCCTCATCGGTGTCGGTATCTGTGGCATCTTGTCGTGCCTGCGCCTGCGCCTCCGCTGGGACTGGGTCTTCGAACACGTCGGCGCCGAGGATGTCGGAAATTTTATGGAGGTATAGACTCTCGAGTGCACGAAATAGCGACTCGAAGACAGGGAACTCGGTACCGTTGACGGATATCGTTTTCGTCTCGCCTGGTTTCCCCCACTGATACGATAGGGCGAGGAACTTGGCGGTGTCTAGAGGCGCGTAAAACAGCTCGAGTTCGATGGGTTGATCCGGCCTGCGCGTCCGCTTCAGCTTGACAAGTCGAATTTCCGAGCCCCGCAGCGGCCTGTAGATGCTTCCGGGACCCGTGAAGAGGTCCATGTCGGCCCGATAGCGGAAGGAAAGGGCAGGAGGGATTTGGAATTGAGGATTCCAAACTGGATTAGGCGGAAGGGTGTTGAAAGACAAAAAAACAGATGGTTAGAAAGATACGGGATTTCTACTCGAAGGCGATGGACGGTGCGGGGTTAATTATCGGCATCAGGCCTCCAGCTGACGCCATGGTGCCCGATAATGGAGGCTGGGTTGTGGCTTGACATTTTGGGGGCAGCATCGATTCTGCCGCCAAGCAGTGAGGGCCGACACCAACATCACATGAATCTGTCACGAGGCTGCGGTCTCTGGGATAGCAACTCCGGTGCCCTTCACGCCTGCCACAACAAGGATGGCAGTTTCACCGCAGCAAATAAAGACTGCGAGGACTAGAACAACAAAAAAAATAGGGAAAACAATAGAAAGAATAATGTTAAAAGACTAAAAAAAAAAGGCAAGAAAAGGAAAAATAACAAGAATAGACTAGGAATAAAACAGGAAAAAGAATAAGGAGAGAAAAACGCACAACATCACGAATTATTCTCTTTAAAACCTGTCAGACTGACATCTTTCTTGTGGTGGGCATGCCCGTCTCCGTACTCGCTCAGCCATCATCGGCACTCAACTCGTATCAGACGCAGCAGGCGGGCTCCCACCATCAACGCCATCCACCAGCTCCCTCCCCGGCGCGTCCCTCGGACCCCACACGGCGACGCTCCGCGGGCCAACATGGAACGTCGCCCAACCATCCTCGTCCGGCGTCAGCTCCCCCCAGCTCCAACCCAGCAGGTCCGTCCACACCTCGCGCTCATCCCCCCGACCTACACCCGCATCCGCGGCCCGCCTCCCCACGCGCATCCGCTTGCCGGCGGCCTTCCAGCCCGCGTTGATGAGCACCGCCAGCCCCGCGCCGGCGGCGTGGTCGGCGTGGCCGAGGCGCACGAAACCGACGCAGGCCGCGTCGTCAAAGTAGTCGACCTGCGGCCCGTACGCGTACAGGCGTCGGGCCAGCATCAGGCGCGGGAGGACGGCGCCGCCGCACAGGGGCGGGGAGAGGGACCCCGGGGGCGCAAAGGGGTTTTCGCGGGACGGGCCGCGGGAGCCGTGCAGGTGGGCGTGGAACACGCACGGGAGGCCGGCGTCGGCGCGCAGGAGGATGAGGGCGTAGGCGGCCGGCACGAACCATGGGCTGATGGGCGTCTGGGGTCGGTCAGCAGAGGAGTCACGGTTCGGGTTTGATGTTCTGTGCGCACTTCGATTGCTTGGCCGGGTTGCTGCGGGTGGTGTGAGATGCAGCGCGTCAGTATCTGTAGACCTGTCAAGGAGACACGCCTCGTCGGGCAAGGCTGTCACGAACAGTATCATGGTTCATAATAAACGTGACGGCGTTTTTCGGCCTTGTCTCGCACAAGGCGCCTGCAAATATCTTGCGCAAGTCGACGTTGGGATCGTACGAAGCCCGGCAGAAGTTCATCAGCAGCGGGAAGTCAAACAGGGAAACGCGGTCTTGCAAGAGGTCGAGATATTTCTCCATGGGCCCTCGCTCGTCACCCGTGTGCTCGGCGACGACGAGCCATGGCTTTGCACCATCGCCCAGCCTTCTCCGCCTGGCCTCGTCGACGTGGGCCAGCATGTCGCGCACAAATTGCCACGAGTAGTGCTTTGCGGCGTCGAGGCGCAGGCCTCCGATCCGGAGCTCGCCGTCCAGCCACTCGGCCCAGTGGAAAAGCTCCTGCCGCACGTCGGGGTGGTGGTGGTCAATGTCTGCAAACATGCTGGGTCGACGCAGTGTCAGAAATACTCCCGGGAGGGAACAGAGCGAGTCTATGCGAAACAGTAGTCACAGGTAGTCAAAGTTGCCAAACTCGGTGCTGACATCATCAGCCCAGGTCTTGCCATCGAGTAGCCAGATGCCCTTCTTTTGCGTGAGGTCGTCATAGTCCACCCCCGTGAAGTGGGAATGAAACCAACGGAAGGAGTCAGGCCCGCTGCCGTGAGACTCGAACCTTGTCCAGACCGCCACCTCCTCGGTTGGGCCGACAAACTTGCGACGGTCTGTAGACATGACGGGCTACAGCATCAGTCACAGCTCGCAACAGTGCTCACGGCGACCCAGGCACGGGTATAGGCACGGGTACAGGACCTTCCGGGTCGACTCTCCTCGCCTTGACGCGGTCGGTCCCGTCGGCGCCGGCCTTGTGGTTCAGCACCGCGTCGAACAGCAAATCGAGGCCGTGGGCGGCGGCGACGTCGGCTAGCTCGACGAGCTCCGCCTTGGTGCCCCACTTGGTGCGGGCGGTGCCCCTCTGGTCAAACTCGCCGAGGTCGTACAGGTCGTAGGCGTCGTAGCCGTTGCTGCTGGCGCCCGAGGCGGCCTTGGCGGCGGGCGGGATCCACAGGGTGGTGACGCCCAGGGCGGCGAGGCGGGGCGCGTCGCGGGACAGGCGCCGCCAGTGCTGGCCGTCGTCTCGCGAGTACCACTCGAAGGCCTGGAAGAGGCAGGGGTTCGGGTCGGTAGGCATGGTGGGTGGGCGACGGGTCTTGGTGTTTGCTGAGTTGGTAGTCGCTTCGGACCTCAAAGGCGTCTCCAGTTTCGGGCGGCAATACCAAGATCAAATGCAGGCTGTGGAGAGTTGCACCGGCCAATGATGTCAAACGCCACGCGCGATCCTACAACACCAGACGACGGCAGCTCCCGAGCCGAGCCTTTGCATCACCAAAATGCCGGCCCCAACGACATGGTGGCTTGGGCTCACCGGCGCGGCGCAGCGGCAGCCATGGGAAGGCGAAAGCACGCAAATAGAAGGACTAAAAAAGAAGTGCCTGTGCCTGTGCCTGTGCCTGTGACGATCAATCATGATATCGGGACCCATGCTCGTTAACATCTGGTACCTACCTGGCGTGCTAGCATCCCTGGGCGTCCGGTTCATGCCATCCGTTTCGTTTGCCACGCAGGCCCATTCCATCTAGGCCTAGAACGCAAACTCGAGTCCCCTGTTTCAGCAAAATTGCGCCGGCGGCCGCCTGAAAAAAAAACCCGCCGGAGCTGTTGCTGAAAGAAGAAAGTGGGTGCGCAGCTCCGCGGGCAAAAGAAACATCTTTTGTGGGGCGTGGTTGACTTTTTCTGTCTTTCTGTTGCTGTAAACCTTGTTCGCGTCATGCCGCCCATCCAGTCCCGACCGATGACAACCTGCGGAGTGGCAGCCCAGAGACAGAAGCTTAATCGCGCACAGGCGGTTGCGTGTTGGGAATGCCCCCGATGTTGATCAACGCTCGACTGGAGGCCTGTGCGGGTCTCTGGCGGGGTTGGCATGTGTGTTGCTTGCGCTGCTTGCGTTTACACAAAAGCACACTATCGGTGAGTCGTCTCGTCCTGCTCCAGCTTGGCGCCGTGGCACTGAAGGGGCAGCGCCGTCACATGCTCTGCTGGCAGAAGTTTATGTGCAAACTGGGGGTCTTGGCTGCAATTTGGCCCATCGGTCTTTGGGAAGGCCATGCGAGAAATCCGAGGCTTTCCTGGATCGAGAAGGTCCTTGGTCTCGGCGACAGGGGTGATCGTCTTGGGCGCCCTGTGGAAGTTGCGAGGCCGGCTTGGCCACGGAGAGCCAAGGAGCAAGGAGGGAAAACGCGCAGATATCGATGGCTGTGCCATTGTGGAGTGCATGCCATGCCATGTGGTACCGGAGTGTGGTATTATTGGTGTCCCAGTCATTCAAATTGCTGACATTGATGACAGCTGTCACGAGGTCCGCGCTGGTTGTCTGATCGAGCCTCGTTCCTGCGCTGCCCTGGATTGGCCTCTCTGTGTCTTTCCTTTGGAGACTGGGGTTGCTCACAGCGGGCACAGCAAGAACTGGGGCGATGAGCTGGGCAGTCTTGGCCTCCCTCCTTCTGCCCCAGCCTTGGCAGGCTAGCGCCTCGCCTAAGGGTGCTCGTCATTTTTTGGTCAGATTCGGTGAGCGGCAGGCTGGGCAGAGGGGAGAAGAGGAGGCCAGGAGTATTGCATCTACCCTGGACAAACCAAAGAATTCTAGCCCATAAGCAACCTGGGCCACAAGTCCGCTAAATCCTGACCCATGCCTTCAGTCAGCCAGGTGTCGTCAGCCCGTCATTTCCCGCAATCGATGGTGGTAGCTCGAGCTTGCCTGACAGAGCAGGCGGAAAATCAACAATGGCGCTCCGGATGATGCCATTCACGTCACTCAGGCCACCCAGGCCACCCAGACCTCCTTCCTTGCTGGTTACGGCCCACCGGCAGACGCGAGTCGGGTCGCAGCCGCGCGTCGTTTGAGCTTGCATGGAACCGCAGGCTTGGGAGGACAGGCTCGATAAGATTCGTGGGGCTCTCGGTCATGGAAGCGGGACTGCCTGGCGGACGGACCTGGATACTCCTTTTGGGGCCTTGTCTTGGGCGGGACCGACGACGGGGAAACGCCAGTCTCGGGCGACTCGACTTGTGGAAAAACCACGGGCGTTCCATTGATGGGCGGGCGAAAAAAACATGTCTAGACGGACCAGGAACTGCCTGGACTTTCTCAGAACTGCGTCTGCCTTCCAGGAACTGCCTGCCACCTACGCGGCCATGCAATATCGCCTCCGGAAAGGGGCCCGGCCCCACGGAATGGAATGCATCTCTGGCGGCGAAGCCGGCATCTGGTGCTATAGCCCCCCCCGCAACCGTCATATTGCCCACTACCACCAGCCTGCCCGACGTCGCATTTCGCCAAGGAGAGGCATCGCGCCGAGTAGTAGGTAGCGTCACGACCCTGGACGTCGTCTGGTCGGTGCTGTGTAATGCCCCTGGTACCTCCCGCTTGGTACGTACCTACCGGTCAGGTAACCCTCCATGTGAGCTGGGCTTGCAACCGAGGGCTCGCAATCCCTGATCGGCGTCGGGGTTGCGCCGGCCGGCTGCTTCGGGCAAGCGAGCGGCGGGATATAAAGGCGTCATGGTCGCATCCCACACCCTCCAACTCACCACCCTTCACGCGCACGCGGCAGCAGGCACCCTTACCCACCCATCGTCACTCTTTGCTGTCTATATCTCCCCTCGCCCGGCCCTGTCCTTCTTGGAGAGATCCCTCTAGCTGCCCGTCGCACCGTCCGTCCTGTCTAAAAAAAAAAAAATGCGCTCGTCCACCGTCCTCGCGGCCGTTGCGGCCTCGACCGGTGCCCTCGCGGCCCGGCCCTTCCTCGAGGAGCCCGACACGGGCATTCTGGACGTCCTGGGTAACCTGCCCGTCGGCTCGCTGCCCAAGCTGACCGACATGGTGGCGCTCAACGACTTCCAGTGGGCGGCCAGGAACTACCTGCCGCGCCTCAACTACACCTACTACCGTAACGGCGCCGGCGGCGAGTACTCGTACCGCAACAACCTCG
Organism: Gaeumannomyces tritici R3-111a-1; assembly: GCF_000145635.1. Taxonomy (NCBI): domain Eukaryota; kingdom Fungi; phylum Ascomycota; class Sordariomycetes; order Magnaporthales; family Magnaporthaceae; genus Gaeumannomyces; species Gaeumannomyces tritici. The sequence goes on from NW_008804551.1 coordinate 2,266,932, forward strand.
AGGTCTACAACCGCTACAGGCTGCGGCCCAAGACCATGGTTGACATAACCAAGGTCGAGTCGAGCTTGCCGTGAGTTTTTGGCCTACCTAGGTAGCTGAATGAAATGGGAATGAAGCTAACTCGGGCCACAGAACCACCATCCTCGGCCGCAACTTCTCCTCCCCCTTCTTCATCTCCCCCTGCGCCCGCGCCGACTACGGCCACCCGGACGCGGAGCTGAACATCATGCGCGCCGCCTCCAAGGCCAACATCCTGTACATCCCGTCGTCCTTCTCCACTGTGCCGCTCGAGCAGATCGCGGCGGCCAGGCAGCCCGAGACGTACGAGTTCTTCAACCAGGTCTACACCAACGACAACGACACCAGCAACAAGATCCTGTTCGAGCGCGCCGAGAAGTCGGGCTCCAAGGCCGTCGTGTGGGCCATCGACTCGCCCGGCTCGCCGTCGCGCCAGCGCGCCGCCCGCTTCAGCGTCGGGTCCGCCAACAGCAAGTACATCACCAACACGTGGGAGGTGCTCGACAAGTTCCGCAACATGACCAAGCTGCCCATCATCCTCAAGGGCATCTCGACCGTCCAGGACGCGCGCCTGGCCGTCCAGCACGGCGTCCCCGCCATCATCCTGTCCAACCACGGCGGCCGCAACCTCGACGGCAGCCCGTCGAGCCTCGAGACGGCCATCGAGATCCACCGCGAGGCGCCCGAGATCTTTGGCCAGATCGAGATCCTGGCCGACGGCGGCGTGCGCTACGGCACCGACGCCCTGCGCCTGCTGGCCCTGGGCGTCAAGGCCGTCGGCATCGGCCGCCCCGTCATGTTCGCCAACGTCTTTGGCCAGGAGGGCGTCGAGCGCGCCCTCGGCCTGTTCCGCAGCGAGGTCATGAACGACGCCGCCAACCTGGGCGTGCCCGACATCAAGAAGATCACGCCCGACTTCGTCGAGTGGACGCCCAACAACTGGTTCAGCTAGACGGCGCCGTGTTGGGGAGATCATGTCATCGGTCGCCCATGTTGGACATGTCCGGCACGAGAAGGCGGCCAGCAAGGCCCAGTAAATTTCGGGCATTCTTTGTAAATACTTCAATGGCCTGACTGTTATGTGCGCAAGATACCTTTTAGACCAACCTTTGAGTTTGTGGACTTTCCCCGAAGCGAACCCATGTCTTGTTCAAGTGATGTTGCTTGTCGTCGCTATTTGGGGACAAAAGCCCACAGTCACACAATCCACCACAATCCAAATCGGGATGCACAAGGAAGAAGAAACCACGCCATTTTCAAAATAAAGGAAGACTGCTAGTGACAATCCTGTCGCCAGCCATTATTGACCTAGGCGGCCCCGGAGGCTTCCTTGAACAGCGAACGAGCGATGGGTGCGGCATGTGGGAGAACATGAAGCTCCGAGACTCGGAGACATCGAGAAGACCGTAGAGGTACCTCACACCAGCTGCTTGACCAGTTCCAGCGCCTTGTTCTCGAGTCCATATTGGAAGGCATCTATCTCTTGCCGCTGCGGATTCCAATTTGTGGTTTTATTTTCTGTTCCATTTTTCCATTTCTCCCGTCGTCTCTTTTTCTCTTCTTTTTCTTGCCTTTTCTTGGCTTTTTGCCTTGGCTCTTTATTCGGGGTTTTGTTCAGGGTCTTCCATGTGTCCTTTCCCGTCCCGAGCGACTAATGCAACTGAAACGACGTTGGGTAAACGGATGTGACGCAGGGGTCGATGAGCCGCCCAGGGGAAAGCAGGCTGCTGGCGTACGAGAAGCCCAGGGCTACTGGACGACGTGCTGTGGGATTGGCGGCCCTGGCCGGGCGGGTGGGCGGCGCGCCCGGGGGAGCAGGCCGCCATGTTACGACTAGAGCAGGTGCTACGTGCGGGGTGTGCCGAGCTGGCGGCGCCGGGTAGCGGGAAGTGGGCGGCGCTCCGGGGGATGCGAGCAGCCAAAGGGCTGGCTACGGTGAAGAAATGACGCACGGAGAAAGCCACGCGGTCGCATCAAGCGTGAAACAACAACGGCGAGCGCGCGATGGGGGGCGAGGGAGAGTCGAAGGAAAGGAATGTCAAAGACCGCAAACCGGAAGGGTGGGATGGCTCCGACAAGGGCTCAGACCCGGACCCATTGCAGGTCGTCGGTCGTGATGAAGGGCATCTTGGACACTGCCACGATCTGTTTCCAGTCCACCGTCTTGCGCACGCGAGTGCTGCCGTGCCTCCGTCTCAGGCCGTACATGGTATCTGTCTCACCGGCCGTCACCCTGGCCACGACGTACTCGGTGACATCGCCCCTGACGAGCACGAACCAGCCGACCTGCAGCTCTTCCGGGTCGATGATGACCATAGCTGGCCGGTTGTTAGTTCCGGCTGTGTTGGCGAACGTTCACAAGATCGATCGATACGGCTGCGAAAGGTTGCTATGTATCGTGGGTCTTCGTAATACGTGACTGGGTATGGCGTGTACCATGAGGGCGACAAATCGAAAAGGAACTAGGCGGGAGAAGCTGGGGGCCATTATATAGCCAGAGGTCCTAGGGGCTACGCACGCAGACTCAGACGGTGTCGATCACCCGCCCGTGACAGCTCACCACGACCAACTGACAAGACAAGGCGCTCGCAGATGGCTGCCGACGGGCCATTGAATGCTAATGCGGAGCCCTGCGCAGCTAATGCACCCGGCTGTGTAAGCGCCCATGATCGGACGATCAGAAACATAGTTGGGCCACGGCGGCCAGGATCAGGGTGGTTGTCGAGTCCGGGCGACGCGAAACCAAAACTCAAATATAGTGTGTGCGATCCTTGGTCCGGATCCTGCGAGGGGCCGTAAGTTGCAGCCAAGTTATAAAGACTTCTCGAGGGAACGATACTTTGGCTTGGGGGCCAGAGTCTTGTTCGATATTCTCCTTACATCAGCCACCTTCGGCTACTCGAACCGCCTCACGCGGAAAAAACAACACCCAAAACCGCCAGAACAATGAAATCTTTCCGGATATTACGGCTCCCCTTGCTGGCCTTGCTGCACCTCGCACGCACGGAGCAGGCCGGCGGCGTCGTGCACGACTCGACATGGACGCCCGACTACGTGCTCGAGGCGACGGCGCAGACCATCACGCTCGACTGCCGGCAGCGCCACTCGGTCGTCGTCAACAGCAGCTCGCCCGGCCCGACGCTGTACCTGACCGAGAACAAGACGACGTGGGTGCGGGTGCACAACCGGATGCCGGACCAGAACTTCACGGTGCACTGGCACGGCCTGACCCAGCGCGTCGCGCCCTTCTCCGACGGCACCCCGCTCGTCAGCCAGTGGCCCATCGCGCCGGGCGCCTTCTTCGACTACGAGCTGAGGCCCGACGTCGGCGACGCCGGATCGTACTTTTACCACTCGCACGTCGGGTTCTAGGCCGTCACGGCCCACGGCGCCCTGATTGTGCGGGAGCAGGGCTCGCCGCCTTACGAGTACGACGAGGAGTTGATCGTGGGCTTGGGGGATTTCTTCCAGAAGAACGACTCGACCGTCGTGCAGGGTCTGCTGGCCGACCCGTTCCAGTGGTCTGGCGAGCCGGACGCGCTGCTGTTCCAACGACTGGAGCGGGACAGCGGCATTCGGCAACAAGACGGCCGACGACTCTTGCCGGCCCAGCGTGGTGACGGTCAGGCCGGGCAGGACGTACCGGGTGCGCTTCCTGGGCCGGACGGCCTTGTCGCTAGTGACGCTCGGCATCGAAGGCCACCAGAACCTGACGGTGATCGAGGCGGAGGGCCACTACACGCAGCCGGCCATGACGGACCACGTCCAGCTCGGGTCGGGGCAGCGCTTCAGTGTGCTCCTCCAAACACGCACCGAAGACGACATTGCGGCTAGGAGCGGCAAGACGCAATTCTGGATCCGGTTCGAAAGCCGTGACCGCCCCAAGACTATTGTCGGGTACGCATTGCTGCAGTACGACATGTCAGATAGCCAGGCTGTCTCGTACCAGACACCCCTGCCTCAGGAGCTGCCGGCTACGTCGCCTGTCGTGCTCCCCACCGAGACCAGCAGCTGGCTCGAGTACACGCTGCAGCCGCTGGATTCGGAGGAGGCGGCCAGGTTCCCGCGGCTGCCCGAGGTGACCCGGACCGTGTACATCACCATGGCACAGCAGCTCGTCAGCGGTGAAATCGTCGACGGCACCATCAACGGCACGCTGCAATGGGCGTATGGTCACACCCCCCCTTGGCACCCAAGCCTCTTGCCCATCCCCCGCGCCTACGGCGACGCTAGAGCTCACACTGACTCCTCGTCACGGCCGCTCCTCGCTCTTGCCCTAGCTAGAATTCGCTCGCGTGGCAGGAGTCGGCGCTCGCCGACGACACGGGCTACGTGCCCCTGCTCGTGCGACTGTACGTTACCGGAGAGACTCCCGACTATGGCGCCGCGCGAGCCAACCAGGACTGGGATCCGGAAACCAAGGCGTTCCCGGCCCTGGTCGGGGAGACGCTCGACATCGTGTGGCTGTCCAACAGCGGGCCGACGGGCGGGTGGGACGCGCACCCGATGCACATGCACGGGGAGCGCTACTGGGACCTGGGGTTAGGGAACGGCACCTACGATGCGGCCGCCAACGAGGCGGCAAGGTTCGGCGGCGGCTACACGCCCGCGCGGCGCGACACGACCATGCTCTATCGGTACGCGGCCAAGGGCGGAGTGCACATGACGGCGGGCTGGAGGGCGTGGCGCGTTAGAGTGACGGAGGAGTCGGTCGGGGCGTGGGTACTGCACTACCATGTGCTGATGCACATGGTGATGGGCATGCAGGTGAGTCTTGTCTGTCGTCCCTGTTCAGCTGTCGTGGTTGGGAGTCGTGCTGATCTTTTGTGGGCAGACCGTGTGGGTGTTTGGCAACACATCCCAGATCTTGACCCGCTTCCCGCAACAGCCCTACATCGCGGGATATCTCGATTTTGGAGGCAGTGTCTATGGAAACGGCACAAGCGATCCGGTGGTCTGGGAGACTTTTAGCCAGGACGGCAGATGAGGGTCGCGGATGGAGGATAGCATCGAGTTGAAGCCAACGGCTTGTGCGGCTAGCCTTGGCGTGTCAGAAATATGGGATGCGTGATGGTGCCTTCCTCGGTTGTACTGAGAATGTCGAGTCAATCGACTGTGATTCGATGGGACAGGCAGAGTGGGAGGAGGCACCCACAGCGAGCTGCCGCAGAAAGTAATAAATCGTCAAACAGACGCTACAGAATCACAAATCCATCACAGGCAGTCAATCGCCGTTGAAAGAAGCATGGAGCCGTTGAGCGCCGTGGGTCAGAAGCGGCAGCCACCTGTGGATTGACTTCTAGTACGCCAAGCTCGCGACGTCATGGGCGAAGCCCCAGTTGCGATCCGCCATCTCAAATCCCATCTCCTGCATGGCAATCTCTCCATCGACCATTTGCGACGTGTTTTGGCAACTTTGGCCGGCCATGTCGCCTCGATGGAACTCTTGCCTCCTGCCTCCTGCCCCAGTGTGGACGCTTGCCTCAGGAGACGCTAGTGAGGGAGGCCGCGCTCTGATTGGCTGACAGCGGAATTGGCTGGCCGTGCGTCCGCTGCCAAGACCGGCCTTTGGGAGTGGGTTTCGTTTGACGTTCGTCTCAACGAGGACCGAACACTTCGCTTGGTCCAGAGCTCGAGCCAGCCTTCGTTGTCTTCTCCCGCCGGAGCCAAGCCAAGACTGGCCCATTCCCGCTGCCTCAGCAGCGCTTCTTCTTGTCTTCTTTCTTCTTGGTAGGCATCAGGACTGTCCGTTTGGAGTTTTTGCATCGAACCGCCTCTTGCTGACCTTCTCGCCGGCCACGAGCAGCTTCCCTTCCGCCTCGCCGGCCAGATCCCACTGGAAGCGCTGGACCGCGACCACCCGGCGCACCCTCGAGGGTTCCATGATCCACGCGGCTGGGCAGACACGATAACTCTGTCGGCTCTCCACAGCCGCAGCTTGGCATCTCGATTGATCGCACCACCTGCGAGGCGAGCGGCACCGCGCCGACAAGGCTTTCGAACCCTCACTTACACACACACACACACCACTGCCATTGAAATGATGGATCCTTCAAGCGAGGGGCTGCTGAGCCCCAGCGAAAAGAAGCACCGTCGGCAATCGTACGAATCGGAAGGCTCCGATCTGGACGCCACCGAGTTCCTCGACGCCGACCCCTTGGGACGGACCGCTGTCGCAAGTGGTAGAGAAACATCACCGTCAAGAGACGGCCGCTTCTTTAAGAAACCCGCCTTCCTCCAGCCTGGCGGCGGCAGCCGCGCCTGGTCGTGGCGCCGCCCATTTTCCAACTGCCGCCGATGCTGCATCTTCATCGTCGTCTTCATCGTCGCCCTCTGGCTCCTGATCGGGGCTGGCGGTGCCGTCGTCTACAAAAAGTTCCAGGAAGAGCCGCCATATGGCCAGTCGCCCCCCTGGTATCCGACGCCTCAAGGTGGCTCTACCAAGTCGTGGGCATCGAGCTACGCCAAAGCAGAGAGGCTCGTATCGCGCATGACCCTTGCCGAGAAGGTCAACGTCACCACGGGTGTCGGATGGTCCATGGGCCCGGCTGTCGGCTCCAACGGCCCCGCGAGCATCGTCGGCTTCCCACAACTGCACTTGCAGGACGGCCCCCTTGGCATCCGCTTTGCAGACAATGCCTCGGCATTTCCGGCTGGTGTCACTGTCGCCGCAACCTGGAACCGCAAACTGATGTACGAGCGCGGAAAAGCCCATGGCGCCGAGGCTCGGGGCAAGGGAATCAACGTTCTCCTGGGTCCTTGCGTCGGCCCGCTCGGCCGCATGCCTGCCGGAGGCCGCAACTGGGAGGGCTTTGGCTCGGACCCTTACCTACAGGGAGTCGCGGGCGCCGAGACCGTGCGCGGTATCCAGAGCGAGGGCGTCATGGCCACTATCAAGCACTTTATCGGAAACGAGCAGGAGCACTTCCGCCAGCCCTGGGAGTGGGGGCTGCCGCACGCCATCTCGTCCAACATTGACGACCGCGCCCTCCACGAGCTTTACGCCTGGCCCTTCGCCGACGCCGTCAAGGCCGGCGTCGCCTCCGTCATGTGCAGCTACAATATGGTCAACAACAGCTACGCCTGCTCCAACTCCAAGCTGCTCAACGGCATCCTCAAGGACGAGCTTGGCTTCCAGGGCTTCGTCGTGAGCGATTGGCTCGCCCAGCGTGCCGGTGTCGCCAGCGCCCTGTCAGGCCTCGACATGACCATGCCCGGAGACGGCCTCAAGTGGGCTGAAGGCAAGTCGCTTTGGGGTCCTGAGCTCACCAAGTCTGTCTTTAACGGCTCCGTCCCGCTCGAGCGCCTCAACGACATGGTCACCCGCATCGTCGCGTCGTGGTATCAGCTGGGTCAGGATGACCCAGCTCGATTTGACGGCAAAGGCCCCAACTTCTCATCCTGGACCGATGACAAGTATGGCGTCACCTCGCCTGGCAGCCCCACGCCGCAGGACAAGGTCGAGGTCAACAAGTTTGTCAACGTCCAGGCCAACCACAGCACCATTGCCCGCCAGGTCGCTGCCGAGGGCATTGTTATGCTCAAGAATGATAATGTTCTGCCCATCAGCCGGCTGGGCTTCACCGACGCCAAGCGTGATCTGCGCCGTAGGCACGAGGGCAAGCTCAAGATCGGCATCTTTGGTGAGGACGCCGCCCCCTCGCCCGACGGGCCCAACGGCTGCAAGGACCGCGGTTGCAACAAGGGCACGCTTGGCTCCGGCTGGGGCAGTGGTGCCGTCGAGTTCCCCTACCTCGTCAGCCCCGTCGAGGTCCTTCGCAAGGGGTTTGACGCGTCCAAGGTGACCCTTTCCGAGTACCTGACCAACACGCCGCCTTTCAGCAAGGACAAGGCGTCCGCTGACACGGACGTGTGCATCGTCTTTGCCAATGCCGATGCAGGCGAAGGCTTCCTCAAGGCCGAAGGCGTCAGCGGCGATCGCAACGACCTGCTGCTGCAGAAGGGAGGTGACGAGCTGGTGTACCAGGTGGCTAAACACTGCGGCGGTGGCCAGGGAGAGGTTGTCGTCGTCGTTCACAATGTCGGCCCCGTCGTCATGGAGCGCTGGATCGACCTGCCGACCGTCAAGGCCGTGCTGCTGGCCAACCTTCCAGGTCAGGAGAGCGGCAACGCGCTGGCTGACGTCATCTTTGGCGATGTCAACCCGTCTGGCAAGCTCCCCTACACCATCGGCAAGTCCCTCGAAGACTACGGCCCCGGCGCCAAGGTTATGTACATTCCCAACGGCGTCGTGCCGCAGCAGGACTTTAAGGAGGGCGTCTTCATCGACTACCGCCACTTTGACCGCGCTGGCATCAAGCCGCGCTTCGAGTTCGGCCACGGCCTGTCGTACACCTCGTTCGAGTTCGCCAACATTTCCGTCAAGGAGCAGAAGCCCAAGTCGCCCTTCCCCGCGCCGCGCCCGGCCCCCGGCGCCACTCCGCCCAAGTACAGCACCAACGTTCCCGACGGCAGCGAGGCTCTGTGGCCCGCCGACCTGCGCCGCCTCGACAAGTACGTCTACCCGTACCTCGACGATGTTGAGGAGCTCATCACGGACCGCTACCCGTACCCGGACGGCTACGACAAGCCGCAGCCGCCGTCGCCCGCCGGAGGAGACGAGGGCGGCAACCCGGACCTGTGGGACACCCACGTCACCGTCTCGGCCACCATCAGGAACTCGGGCGCGCGCGACGGCCAGGTCGTCGCCCAACTCTACCTGTCGTACCCGGCCACGGCCCTGCCCGGCTCCCGCGTCGCGCCCGCCGGCTCCCCGCCGCAAGTTGATATCATGGTAGAGCTTCCCGTCCGGGTCCTGCGCGGCTTCGAAAAGGTTGCCGTCGCCAAGGGCCAGTCGGTCGAGGTCGAGTTTGACGTGACGCGCCGCGACCTCAGCTTCTGGGACGTCGAGACCCAGAACTGGAAGATGATCACCGATGGCTCCTACACTTTTTCCGTCGGCCAGAGCTCCCGCGACCTCCCGCTACAGGCAAAGTGGTAGCGGCCTCTGTTGTATAAAGTTCCACGTGGGGACGGCCCCTTGGATCGTGTGGCTTGGATATATGGAGCGATGTAATACGGCTGGCATGGCTGTGGCTGCAGTATATTTTTGTGTTTCTTTTCTGGCGTTTCGGTATTTTGCTGGTCAGCTGGTTTTGTACGTAGCTTTGGAGCGTGAAAAAATACAGTGCTTCGAGCGTCTTCCTCTTGCAACATGATTGCCATACTGTCCGGCCCATACTCTCACACGGTGAGAACAATTTCCACAACCGCAACACAGCGCGTAAAATCGTTTCATAGCATAAAAGACCAGGGCGCCTGGGACCTGCCGAGGGTATAAGGTTGAAATAGGAATCGGAATATGATACAAATGAGTGAGTCTGGAATCAGACCCGAGAAGGCCACCGAAATAGATCTGCCAGACAAACAACGGACTTCCGAAGTTAGGCCCGGCCCTATTTGCTGGCCCCATCCGCTCCTCCCCCCTATTTCCCTTCACCGTCTCCCATCCTCGGGCGTATACGTGAGCCACTTCGAGTGGTCTGCTGCGCCCGTCCGCCGCATGGACACCGGGATGAAGCTCATGTCGCCGAGGCTGCTCTCGCTGTAGTACGTCGTCGGCTATCTCGGCGACAGGCCATGCCGGGGCCTCGGGACCGGAAATGGGGCTCGCCATCTAGGAGAAGATACCGATCTTTCGGTAGGCCCAGGTGACGGCGAAGCAAGAGTCGGTGCAGCCGAAAGAGCAGCTTTGTGTCGGAAAGAGCGAAGCATCAGTGAACAAGCGCGAGATGGGGAGCACAAGGCGGGGAGGGGGCTTTTTTAGTTGCCAACTTGCAGCCATAGCTAGCCTTTACTACTCTTCTATCCTTGTCACAACAACAGCCGCGCTTGAGGCCCGCCGAACAGCCTCGTGTGTGTTGATGGCGAGAACACGGAGGGGAAGCGACACGTCAGCTTGACGGGTACCGCCGGGGCAGGTATACTCACGGGTTGTCCTCGATGAGCGTGCTGTAGCACCAGCCGATGGGGCACCAGGGCATGCTACTCTCGGGCGCGGGGTTGCGGGCATCGCACTGGTGGCGCTGGGCAAATGGGTTGGTGGTCGGGATCGAAATCATTGTGGTCGAGTTGGTCGAGGAGTCGTGGGAATCGCCTCGGGTCCTGCTACTGTTAGAAGGAGGCTGTCTGGGGGGTGTGAGGAGCTGGATGCTCAGATATGGTACTCAAGGCGGCATACCGGGTGGAGCGAATACGATGGACCAGGCGAGGGGCCCGGAGAAGGAGGTCGTCGAGGTGGACGCGGATGTCAAAGGAGTGATTGTCTCTGACTGCGACGGGGGTAGGGCCCTTCAACACGGCGGGCGCCACAGAGCCATCCACGACTGGAGCTTGGCCGAGAATCGCGGAAAGGCTTAGAAGGCAGGACCCGGCGAGGGAGAGGAGGTTGAAGAGCATGGTTCTGTCGAGGGGTGGAAACAGGTGGAGACTTGTGTATTGTTGGCAGAGTGAGGGTCCAATGAGGAAGATCTGAGGTTCTACTGGCTGAGGCGCCTCAAGAGAAGAGCTGCGATGCTTGGAAAGAGTGCTGGCTTTGTTGCTGGTGCTACCGAGACTGGGCGAAAAGCGCTTGGCTTTTGAAGGGAGCCGCCGAGTTCTTGATGATTGATGTCGGCGGCGACTTGAATGGCGATGCCCGCGGGCCAAGGGGAGACTGTGGTCGGAAGATGCACGCGAGGGCTGGAAGCGAGGGTTTCTCGCGGGGAAGGAGAGTTTGGCTGAGCTGTGCAAAGGAATGACTGGCACTTGTTTGCCTAGATGGTTGTTTGCTCAAAGGAGTGACAGATGGTCGGAAAGGTGCCAGATGAAGGAATGAAAATGCGGTGCAGCGTAGAGGGTGGGAGGAGAGGAAAGGCTGTGGGAGTTGGTCTGTGGTGTTGGGGTTGGAGGAACGAGCAAGGGAAGGGCGAGGTCGGAGAGGCGCCAACCCACCACCTACCTACCGCAAGCCTCTGGACCCCAGACCCGAGTCCTCCCGCTCGCGGAGTGCGGGGCACCAGCGAGCGTGGGGTTGGCCTCCATCCAAGCGAGGCATGTTGAGGTGAAGAATATCTGACGAGGAAGGTGCGGCTAGTGCTTGGTAAGGCACCGGTCGTTCCTGCTCTCCTGGTATCCTGGGCGGCACCGGAGGGAGTGGGCCCACTGGAGCTCCTAGACGAGAGCGAGAAAAGCACAGGTACCAGAGATGACATCACCTTTGCAGTCTGATGAGGCTCAAGGGTTGGAGCACATGCTGGGTGTGTGTCTGCTGCTGTGCTGTGTCTTGCTAGGCTATCAGCTCTGGCGGCCCCCTACCATATACCATGTATCCGGCCCAATAGACAGCCCAAATTTCAGCCACACAGGCTTTCAGGCTACTTGCGGGGAGAGATATGTGCTTCTATAACCTGCCAGCTGTGGTGTCCTCGTCGCTGGCTTTCATCTCGGCGTTGTTTCCAGACCTTGTGGCGTCGATGGCAGCGCGACATTCTCCTGGCTGGACCGGCTTCGTAAAGGCCATGCCCTGCATTTTTTAATATTCCTTGGAGGAACTGCCAGCTGAAGGCTAGGAGGCGCTGGTGACTAGAGGTGAGCCGGAAGAAGACGAGTGTGCCATGACTTGCGTGAGAACGCCGCCGAAGCGACTAGGCTGTGGAATAGAGAAGTGAGAAATGGCAGGAGGCTATCGGCTCCCGAGGATAAAGAAGGGAGACGAGACAGCTAACAGGACCCGGGGCTATATGCCATGGATCAAAGAAACGAGAAGGGACAATAGTTAGTGCCCAGTAGGTGCTCGGCTGGAAGGAAGATCGGATGGAACAGGTCGAGAGGCTCCGGCTGATTCAGCAAAATGGTATCGGCTACGTCTACCACCAAGAACAAAGCCATCTCGACAGCCTCGCGAAAAGTCCGTCGTCCTCGAGAGCCGCAGCCCTTTCCTCCATTGCCCTCGTCTCCGTTTCAAAGTCCAGCACCGCCCGAGACACGGCCATCCGCTCCTCCTTGGTCCAAAACCCCACGCTTTTGGCCAAGCGCTCCAGCGCCATCAATAGCACTGGAAATCCCGAGTCCGCCTTCGCTCTCTCGTCCGGCAAGAGCGCCTTCGGCGCCCACGCCCCCATTCTGGCCCTGTGGTGGGCTCGCTCGTCCGCGTTCCGGCCGTAATCCGGGCCCAAGACTGCTGGGGACAGTATGGATGACATCGGTAGGCCCATAATCTTGGGGATCCAGACGCGCTCGCCTTTGGGGAGACGGGCCCCGCGGCACCCTATCCGGACGCGGGCCAACGACGCCGGAAGGATCTTGACCATCTCCCAGTCCAGGATCGCGGTTATGGCGTCCCTCTGGCGGTCCCAGATGATGTTGCCCCTGTGGCAGTCGTGATGCCAGAGGCGCGGTCGCAGCGCTTCCTCCATCGAAGGACCCCGGGGCTTGGTGTCGGGAGCCCTGATCGCGAGCTCCAGCCTCCTGTGGGCGGAGGCAAAGGCCCGGATCGCCGGCACGACCTGCTCTCGAAGCATGGCGAACTGGACGTCAAGCAGCCCCGCCCTCTCCCAAATGCGCCCTTGTTGGGAAGCCAACGCCTCCGCTTGGACTTTGGCGTGGTCGCTGCACCCCTCTGGCATCGGAACGGGCTCGGCATCCACGTGAAACCGGTACTGGGCCAGCATTGCCAGCCCCCAGCCCTTGGCAACGGCGTCGAAGAATTCCCAGGGCGTGGCGAACGGCCCTGGCAGCAGTGGGCTTTTTTCCAGCCCTGACCCGACGGCCGCGAAGACGAAGTCGACCATGGGGCCGACATAGAACTCGGAGGTTTCCCAGTTCCAGTAGAGGCTGCCGTAGGATTCGAACTGTTGCCCCCACATTGGCCTCATCGCCGCGGTGGCTTGCCCAGCCGCTCTCAACGTCAGGCCGGATGTTTTCCGCGGGTCCCATGGGCCACCGTCGGCTCGGATCCGCGCCTGTTTGCAGGTTTCCATGACCGACTCTCCCTTGGCAATCTCCAGAAACATGCAGTCGAGGCCCAGGGGGTTCTTGGCACTAGAGTCAAAGAAGAGAACCCTGGGGGTGGGCACGCAATGGGCGTGGGCAAACAGGATGGTCGCAACCTCGCTTTCGATCTTGTAGTACGGCGCAATAGGGAGACCCACGCGGACCAGAAACTGGGAGGGGTATTTGGCGAAGAAAGGCTGTTGACGCAGGTCTCCGGCCCGATGGTGCAGGGTGACTTTGAACAGGACGTTGAAGTCACCGGAGCTGAAGGGCTGCACGGCGAAAATGTCGGGGAAGCCTGCCGGGAGAAGGTTCCTGCCAAGGTAAAAGCGAAGGAGGTCGTAAATGTCGCTGCATGTTGGCGTCTTCTTCCAGCTGGCCCTGAGCCCTGCCATGTTGACATGCATCCATCTTTGCTGCTCTGCCGAAACCTCGCGGGGGTTCCGGGGTGCTGATGGCTGAAGCTTGATAGGGAGGTATGTGGACAGCATGATGGTAGATGGTGAAAGGTTCTATCATCAAGACTATGATGTTCAACTGGGCGAAGAAAGGGAGTGTGGCAATGATATATAAGAAAGAACGTTTCCTTTTTCCGATAGTGACCTGACCCAAAGGTTCTAGAGGAGGGTTATAAACTTCAGCCATGGTGGTGTCCATTGTGACTTCTTGGTGCGGCGTAGAGGTGCCTTTACGTGGATTGGGGACTATGGAACCCTCAAAAGGTAATTATCCATTGTACCAATCATCAACATACTTTGGTCTCCAACGCCATATGGGGGTTGCTCCTACATGGCGTCGAGCATGTCGCCATAGAAGCGCTCAGCATGCCGTTGAAAAGACACAAATAAACCGCGGTGCGCGACGACAACGGAGATGGTCGGGAAACCATAAATCAAGCTAGGTGAAGCTGTAAACAAATGTGCCGACGAGGCATTAGTGCTGCTAAGTAGCGCTGCGACGGCCGGAATCCGGAGTCGACATGATGACACAAGGTTGGGCGATTGCATCCATTTCGCTCGAGTCGGGAGGGTGGCGCTGCGGCCCGGAGTCGTGTCGGCCTTGGGAGTGGGCAGGGCAAAAGTCGCGATGAGTGGTGGAGCCAGAACATCACGGTCATCTCGCGCCTGCGGAAAGACGGAGCAGGCAGCATAGCGCTACGCACATGATAAATACCAATAGGCAAGCGCACTCTGGCATCAAAGGAAAGCGCAGGACAAATGTATTCTATAAAAGCCAAACAGCTCAAACAGTTCTACCTTCTCCCGAGGGGACAGCACTTGCAACCACAGAGCCAGGGTCTCCCTTCCAGCCCCTGAACGCCCTCGCCGGCAGGCGCTGCTCAAACATGATGTCGATCTCGAGCTGGTCGCGGTCCTTCATCTCGGGCACGTACAGCCACGTGCCGACGACGGCCAGGGCGGAGAAGCCCGCGAACAGGAACCCGACCTTGGGGCCCGAGCTTCCCTGGTCGGGGCTGTAGATGTAGGGCAGGGCGATGCTGAAGACGCCGGCGAGCAGCTGCGTGGCCATGCCGGCGAGCCCCTGGGCGCGGGCGCGGAGGCGGAGGGACGAGGTCTCGCAGTTGACCACGTGCGCGGCCGGCCAAGCGCCGACGCTGACGGACGCCATGGTGCCCATCATGGCCACCGAGACGAACCACCTCACGACGGTGGCGTTGCCCGTCTCCATGAAGCAGCCGGCGATGCCGATGGACGTCCACAGGGCGCTGCAGGCGGCGAGGGACGGGATGAGGAGAGTGCGCCGGTTGAAGCGTGCGAGGAGGGGGAGGGAAATGAGGTTGGAGAAAAGCCCGACCAGGACGCCGGCAAGCATGAAGAGCAGACTAACCCTCGCCTCGACGCCAATCATCTGCAGGAAGTAGCTGGCCGTGGCGAAGAGCGGCAGGCCAAAGAGGTTGGGCAGGCACCGCGCAAAAACCGTCACCAGCGTGCGACGCGTGTCGACGCCCCGGAAGCACTCGGAGTATGCCACGTCGCGCTGGCCCGCCTGCTCCCGCTCGGTACGCACGATGCCACGGATCTCCTCGAAGGCGGCGTCGCGCTCCGCCTCGGTCGGCGACGAGTCGAGCCGCGCGTGGCTGGCGCGAGCCGCGTCGAGCCGGCCGACGCGGACGAGCCAGGCGGGGCTCTCGGGGGCCAACAGGGCGACGGTAAGCGAGAGTGCTGTGAAGGGCCACTGGGTGGCAAAGGCGGCGCGGTACGAGGTGGCGCCGGGCAGGTTTAGGAGGCCCTGGACGACGAGGGAGCCGACCAGTTGGCCGACGAGGGTGAAAATTGGGTAGAGAGCCACGCCTGGCCCACGCAGGGCCGAGGGCAGGACCTCGCTCGTCCACGTCTCGACTGCGCATATCAGGGCCCCGTTGGCGAAGCCGTGGGCCGTCTTGGCGAGGAGGAACACGCCCCTGCGGGTGTCCATGTCTGCGGGCAGGTCCGAGACGAAGGCGACGGCCACGCAGACGGCGGACAGCGCTGAGGCGAACGCGAGAGTGAGGCGGCGGCCCATGAAGTCCTGGGCAACTCCGGCGGAGAAGGCACCGGCAATGGAGCCGACTGGCATTATCCCGTTCCACAGGCCGATCCAGAGAGCTGGGATGATGCGTGTATCGCCAAAGGGCTGTCCAAAGTCATGTCTGCTAGAGTTAATGGGATCCTACCGAGCAGCGAGGTGCGCAATGTCAAGGGAGAGTCAAGGGAGACTTACTGGAATTGGGGCAAGGAAGCGACGTTGCTCACGATAGAGATGTCGAAGCCAACCAGGATGATGCTGGCACATTGGAGAAACACCCACAGCGATACCTTGGGCCACCTGCGCACCGCCCGGATTATGGAAAGCTGCGGCTGTTGGACGCTGCCGAAGTCGCTGGCTGGGCCACTCTTGGACCCCTCGCCGACGCCATTCTTCTCCGCGAGCCCGTTGTCGGCCATTGTTGTCAGGGCTCAGTGTTGGCTCGGTCGCTGGACCTGATATGGCGGAAAGGGCCGGTGGGAAGACGGGGTGGTTGGGCGACCGAGGGAGGACGAGAGGCGGCGTTTATCTGGGATTTCGGCTGGGGGCTAAGACATCGGCCCCGAAAGCACAGACGGCGGCGACCTGGAGCAAGCAAGCGTCCGTGACGGATGGCAGGGTTGCACTGCAGCAACTCCTCCACCGAGACATCCCCAGGCTGGGCGTTCGCCTCCATCAGCGGTTAGGATTGGGTCCAAGGAGAGAGCCCCTGTGGCTTGGTCGACCTTGAGATCAGATCAAGGCTGAAGACTATCTAGGGACTCCACTTGATGAGGTCCAGGAACCTTGTATTCGAGAAGGAATCGAGGCCAGCGTGCCAGCACACTGAGATCAATGCCTGCAGAGGGTTGAGATGGCTCTATCTGGCAGTGGTTTGCTGCTGTCTGGCCTGCGGGACATGCACGCCTGCAAACAGCCGAGATCGGGCCCACATCTCTGCGGCAAGGCCCACCATTACAAGGTCGGGGTGCGGGAAAGAGGGGGCGAATCCATTGGCGTGCAAGACATTAAATATACATCGGTTTGGCTTGGTTTTCTAAGGAAGAAAATGTATCTTGCTCCACCGCATTAGTGTTTGTGATCCCTGGAACCTATACGAGCACCCCCACCATCTCTCCCCTACCTGCCTATTCCAAACACCCAAGGTAGCACCTGCAGACCACTGATGCAACCGCCAGCCGCCAATCAATGCGCCCCTTAGCTCAGCAGCTCCCCGTACACGGCCCTCTCCAGCTCGTCGTACAGCTTCGTCACGACCCCGTCGCCGAGCGGTTGCGTCTGCACCACCAGCACCGCCGCCACCCCCGTCTGCCGGTCCATCCACCAGTGCGAGTTGCACATGCCCGACCACTGCAGCGAGCCGCTCTTTCGTTTGCCTTGGGCGTCCCGCATGTTGACACACCCGGCCAGCGAGTGATCGAGCGGCATATCGGGCGGGAACTCCGCCGCCAGGGACTTCCAGCGGTCCGCGTATTCCTGCAGCCCCGCACGCTGTCTCTGGTCGAGCTGTGGGGCGAACATGTCGTCCAGCGTGTCTTGGCTAACGAGCTCGCCGGCCATGAGCGCCCGGAGGAACTTGGCGTAGTCTGACGCCGTCGTCCACAGCCCCGCCCCGCCGCTGTCGATGGCGTCGGCGCCCATGTCTCGCGGGTCTGCGCCCGGCGAGAGGGAACCGTCGTCCTCGCGGACTTGCCACGCCACCGTCCGTTCCGCCACTTGCGGTCCCAGCTTTTCTGGCCAAAAGGTGGTGGATTGCATGCCGAGCGGGCCGAAGATGGTCTCAGACAGGTGCTCGCCAAGGGTTTTGCCAACCATTTTCTCCACGGCCTGTCCAGCCCAATCAATGCTGGTCCCGTAGGACCACCCTTCTCCCGGAACATATTTCAGAGGCGTGGTGAAGCCATCCAGGGTCGCGCTCAGATTCGTGCGTCGCTCGACCGTGGCGGCCCATTTCGACAAGTCCTCCTCGATAATATCATAACCCATGCCGGCGGTATGGGTTAAAAGCATCCTGCCCCCCGCTTGTCAGCGACGTGTAGATATGCGCTTGCGAGCAAGACCTTGCCTTAGAGTGATCGGCCGCTCGTTCTCCTCCAGAATGGGCTGCCCAATACTGTCGAACCCCCGCAGAATCTGCAGCTCAGCCAGCTGGGGGACCACAAGGCGGACATCGTCATCCAGGCCGACAGCCCCGCTCTCGGCAAGCTTCATGACGGCCGTCGAGGTGATGAGCTTTGTCATGGACGCAACCCATGTGAAGGAGTCGACGTCCCAGGGCTTCGCGTCCGTGGGAAAGTCGATGCGTCCCGCCGAACCGCTGTAGAGGACGCCTGTTGCCACCAAGTCAGCCGTAATAGGCGCGGGCATTCTGTCGCGGCTTCCTTACATACCATTCTTGTTTACCACGACAAAGGAGGCACCAAGAACTTTGTCCTTGGTGTCTTCTTTGTCGGCGGCGTGCTTGCGGAGAATAGTATTGAGCGTAGATGCCATGGTGAAAGATGGCAGACCAAGGAATGGATTTCCGGCGATGGTGTGGGACAGCAGCTCGAGCCTGGCTTTAAGCTCGCGCGCCACCAAAAGTTGGGTAATATGTTGGTCCGGATTTGTCATCGCATGCAGGACGCGTATCGATCGGTTAACCTCGGTATTAAATCCATCAACTCTCACCCAATTGTGACATAACGAATGACCGGCAGAGACGTATCCCAAGCCTCCTTGAATATCCTCCCAATGCCCAGCCGACTTGCAATCTGGCGCGCAGGGTCCCACTCAACGAGCATTACGTTGTACATCTGCGACTCATCCGAGTACGTCAGCTTGCCGCTGATGGGGTCGAATCCCTTCACATAAGCGCCGGAAAGGACTATGAACCCGTGCCGCTCCCTAGTAACTTCTTCCGGCCCGTCGCCGTTGAGGATCATATGCCCCGCGAGCTGCCGGCTGTTTCCCGTAGCGCAGAGAATATTCGCCTGGATCGGGCTCCTTGCCGAGGAATTCACCTGGAATTCTTCCGGGGTCCGCCAGCTCCTGCGGTCGATGGTGAAGAATGAGCAACTGGTCCAGAGTTGGAGGTATGGGCCTCGCATGTCGGGGAACTCGAGTGTAGGGACTTCTCCGGCTTGGCTGGCCACTGAATCAAAGGTCGGCATCCAGGAGAGCGAGTTGGAGCTGAGTTTGCAGCCGAGAGGGACCTCATCGATGCCGATGCCAACTTGGTTTGCTAGGCGAGGGGCTGTTGTTCCATCTTTTAGGTACCACTTGATGTTCGGTTCAATCCATTCCCTCCCGTCTGGGCTGGTAGTGTCATATTCTGCCCGGCCTATCCAACCAGTCCAGGACCAACTGGGGAATCGTGTACGGCGACAATCGCGTCGAATTTGGCGAACGACCGGCGTCCACAGCAACGCCACATCCAAATAGCTTTCGGGCAGAGCAGCTAAGAAACTGTTCCCGATATGGTGGCTCAGCTGGCTTGATATGCCCTCGAAAGCGTTGATGATGTCGTCGGAGTAGGTGAGGTTTCTTTTGGTGTACTCTTTTACCGCGTTTGCGTACTCGGTGAACACCGCCGGCCGCAATAGGGGCTCGGGGAGGTGGTCCTCCTGGATTTCAACTATGGGTGCGGGGGCCTGGCCAGCCGCCCAGCGAGGGGATAGTTGCTCGAGCCGGGGCATTTGACCGGTCCCGACTTTCGCCGCGGCTGGCGCGTCCTCGTAGAAGACGGCCGTTCGGCATTGCCAAAAGACTCCGCCTTGGTAGAACAGAAGCAAGCGTTTGGATAGCAGCTGCTCCTGAAAAGCCCATCCTCGAGAGCCCCAGATGGAACCGGCTGGATCGAGAGGAGGATCAATGGCGACGGCGGCACCGAGACCGGGCCAAATTTCCTCGCGGATCTGAGTGATATTTCGGCCTCTGGTCCCGGGCCGGACCCCAGGGAGACCGGTGTCGGCGTTGTCCCCGTCCGCAGCAACGATGGTGAGCAAGGCACCGCCATAAATCTTGTCCATGGCCTTGATCTGGAGAGCCTTGTCGGGAGCGTCCTGGATGATGCAGAGCTGGTCGGCCCAGAGATATCTCTCACCAAGAGCCCTTACCACCGTGGCGGCGTCGACGATGGTTTGGGCAACGCGGGTTTCCTGAGAGAAGAGGCTTCCCTTTTGCGCCAGAACTGGTGCGTTGCTACTGCCCAGCTTCAGCGACTGGACCTGACCCCATACGTAGCTTAGAGTGACGTATCGCGCGTCAGGCGGCGCGACTACGACACACTCATCGACGGCGTCGATGAGACGAAGCGTCGTTTCTAGACCAAGTCGTACCGGTCCGGAAACGACACCGCAGTCGTTCGCGTGCTCCCTTCCGCAGCTAGCGATCCATTTGCGGCAGGCACTGAGATCAATCTGGTTTTGCTCGACCTGGTTGTACAGGGAATCCGGCATTGTATCGGAGATTGGGATCAAGCTGAATGCAAGCATCCTCGACATATCCAACGGCGACGGGGGCGGAGAGATGGTGGCGCACAAATAGCGACTCCCTATGTCTGAAGGCGAGACCTAGAAGTGGCCCAGAGAGAAGGCGAACCTAACAAGAATCCCGTCTCGGTGGTCCACGATGCTGCGAGGAGCGACATACTGCTGTGCCGCCCGAACGAGCAGACGGCAGAATGCACAGACTTCAGCATTGGCCGAAGCGTTCCGCAGAGAGAGGGGGTCTATCAGGTCGGAAGACCCGAACCCGAATATGTCGTGGAAGTCGAGCCCCGCGCAGTTGAGGCATTCACCAAACGGGCCAAGCCGAGGTCTCAAGGGCGCCATCACGGATGCCCGCGAGCTTTTATTTTCTCGCAGCTATATAGTGTAAGATGCGGAGCCTGTTGGAGTTGTAAACAAATACTCATCAATTGAGAGATGCGAATACAGAAGCGGTGATTGTCTGCCATAGGTAGGTAGCTAGGTATGACGTCAAGGATAGAACTCGAATTAGGCATCGATGAGACCCCGTTGATGTCCAATTTTATCATGTGAAATTACACGTGGAAACCGGCTAGCTGCAGCGCCACGCTGAGCGAGGCTGACTGGCCGCCAAACCCCGCGGGGAGGAGACGTGGTAAAGTTGTTGGAGAACAGGGGCACCAATAAATGCGAGACCTTTTCTGCGCATTCGAAGACCGGCAGAGCAGGCGGGAGCGTACGATTCTTGTCTCGCCTACCTGGCTTTTGATGTCGATGCGGCGCCCCGCTCTCGGCGTTTATCTCGGATCTCGGACCATGCCCAAGTTATAAGAAGCAGAGGGAAATGTTTCCTCTTTCTTTTGCCACTTCCCTACAACTCCTAGTCCAACCCTACGCAAGACATCGAACCGAACAATCTATAACACTTGAGGGATCCAGATCCCCGCTTCACCACCAGCCCATCATGTACGTGGTCCTATTCGAGACGAAGCCGTCGCCGGCCCACCAGTCGACCTACATGTCCATCGCGGCCTCCCTCAAACCCTCGCTCGCTCTGGTCGACGGCTTCCTCTCCAACGTCCGGTACCGGTCGCTGACCCGGCCGGGCTGGCTGCTGTCGCTGTCGACGTGGGAGACGGAGCGCGCGCTCGTTCGCTGGCGCGCCGCCGGGACGCACCACGGCGCGCAGGCCAGGGCCCGCGGCGGTGTAATGGAGGACTACCACCTCCGGGTCGGGCAGGTCGTCGCCGGGGACGGCGGCGCGGAAGGGCTCGACACGACCGAGGTCGGGGCCGCCGCGTGCGTGATGCTGGTGTACGGGCGGGCCGACGGCCTCGACGATGGTCCGTCGGATGCGTCGGAGCTGGCTGCGTCCATGGGCCTGTCGCTGGATGGGCGTGACGGTGCGACGTTGGAGGAGCAGGGGCTTGTGGCTTGGGACGTCTTCCAGGCGGTCGACGGTTTGGGAGAGCTTGTCTTGCTGTCGTCGTGGCGGGACGAAGCTGACAGCTCTCGATTCCACGGCGAGGTCGGGAACGGTCAGCTGTCGCAGGGAAAGGTGCAAAAGGTTCGGGTACTGAGAGATTATGGAAAATACGACAGACGCGAGGCGCCTCAGTTCTTTGAGGATGCGCCCGGCGGCGAGACAACACATTAGGCCTCGGACATAACCTTGGAGATGTCGGTTTTGGCCAATATTTCGATTAATGCGCTTTTGTATGTTATCATTCTAATTACTTGTGTGGCCGCCTTGCATCCTAGGTTGACTTTAATGGTTACCTTTGCATGATCTGCTTAAAGGCCTGCAGCGAAACCTCTGGTTCTGCATGTCGTGCGTGTCAGCGGTATACACTATACCCTCAGACAGAGTTGCAGGATCACGACCTACGGTAAAACGGGACCTCGTGGCCGGCATCAAAAACCCTCAGCCAGCTGAGGGACCCGGCGGTCTTGAACTCGCCGTACTGCTTGCCACCGACGGTATAGGAGCTCACTGTGGTGTTTTTGAATTCGTCGGTCTTTGCGTGCGAGACCATGTCCGCGACCTCGAGGTTGCCCATCCAGTTGCAGATCCAGTCTGGCAAGGGTTAGTTGTGGGCAGGGGGAAAGGGCGGTTCCGGGAAAGCAACTCACCGGCGTCGCCGGCCCAGATCAGGGCGTTGGTGCCACGCTGCACCACGGTCGAGAGGCGGCCGAGGAACGAGCGGGAGTCTATGAGGGTCAGCGGGGGGGATGATTTGTAGGAGGAAAGACGAGAAGATGACGTCTACGCATCGACCAAAGGCACATACCATCGCCAGAGTTGTACATGGCCATGTACGGCTTGTCCGGACACTCGTCGTACCGCTGCCGGGCGCCAATGGCCCTCTGGACCTCGGGGTTGCTCAGATAGCCGACGTGCGTGTCGCGCGGCCCATCGCGCGACTTGGGCGAGACGCGGACGTCGTACGAGTTGAAGTCGCCGGCGTCCTCGATGGGCGCCTCGGCAGCCTTGGCGCAGATGTCGGCGGCCTTGAGGCAGTCGCTGTTTGACCCGGTCGTGCCCTGGCACTTTTGCATGGCCGGCACGCAGTCCCTGTCGACGGCGGCCACGTACTTCTGGTGTTCGTCGGCCCCGATCAGCTGGCGGTGGTTGTTGCGCAGCGCAAAGTCGGCGTAGGACCGGTGCTGCGTTTCTGGATGGATCCAGCCGTTGTTGATGCCGAGCGCGACGAGGTTGGTCTTCTCGCCCTCGAGGCAGCCGGCGTCGATGCGCGCATTCTGCTCGTGGATGTGGGCCGCGAACTCGGGCCCGTAGTGGCCGCCGTACGACTCGGTCCAGAGGCCAAAGTCGCGCGACGTGTAGGCCGGGAAGGCGGCGTAGAAGGCCTGCAGCATGTTCCAGACGTAGCCGGCGGCGACCACGGTCGACGTGGCGCCGTCGCTGCCGTAGCTGAAGCCCGTGCCGATGGGCTGGTCGACGTACAGCATAGCATGTTGGCAAAGGTGTTCCACGAGTTCGGGTTGACGACGGGCTGGCGCGCGCCGTCGGGGAAGTGGCACGGCCCGTTCTCTTGGAACAGCCCGATCATGGACGAGCAGCCCGGCCCGCCGTTGCGCCACATGGTGAGGGGGGCCGAGGTCGGGTTGGAGCGGGCCTCGAAGAACCAGTAGAACATGTTCATGTCGTTGCCTGGGGGTTGTCACTTGTCAGCGCTACGTGGGGTAGGAGGTGAAATTACAACACTTACCGACCGACATGTAGCCAGAGGTTTGGTTGACACCTTTTGTGGTCTCGCAGATGCCCGAGTTCTCGACAAACTGCAATGTCGTGCCCGTGACATCGTGCTTGAAGAGGGTCTGCTTGATGCCGTTGTACTCATACAGCCGACGCGGGTTCCGACGGTCAGCCGTCGTCAGCTCGGGGGTGGGAGTCGCGAGGCAGTGTGCCGTCGCCACAAGCCAGAACACTGCTGCTGTTTCATTGTGGTGGTATTATATTGAGGAACTACTAACGGTGATTACAAAGGTAGTAAGCAGGTGCTGTATGCAGCATACAGCTGCAACATGCATGCATATGTAGGAAGTGACGGATGGAGACGGATGTAAGGAACGGACGGGGTGATGCGGATGCCCGAGCCTTTTCAGACGCATCAAGACGGCCGCGATGCCCTCTGCTACCGACATGGCGCCAACCCTGCCGCCATGGCGGGTATCTAGTCGGACGCGTCCGTCTTCCGTCGGGCGTGACGATTGTGACTTGCCGCCTAGCCGTCCATGCGCAGCCTCTGAAGTCTGGAGGGGAGTTTGGAGGGGCATGAGATGGAGAGGCGACGGCAAGGAACGGAGATCAAAAAAAGACTTTCCCGCTTGGACACTTCCGCGACACAGGCGCCGGAAATCCCTCGACGGACCCTTCCTTGGCCGCGGCAGCTGGGACCGGGCGGGCAGCAGTAGGAGTCGCGTCGGGGCGGCAAGACACAAAGGCAGGGAAAATGCAGGGACGGCGCGCAGTCAAAACTCGCCGGCGGGTAAGGCTTGGATTTTTCCTGCGACAACGGCGACCTCCTAGCGCACCGTCAGTCGAGCTGGCGTCATCTCGACGCGCTGCGCACCGGCGTCACCAGGGGCTGGCCCCCAGAAACCTTGTTCATCTCATCAACTCCCAAGCAGGAGCCCCAGCGCCCGGGCCCTCAATCTGTCTTTGTCCGATCCCGTCACGCCATGGAAAAGCCTTCCTCTGTCTCTAGAATGGTCGACTAGTCCCCTGAAAACCGGTCTATCCGCCCTTGGCATGGCCTGCCCCGTCCAACCCGCCATATGCAAAGATTAACCGTCAAACGCCCGCAAATCACCTGCCAAAAAACTCTATATGAAGACGCGCAGAAACTCTACCAGCGCCATGATGGCCATGGCCTGGCCGTACGGCATGCTAGTGATGGGGATGTCCTTGTAGTGCTGAAGGTCGTGGCCCATGGCCGTCCCGAAGCTGGTGTTGCGCAGCTCGCCCTTGTCGTCAATGTTTGCAAGCACGCCCTTGAGGGCGCGCACGGCCGTGGCCTCAAAGGCGTCGCCGGCAATGTACTTTTTGCGCTGGGCCTTGAGCATGCCGAAGGCGAAGCCGGCCGTCGCGCTCGTCTCGGGATACGACCCCTGGTCCTCGGGCACATCAAGCAGGGTGCGCCAGAGCCCCGTGTCCGGGTGCTGCAGCGGTGCGAGAGCTTCGCACTGGGCCAGCAGGGCGTCGCGCAGGTGGTGGTACAGCGGGGGGTCGGAGCGCTCGAGGTCGAGCAGCTCGATGAACTCGGGCAGCACGATGGTCAGCCAGCTGTTGCCGCGGGCCCACAGGGCGCGGGCAAAGTTGTGGCCGCCGTCCTCAAAGGTCCAGCCATGGAAGAAGAGGCCGGTGCGGGTGTCGAATAGGTAGCGCAGGTGGATGAGGAACTGGCGCTTGGCCTCGGCCACGTAGTGCGGGCGGTCCAGCACCAGCCCGATCTTGGCGAGCGGCACGACGGTCATCATGAGGGTGTCGTCCCACAGCTGCTCGTCGTTGCGCATGTTGTAGGTGGTGTGCTGCATGCCGCCGAAGCGGGTGCGGCCCAGGTCGTGGTACGCCCACTCGGCCCAGGCGTCGAGCCAGGGCAGGTAGGTCGGGTTACGCGTCTTCTCGTAGACGAGGGCCAGGGTCAGGAACACGGCCATGGTGTTGATGTTCTTGGTGGTGCCGCCGGCGGCGAAGCGGTCGCGGAACCAGTCCTCGATGATGCGCAGGCAGGCGTCGTCGCCCGTCAGCTGGTAGTAGTTCCAGATGCCGTACAGGCCGATGCCGTGCGTCCACTCCCAGTCGTTCCAGCCCTTGGTGTCGATGACGCGGCCGTCTTCGAGCCGGAGCAGGAACTCGCCCGTCGTGTCCTTGATGTTGACCATGCCGTCGATGAGGAGGCGGATCTTGGCGTGGATGTCGGCGGCCTTGAGGCCGTGCATTTCGGACGGCATTTTGACGAATGTCGAGGGTTCAAAGCAGCTGGCACTAAGAGTGGCTTGTTCAACAGGACTTCAACAACAGCAACTGGCAACATCAACCAACAACTCCAAACATCACCCAGCCCCAAGGCGGGGGACGGTGGATTCTTGGACATCGAGTCATCCCCGCATCGCCGTCACGATGCGGGGTGTGGGTCAAAAACGGCGTGGGGAAGTTGGAGAGACATTGAAGACATGATCCTTCAGTCAAGTCTAGCCCCTTCTCTTTGGTGGAGAAATACAGCCCGAGCCCCACCAAAGCTTGCTCGGCCCAGCGCAACCAGCTTTCAACACTGAAGCAATTCGGCTCGACTCGCCCCGAGCACCGCCACCCACGCCCAGCCGGAAATACCGTTTGAAATAGCCCTTGCTCTCAACCACGGACCGCTGCTTGGCTGGGGTGGGGGATGCTTTAATCCCCGCCCCTCGAGCCTCCGTCCCTGCAGATCCGTCCGGACTTTGGGACTGCTTCGCTCGTGCGTCTCGGCCCAAAGATGGCCAGCCCTGACGTCTGCTTAAGTCTGCTTTTCCCGCGGAGGAGCAGGTGTGGGGTACGGGGTGAGATGCGCGGTAGCGTTGCAGTTGCGGGCCACCATGATGCCGCTGCTCGTAGTGGTCACTACCCCAAAGATGCAGGCCGCAGCGAACGCGTCCGGATAGGGTCGCATATCGCTTGCTGGCTGCATCTCTTGCCGTAGCATCCAACGCTGGATGATTTTTTGGGATCCGGGTAGCCGGCCGTGGCTTAAAAGCGGCGGGATTCCCTCGCGAACATGTACATCTCCATTGCCATCCCGTGGTTACCTACAGCCTAGCTTGTTCTGTCCACGTCCGCCAGCGCAGCCACAATGACAGACGCGAAAAGGGCCGACGATGCCGTACCAGAGGTCCAACAGGGCGACAACAGGCCGCACAGTCCTGGCCCGGAGAAGGAAGGGCAGGTTAACTACGCGGCCGTCGACAAGGAGGTGGCTCAATACATGTCCGATGTCCGCATCGACATCTCCCCCGAGGAGAACAGGCGTCTGCTCCGCATGATTGACCGCCGCGTTCTGTCGATTATGGTCTCGACGTACTTTTTACAGGCCATAGACAAGGGGACCATCTCGTTTGCGTCTATCATGGGCATCATCCAGGACGCCGGGCTGCAGGGACCAGGTACGGTTTTATTGCTTGCGTTACTTACGTTGCTTGCGTTGCTTGCGTTGCTTGCGTTGCTTGCGTTGCTTCCTGAACCCCGGCGCCCATTGCTGACAGCCAGCAGAGTACAGCTGGCTCACGACGTGCGTCTACATCGCCATCCTCTTCGTCGAGTACCCGCAGAACTGGATCATCACGCGCGTGCCCATCGCAAAGTACCTCTCCTTCAGCATCCTGGCCTGGGGCGCCGTGCTGGCGTGCCACGCGGCCTGCACCACCTTTGCCGGCCTCGTCGTGGTGCGCACGCTCCTGGGCATCTTCGAGGCCGTGTGCCAGCCCGCCTTCCTCGTCATGTCGAGCATGTGGTACCGGCGCGAGGAGCAGGCGGCGCGCGTCACGTACTGGTACATGATGAACGGCGCCCAGCAGGTCGTCGGCGGCCTGCTGGCCTACTGCTTCACCCTCATCACGTCGGGCCCGCTCAAGAGCTGGCAGTGGCTGTTTTTGGCCTACGGCATCATCTCGGTCGCCTTTGGCGGCTTTGTCGGCTGGTGGCTGCCCGACTCGCCCATGCGCGCAAAGTGCTTCAGCGAGGCCGACAAGAAGCTCATGGTCGAGCGCGTGCGCGACAACCAGACGGGCATGCAGAACAGAAAGTTTAAGAAGGAGCAGGTCTTTGAGTGCCTCCGCGACCCGCAGGTTTACGCGTACGCGTTGATTGCGCTATGCACGTATGTCTTTTTTTTTTCTTTTTTTCCCTCGTCTCGGCTCACACTTGCTTGTCCCTATCTCGCGCTGACTGTCAGCATCAAGCACCCTGCCGACTTCTGGCCTCGGAGCGTACCAGGGCCTGGTCATTGTCGGGTTCGGCTTCAACCGGCTCGAGGCGCAGCTGCTGGCCATGGTCCTAGGCTTTTATATCCTGATTGTGCTTTTGAGCTCCGTGTGGATCGTCAAGAAGACAGACCAGAGCCTCCTGGTCATGCTGGGATTCGTGATCCCATCCTTCATCGGCACGATCCTCATCATGACGCTTGACCTAACTGAGGACCTCGGCCGACGGGTCGGCTTGCTCATCTGCTACTACATCACGCTGTCGTTCTGGTCGGCCCAGACGCTTTCTCTGTCCATGATCTCCCGAAACGTCGCCGGGCAGACCAAGAAGTCGGTCGCCATCACCATCAACTTTCTTGCATGGTCGGCCGGCAACAGCATTGGTATGTTGGTTTTGTGAAAGGCCTCGAAGCCCTCTGTCAGGTACTCAATAGCTGCTGACGGCCCCATAGGCCCCCAGGTCTTTCTATCATGGAACAAGCCAAAGTATTTTATCGCGTTTGCGACGCACCTCGGCTGTTATTCCCTCTTGGTCATTGTTATAGTCAGCCTTCGCTTTTATCTGACCTACCAGGTGCGTACCTGCCCCCGTCATGGTAACCCGTGACACTTCCCACGCTGACGTGCAGACAGAACAAGCACCGAGACAGGCTGGCGGCGGAGGGCGTGAGCGAGGCCAGGGACGAGAACATGACGCGGGCGTTTGACGACCTAACGGATAAGGAGAACCTCAACTTCCGCTACATGTACTGATTTGGCAGAACGTACCCGGTTTGGCAAGCTGACAGCGGTTCCACCCAGCTACGTGCCAGATACCAGGTATTGACTGAGAACTGATAACGGGATGCTGCCCTTTTTGGCCGGATGCTGCCGGACTGTGACGGAAGCCGGGGCCCTGGAAAAGGGCCCGATTACTAGCAGCGTGCAGCTGACGGTCTCGCCGATGCTGGTTGACGGCGCCCAGGCCAACGCCCAGCTCAATCAATCGGTCGGGATCTGGCCCGTTGGCGCTAACCCAGCGAGGCAGGTGGTTTACGGGGAAGATGGGGGCAGGTCAGAGCATTGGCTTGTTTTATTGGAGGACCAGCAGGGCAATCAGCCTGACTCGCCACCAAGCTTCACACCACAGTCCAATCGGCCCCGTTTCAACGTGCTGCTCGCCCGAGAAGGACCGGATCGATTGGCCAATGGACAGACGGAAGACCACGCGTGATGTCTGCAGATATGCAAAAGGCAAGATGCGTTCGCTGCTACGTTGCGGGTATGAAAGGATTGGAACAGGACTGGAACATTATCACTGATGGCGACGGGCGGGAACTCTGTCACCTTTATCGTCCACGAATACACCCCACATCTCCCCATCCCACGCCCCATCCATCCTGTGTGAATGATTTTGCCCACCGCAATCTCCCTTCGCAGATAAACGACTCTTCCCGAGACAGCTTCGCAAGTTGGCCGCCCGTGTGCGTCCGTCAAGTCAGCCGAGGCCAGACCACGCAGACGCAGGTTGGGTCGCACGCAGGTGGATCGCGGGCTCAATCTGGGCGACGGCTACCCTGGCGGCCAACCGAGAGGCCCACAGCTTGCGGGGTAGCTGGAGCGTTGGCTGTTCTGGTCTTGTTCTCGTGGCCTCGTCTGGGTGTCTAGACTCGGTAGGCCGTAGGTCCCTTAGATTGCCCCCCTGAACTCTATGTACGCCAGATGCCTGCTACCGAGGCCACAGTGGCTACCCCGAGAAACACGGTAAATGAGCACAAAGGAGCCGGGGCAACGCAGGCCAAGGGCGAGTCAAGCCAATGGCAAGCCAATAGCAGGCCAATACCTAGCAGCGCCCCGGACTGGCCGAGCACTCGCGCAGCACCGGAGGCGAGAGATAAAGGAAGGTTGGTTGCTTGGGCGGGGCCGGCAGGATTCCACTTTCCGCATCCAGCACCTTGGCCGCCGCTGCCGTCGAGTCGGCAGGTGCGACGCTGGCCTGGTTGGCTCACCGAGACGCAGCCATTGGACGAGCGGCTTATCGAGAGCGGAGGAAAGAGGGGCGACTTCTATGATCGCCGGGCTCCATGCTCAGACCAAGCCCAGGACCCCACACTCGCGCAAACACGGCGTCGTCGCGTGCGCACACAGACTGGGGAAAAAAAGTCAAGCTCGATATAAAACCTACCATGGCGCCGCCCCGCAGCCGAGTGGCGTGTGTTGCCTCTGCCCGGTTGTTCGCGTGCTCGTTGCTGCTTGCCTCCGCTCTCTCCCAGAACCGCCGACTTCAACATCCGGCGCAGCCCTGAGCTCAACGCTTGGCCGCCCATCATGAGCGCCCCCGACAGGGACAACGTGGCTACCACCGCCGCCGCCTCCCCGGCCCCGGCCCCGGCTCCGGCCCACGCCCCTCGCCGCGTCTCGACCGAGCGTGAGACCATCGTCCCGGCCGACGCCCCCACCTACCGCGACACCACGGACGGCGTCTACCTCGACGAGAAGCAAGATGCCAACCTGCGCGTCGGCTCGGCCGCGTCGTCGGCCGACAACAACCCCAAGGAGGCCGCCACGCGCTATGGCGACGCTGCCAACTCGAGCGAGAAGCTGGGCTCGGTCGAGGCCGGCAGGCCTGAAGGAGAGGAGGAGGGGGAGAGACCAGGCCGCATCAAGCGCTTCTACCGCCGCCACCGCACCGCCTGCAAGATTGCCTTCCAGGCCTTGGTCTGGGTCGTGTCGACTGTGTATGTTTTCCCAGGTGTCCTCGAATGCTGGCAGCCCTGACCGGGAACCTCACTAACCCCTCCAAGCTGGCTCATCTACGGCCTTGTCGGCAACGGCGGCGTCAACCGCTCCAACACGTACGGCTGGCTCAAGCCCACGCTCTTCTACATCGCCACCTGTCTGCGCATCTTCTTCAACTGGGTCCCGACCTCGGTCGTCATGGTCCCCCTGAAGTTCGCGTGGGACAACTCGGTCGTGCGCGTCTACGACATCATCCCCAGCAGGCTGCATCAGCCCTTGGCTGGCGCCGGCACCGTCGCCGTCTTCCTCGTCGGTGCCATGGCCTCGGATGAGTCGGGCGACAACACACGTGCCAATCGCGCCGTCTCCATCTTCGGCCTGCTCGTCATGATCGGCCTCCTGACGCTGACGTCGCGCAACTGGCGCGCCATCCCCTGGCACACCGTCATCGGCGGCATGCTGACCCAGTTCGTCATCGCCGTCTTCGTTCTGCGGACCCAGGTCGGATTCGACATCTTCGAGTTCATCTCGTTCCTGGCCCGCTCGCTGCTCGGCTTCGCCAACGACGGTGTCATCTTCCTGACTGCCGATTCGGTCCCCCAGCTCAAATGGTTCTTCACGGGCGTCATCCCCGCCATCATCTTCTTCATCGCCCTTGTCCAGTTTCTCTTCCATGTTGGCCTCATCCAGTGGTTCATCGGCAAGTTCGCCACCTTCTTCTTCTGGAGTCTGCGCGTCTCTGGAGCCGAGGCCGTCG
Organism: Gaeumannomyces tritici R3-111a-1; assembly: GCF_000145635.1. Classification (NCBI taxonomy): domain Eukaryota; kingdom Fungi; phylum Ascomycota; class Sordariomycetes; order Magnaporthales; family Magnaporthaceae; genus Gaeumannomyces; species Gaeumannomyces tritici. The sequence goes on from NW_008804551.1 coordinate 2,297,910, forward strand.
TGGCCGCCGCCACGCCCTTCATCGGCCAGGGCGAGTCCGCGGTGCTGGTCAAGCCGTTTGTGCCCTACATGACCAAGGCCGAGATCCACCAGGTCATGACGTGCGGTTTCGCCACCATCGCCGGCTCCGTGCTGGTCGCCTACCTGGGCCTGGGCCTCAACCCCCAAGCCCTCGTCTCGTCGTGCGTCATGTCCATCCCTGCCTCGCTGGCCGTGTCCAAGCTGCGCTACCCCGAGACGGAGGTGCCGCTGACGGCTGGCAAGGCCGTCATACCCAAGGACCAGGAGAGCAAGGCGGCCAACGGCCTCGAGGCTTTCGCCAACGGTGCCTGGCTGGGTATCAAGATCGCCGGCATGATCATCTCGACCCTGCTCTGCATCATCGCCTTCGTCGCCATGATCGACGGCATCCTCGGCTGGTGGGGCACCTACTGGGGCATCGAGGTGGCGGGCCGCAAGCTGTCGCTGGAGCTGATCTTCCGCTACGTCTTCTTCCCTGTCGCCTGGCTGCTGGGCGTGCCCAAGGAGGACTGCCTGCGTGTCGCCGAGCTTATCGCCCAGAAGGTCATCAAGAACGAGTTTGTCGCCTTCCTGACCCTGACGGGAGGCACTGGTCGCCCCGAGTTCAAGGCCATGAGCCAGCGCTCCCAGCTCATTGCTACATATGCCATTTGCGTTAGTACATTCTTCCGGCCTGCGCCGTCTTTTAGTCATTCAATATGCTGACATTGTGATACAGGGTTTCGGCAACATTGGTTCTCTCGGCACCCAGATCGGTGTGCTCTCGCAGATCGCCCCTAGCCGCACCGGCGACGTGGCGGGACTCGCCGCCTCTGCTCTCTTCTCGGGCGTGTTGTCAACCCTCACGTCGGCCAGCGTCGCCGGCATGCTGTACACGGATGCCATGGGCGCCGCGATCCAGGCCGCCGGCAAGTCGTGAAACGGAGTCATTGGGCTTGGTGAAGGTGTTCTGGCGCACGTAAGCGGAAAAAGACTGGGTAATCTTGTTTGATGTAACTGTAATATCCATTCATGGTCAAAAGATGTAACTCGGAGGCGCAAAACCAAAGCCTCCATTTCAGCCATCTTGCCCGCTGCCGAATGATGAAGAATGACCAGGGCGACCTTGCAGACATGCCAGGATGCTGCTCACGCCAGAGATTACAAGTGGTTAAGATTATGTACAGGAGGGTCCAGTCAGCATCCCAGAGGCCCGCCAGAGTCGTAATTACAGGGTTCGGTCAATGTCGTATTGCCCCATAAAAGCTGTCTGTCGCATGCATGCAACCCCTTCCCAGCAGCAGCTTCAACGCTTCTCGACCCGCGGGACCTCCTGCCCCTTCCACGCCAGCAACGCGACGGCGATGACCATCTTGACGGCGGCGGCGACCCAGAGCGCGGCGCCCATGCCGGCCCCGGACCTCTGCAGGAAGCCGCCGCACAGCCCTCCGGCGGCCAGCAGCACGACGGCGGCGACGCGCCTGTTGCGCTTGGGGTTCTCGCGGGGCGGGGCCAGGATCTTCGGGTCCGACAGCAGGTCGCAGTAGACCCGACGTCAGCACGTTTGTGGGCACCTCGTTGAAGCCCAAGGCTGCGGCTGGCCACGATCTGGCCGCCGAACTGGAAGGCGAGCAGCACGATGGGGCACGACGACCAGGGGGTCCGCCTCGCGCCGCGCGGCGACCTCGAGGCGCTCGAGCGCCGTCTGGTCGCCCAGCGACCGCTGCGCAAAGGTCGGCACGGCGCCGGACTGGGCCACGGCCGCGGCGGCGCACACGAGGGCCGACTGCAGCAGGAAGGAGAGCGCGAGGGACAGCTTGCGGCGCGGGCCGAGCAGGCGGGCCGCGTGCGAGAAGGCCAGGCAGCCGGCCCAGAAGGCGCCCATGGAGGCCAGGCAGCGCAGCCAGAGGAGGGGCTGGTCGACGGGGATGCGGGCGGCGCCGAGGGCGAGGTAGAGGGTGTTTCCTGTGGGTGGGGAGACGTTAGGAGGGGGAGGAGGAGGCAGAGAGAGGTGAATAGACGGACCGGTTTGCATGCTGACAAAGACGCTGGCCGCCGTCAGCGTGATGGACTCGCAGATGCCGCTGACGAAGCAGCTCGCGAGCAGCGGTATGTCGGCCCACGCCATGCTAATGTCGCGGCTCAGCTCGGCCACCCAGCCGCGGGGCTTGTCGGCCGGCTGCGTGGTTTCCAGGTCCGAGTCCATGGTTTCGGGTTCGGGCTCGGACAGAGGGGGATTTTTGGATTTCCGTTATTGGATTGCTTGGGTTTCCCAGCCGTGGTTTTCGTTCGGTCAGGCGTAGGTTCACTAGCACCACCACCATCACACCACCGTTGCAGGCACGCGCCGCAGAGCAGCTTTATTTACATAGGGACGAACGATCGACGGCGACGGCGACGGCGACGGTGGCACCGCCAGCGCACGTACTTTTAACAGACGAGAGAAAAAAAATCCACCGCGGCCACGGTTCTTGGGAGTCATCTCCTTATCGGCACTAGACGGCATTTCGCCTTGGCGTCGGTCAAAGTCCACATACAAAAACCCAATTTTTGACATGTCGGGGTCAGGACACTCGAGCCCCAGGCCCATTTCGCTAGCCCTGACAAGAAAAGAGGTGATTCCCCACACAGAGCACGTCGGACGCCCTTTTTACACGCTCCAAAGCCTGATCGACATGTGTCATGGCGCCTGTGGCTTGCCCATGACCCGGAACGGTAACCTGGTTGCTGGTCGCCGGGTCGATCGCCGACGGGCCGTCCCATCGTGTGCTGGCAAGGCACAAAGGATGGCGGTTCCTTCGAGGAACGGGACCACGAAGAGGTACAAAAACAAAAACAAAAAAAAAGAGGAAAAAAAAAAGAAATGAGAATAGAGAAGCTAACGGCACTAACAATTATACCTCCCCTTTGAAACCTCCTGTAAGACTGTGCTGGGCGTGCCGAGTTAGGGCGAGAAGGCTGGCAGCCCTTGTTTGCCCCAGTCTGCCACTGTTGGGGAGAACGAGGGCGTTGGCTCGGCCCGCGCGATCAGCAATACCGGACATCGCCACCAGGGCGCCGTTGTGGCTGCCGCTACTGTCCGCTTGGTCTTAAAGCCACTGGTTTGCTTGGCATTTACTGTTTTTCCCGTCGCACAAAAAGAAACGCTTGTCAATGAAACCAAAGTACGCGTATAAGTATTCTAATTCATTCATGCCTTTGCCTTTTGCCCCTTGCTCCTCGCCCTCTTCTTCGGCTTCTCGACCTTGGCCCGCGTTATGCGGCCCGCCAGAGCCGGGACGTCGTCGTCCCCGTCCCGGCGCCTCTTCCGCGTGGCTGCAGTAGTCTTGCCCTTGGCGGCCTTGGCAGCACTGGATCCCTCCTCGCCCGGCGCCGGAGACGACCGCGGGTTGGTCCTCCTCCGTGTCACCCGGGCAGCGAGGCGGCCCTCGTCGGGCGGCGGAGTCGGCAGCCGGGCGTCGGCGGGACCGGGACTTTTGCTACCAGCGCGAGCCTCCGCATCCACCGCTGCCGCTGCCTCCGCTGCCTCCACCGCCGCCGCCGCCTCCGCCGCCTCCGCCGCCACAGCCGCAGCAGCAGCAGCAGCCTTTGCGGCCCGGTTCGCAGCCAGCTCCTGCAAGACGGGTCCCCACGCCCCTACGTCCGGATGATGGCGCAAAAACGCGGCAGCCGCCTCCCTACCACCATCATCGTCGGCGAGCGCAAAAACAGTCCTTGGCTGGCCGTCCAGAACAACGTCAAAGTCCAGCACGCCCGCCTCGGCGGCCACGACGTCGTCGCCCATGAGGTTGCCCCAGTGGTCGTAGACGGCGGCCGGGTCGAAGGCCGGGTCGCCGCACCAGCAGCGCGCGCCACCCTCGTCGTCGTCGCCGTCCGCCAGCGTCAGCAGCTCGGCCACCGAGTGCAGGGCCTCGGTCCCGCCGCGGTGCATGGCGTTGGCGCAGGCCCAGTTGACGGGGATGCGGCGGCCCGACGAGAGCGGCGGGACGCGCTCGCCGCGGCGGTCAAAGATTATGCAGGCACCGCAGGCCCAGTGGTTGCAGCGGCGCACGCAACGCGTCCGGTGCATGTAGTGGCGGCCGCCGCAGGCGCAGCACTGCCACTCGCCCGAGGGGGAGAAGGGGGAGAAGGGCACTATGGCCGACAAGGGAGCCATGGTTATGTTTATGTGAGATGTGGGTAGTGTGGGTTTGGTTGTTGGTATTGAAGCGGCTGTTTATGGCGCTGTAGCTGTCATGGAAAAAAATCGTGCATCAGGAAGGAAAAGAGGGGAGGATCGTGATGTATCGAGCAAGCGGCCGCCGAGACGCTTTTATGAATAACGACGCTAGGGCTCGGGCATAAAGGAAACCCCCGTAGTCAGTAAGCAAACAAAGCGGGTTGGAAGGAGAGGCTCAAAGAAACAACTTGTGCTTTGTCTTTGTTCTGGTGGTCACCCAGCCCGAGCCTATTTTTGGCGGAACACTTTGCAGACCAAACTGGCTCCCGACGCAAACAAAGACGTGTAACTTGTGAGTTAGTATTCGGCAGTCGACGTGTACGGCCGACGTCTCCCCAGGGGTATGGGCCAAAAGGACGCGCGCCACCCAACCAGGCGCGCTCCCCGTGTGTAGCAAATGCTCCTATGTACATGGAAAAAGGTAGCTTGGTAAATGTGCCAAGGAAACAGGGGCGAAAACGACAGGTAAAGAAGAAAAAGAAGATGGTGTATGGATGCGAGTATGATGGAGAAAGTTGCCAATGCTGTCCAAGCCCCGTAGCGGAGGTTGAAAATCCAAAATGATTCCAGGTCTACCTCTTTGCGCGGGATTCAAGCAAGCCATGCAGAAAAGCCCCCAAACAGTGTCTCCCTCTCCCGGTCGTGTTCGCGGAGAGCGAAAACAAAGAAAAAAGTCAACCCCTGCCGCCATCGGGCGTGCTGTGCCGCGTCGCCATGTAAAACTCGTATTTGTCCGGAAAGAGAATGATGTTGGCGAGCCGCACCAGCTCGGCCTCGGCCGGCGACAGCGCCAGTGGAGTGCCGGCCGACGACGACGACGACGCCGACGACGACACGGGCTTCTCCTCGGCCGGCTCGTCCACCTCCATCTTGACGGCCGGCTCGTCCTCGGCCTTCTTCGCCGAGTCGACATCCATGCTGTCGCCAGGCGCCGGCTCCGTCGCCTTGCGCTTCCGCGACGAGCCGGTGCCAGAGTCCCACGGCGCGAGCCCCATGGCGCGGAGGGCCTCGACGCCGCCGACATCGCGGATCTCCTTCTCGCCCAGGCGGTCTATGTGCGGCGCCTCGGTGCCCAGGCCCGTGCCCGTCGTGTCAAAGTCCGGCCCGGGGTGCCCGCGCTGGAAGGCCTTGCGCTGGCGCGCCAGGTAGAGGGCGTTGGTCTGCGTCAGCGGGCACGCGGGGGCGTACACCATGAAGCGCTCGTGGCGGGGCGCGTCGACGGCGGCGGCGACGGCGGCAGCGGCAGCGGCAGCGGTAGCGGCGAGGCTCGCGGCAGCCTTGTCGGCAGCCTCACCGCCGGCACCGCCCGGGGTGCTCGGGCGGCTGTCTATCGACGACGTGATGGTGTAGGCGGTCTCGCAATGCCAGATGATGTAGTCGCCGGCCTGCAGGTTCGGCGGCGTGACGAGTGTGCGCTTGAGGTCGAGATGCGGGTGCCACAGCTCCGTAACACGCTGGGCGTGGCCGGGCACGGCGCCGTGTATGATGGTGCTCTGCTCCTTGTCGAGCACCCAGTTGTCGGCGGCCAGGAAGGCGTCCCACTCGGGGCCCTCCTGGTTGCCCGGCGGCGGCGGCGGCGTCTTGGGCGAGAAGAAGGGCCGCAGCAGGAAGTAGGCCGTAACGAGCTTGGGCGACGGCAGCAGGCGGATCATGCCGGGCTGAACCTGGGTGAGGGCCACGAGGCCTTGGAACATGCGGAAGATGCTGCAGGCGCCGGCGCCGTTGTACAGGTCCGAGGTGGCGCTGATACGACCGGTCGGGTCCCAGGGGTCGTACGACTCCCAGTCGCCGCGGAAGATGGAGTCGTAGGTGCCGCTGCGGCCGTAGCCGTCGGGCTCCCAGCGCTCCAAGCTGCCGCCGTCGACCTGCGCGATGATGGGCTGCGTGCCACTGGCGGTTGCTGCGGCGGCGACGGCGGCAGATGCGGCGGCTGCGGCTGCGGCCACCTCGACGACGTGGGCCTCGGGCTGGACCGGCGAGCTGCTCGAGCCGGCTCCTGCTCCGGCGCCGTTGGACTTTTTGCCCGTGGCGGCTGGGTCGGGCGTGGCCGCCGACGAGCCCTCGCGATCAGAAGGCGGCTCCTTGGCAGTGCCAGCAGCAGGGCCAGCGGGGCTGGACAGCGACATGGGAGCGGCCGGGGTGGGATCCGAGGGCGACGAGGTGGCGGCGTGGATATTGACGTGGATGCGCAGGCGGTCAGCGTAGTTGATGGGGAAGCGCGTGGCCATGCGGTCGTCGGATTCGCAGTCCCACAGGCTCATGGCGAACTTCATGGCGCGCAGGACGTGGGGGTGGGCGCGGGCACGGATCTGGGCCGGGGTCCAGAAGAAGTCGAAGCAGGTCGGGTCCTGGGGCGGGGGCGGCTTGATGTCGTGCTTGGTCTCGAGGTAGCGGCGCGTCTCGTCGACCCAGCGCTTCGTGTCCGACTGCGGCACGACACCGCGCACGACGCCGACGCCGAAGCGCTTGAGCAGGGCGCTGAACTCGGCGACGCGGGCGGGCTGGTCGATGTCGGCAAAGTCGATGGCACCCATCATGAGCTCAAGCGACGACGACTTTGCACGGATGGCGGCCATCTCGCGACCCAGGGCGTCAAGCAGGCGGCCCCAGCTGGCGGCCACAGCGTCCTCATGACCGTCGATCAGGTTGCGCTTGACGGTGGCGAAGCGCGAGGGTAGCGGCACGGGCTTGGCGCCGTAGAAGGACAGCACGGGCGGCTCCATGGCCTTTTTGGCCGCCCGCCGGCGCAGCTTGGCCAGGCGGCGCTCCTTTGCTTCCCTGGACGGCGACGACGGGCGCGGGCTGCTGGTCTTGCGCGGTCGTTTCGAGGGGCTCTGGGCGGTGGCTGCTGCTGCTGCTCCTCTGGGCGACTGCGGCTCGTCGGGCCTCGTCTCGCGCTGCTTGCCGGCTTTTGCGCTCGATCGCGACGACGGCGGGGGTGCGTCGGAGCTAGCGGCGCTGGTGCTCGCGCGAGCTGTTTTTAATAGCAGCGACGCGGGGGAGGCGGCGGGGTGGTTGTACTGGTGGTGTCTAGCGGAAGCAGCAGCTCCATGGGCTAGGGGAGCGCTGCTCCCGAGGGCCAGGGCCTCGGCCGTGGTGGTGGCCCCCGCATGGAGGGCGGCCGCTAGCGCAACGGCTGCTGCTGCGCCCGGCACGTTGGCGTCCTGGCAGGAGTCGAGGTGTGCCTGCGCCTGTGCGAGCACCTGTGCCTGCGCCTGCGCCTGCACCTGCGCCTGTGCCTCGGTGGCGCTCGGCCCTGCGCCCAAGCTGCTGCTGCCAGTGGCCGACCCCAGCTGGAAGCGTCTGTCGCGCAGGTCGAGCTGCGGGGGCAACGAAACCTTCACGTCACCTGCCGCTCCCTCGCCTTCCCGTCTTGCAGAGATGGGCCACATTGTGTCGCCGCTTCATCGGTTGCGATTGCGTCTGGTGCAGTGCCTTGGGGGGTTTGGTGGTAGTTGACGGTCAACCCAGCAGCCCCAGCACGTAATTATACATGTACTGCCGCACAGGCCCAGCGCTGTCCTCGGCTCTCTCTTTGCTGGTAGCCGTTCCCTGCCGCCGCGGGCGGTCGGACCTGTCGTCGTGGGACCTGCTGTCCTCTCGTGGTTCGGCTGTGGTTGATGCCGGTGGTAGTATTGCGTCGTCTTGTTGCTGGTTGGTTGGTTTGTCGTTTTTGGTTTTTGGTCTTTTTTTGTCCTTGGTCCTTGGCTAGATGTGCTGACTGCTGGCTGGCTGGTCGGATGACTGACGGTGGGAACGACGACGACGACGACGACGACGACGACGACGACAACGACGATGAACCCAAGACGAAAATAATAATAAAAATCTCAATCTCCAGTAGTCCCTTGCTCTTTCCAATCCTGCATCAAGGTCGGGCGTCTGAACGGTGGCGCCAAATGTGGTAGCACGGGCGCCGCTTCTTTTTTAGAGGAAACCCTTTTCAACTACCGCTGCGGCGCAAGACAAGACAAGACGTATTGGCGCTGTTTGATTCCCGTGGACCCCACAGGCGGGCACAGACAGCCCATCCCGACCTTCCTTGTATCTTTCTGCGTCGGCCGTAGAGGGTGCTCTCGTCTGGTGCCAGTCAGTAGGTACTTGCCTCGTCCAGTATACACAGTACCAGCAGTGCTGGCTGGCAACAAAGCACCACACAAAAACAGCACCGGCACCCAATCGTCCGTTCCAGACTCGGAGCCGTGGCCCGCCTGGGCCTATTTGCCCATGCGCTTAGATGGCCTGCCCCTGGAGGGGGTCCCGCTGCAGCTGCGCAGGCCCAGCTGCTTCTTGTTCCGCCCAGTCGCGTCGACCACCCTCTTCGGCTGCAAGACGGCACGCCACCACCTTTTGGATCATCGAGGCAATCAAATCACTACCATTCCATTCACTTCCCACTTCTCTGACAGGCAATCTAATTCAATCTGCTGGCCCATTGTCGCCAGGCTGTTGTTTGCGCCACAATATCAGGGGCAGATGGACCAGGGAATTTCTAGTCCTAGCACGGGGGCAGGCAATCATGAAGGATCCAGCCAGTAGCCCCACGGCCCCGGGAATGGCCAGGGGAACAAGACCTGGCATCCTGGGTGGGTAAAAAAAAAAACCCCCAGTAATGACCCCAGAACCCAGCCTGACTCCGGGAATGCGGGAGAGCAGGGCCGACACCCCTGTCCTCCCTCCACACTAGGCCACGCTCGCCTCGACGGCTCTGCTGGGCTGCCAGGCCGGCGGCACCACCATCCGTCGACCTGCATTTGCATTGACAGGCGTCGTGACCCATATCCGGAGCGACGGGCGGGGGTCGAGGTGTGCCAGCCATGCCAATCCGATTTCGCATCCCGCCGCTTCCTGCATCTCGTGATATTGCCGTGCCATCGCTCCGAGGGCCTGGACTCTGTCGCCATCCCGCTGCCACATCTTTCGGCAACAGTCTGGGGGGGCCGTGGATCGGGGGAGCGAGTTACCGGTGGCGAAGGCGGCATCGCCATGTGTAGCCTGTCCATCGTTTCTTCTCTGTCCTTTCCGTGCCGCCAGCGCCGCTGACCGAGACACAGCTGGAGATGTAGCAGGCTCAAGAGACCGGGTCGTCCTGATGCGACGGCCAGTGCAAGCCTCCCAGCCGTCGGCCCGGTGGGAGAACAAGGCAGCAGTCACGTGGACGGGTCCATGGTCGGGCCCGCCGAGAGGCCCGCCGATATGGCTTGCGTTGCTCATTGGCACACTGGCAAGGAGGGCATTGTCGCAATGGGAAGTCTTGGAAACGCGTTGGTATGTACTACTGTTTCCTGTCTTGCCAGTCCTCCTTCACTCCAGTCGCCCACCAAGTCCAGTGTCAGCATGCCTGCCCTTTTAGTCGGCTGGAACGGTTGGACTTCCCCAGCTTGTTCTGGTGCCAGTGGCGCCAGCAGTGCCCCACCACCCCGCCAAGCAATTCAATATTGTTTAATATCCGGGCTTTTGCCGACCTCTCCCACCACTTGGTCACGCAATTGGAACCACATGCTCGGCGCATTGTCTTCCTCGACTTCTTCCCTGCCACTCCTGCCACCACCACCTCTCGCTTGCTCGGATCGGTCCGGCCATCCGCCGCCCCAGCTGTCTCGTGTGGCTGCTGGCTCTGTCGTCGCCCGACAGCTCCCTGCCGATTTTTTCTGCCCGGTCTGCCCGTCATTCCGATGCCCGATGCCTGCTGTCCGCTGCCGTTTTCCGTCTGCCATCTGCCGTCTGCCGTCTGCCGCAATGGCATGTTCCCTATTCCCGTTGGCGCCCAGGGGGTGCCCTCCGCTCCGATCTTCTGATCTCTGATCCATTGACGGCTCCTCCGCCCACCGGTCTCCGCTTCTCGTCACCGGTCCAACGCCCTTGCCCTTGTCCGTGAATTGCCGCCTCGCGCCGCTAGTTCGGCTCCGTCTGGTGCCGTATGCCGTTGCAATCGGAACCATACTTGGCGCTTTTATCTTTCCTACCTTTTATCTTTCCTACCTTTTATCTTTCCTACCTTTTATCTTTCCTACCTTTTATCTTTCCTACCATCACTATTCACTCGGTCTGTGTCTTGGCTAACATGGCCCTCGATACATGCACCAGTCTGTCCATGTTGCAACCAAGTGCTGCGCCCTTATCTCTTCCCCACCTTCGTTTCGTCGCTGATTCTTTCTACCATGTCGGCGACTTTGATGTCTTTACGACTCATAATGATGCGGGTGCATCTGGAAACCCCCAACGACCAAAACCAGCCTGACCAGCCGTGGTTCTCGGTACCGGCACCCGTCTTCCCAGCACGGATCGGCCATCTGCAGCAGCCCTGCGGGGTATCTCCCAAGATGGCAGGTCGAAACTTGCATGCAGCTCAAGATATGCCCGCTTAGCACTTGGCTTTGCATCTGCCTTTCTTGTTCCAGCCCTGTTTCGGCCTTTGTATGCCGAGCCATGACGACACACATGCCATACTGGAGCTCACCGGGCTCTCAGCAAGCACCAGCCCCGCATCGGATATCGTCATTCTATCCCCGAGTTCCCATCACCGAGCTCGGCTTCGCATCTTGCGTGCTTACCAAGACCACCTGCGGCCAACTCAACTCGGCAGGTAGATTACCTATCAGCAAGAAGCCTACCATGACCCCGCTAGGACGTGGCCTGGTTATGCCGGCCGACGACAGCGCATGCCGTCTGCATGTCGCGCCACGCCGGTGAGGGGCTGCACCCACAGTTACCGTCGTACTTAGCCCTCGCATCTGCCCGCCGCTGGTTCTTGATCTCTCGCTCAGAGATCCGTCACCACCGCTCAGATACAATGCGTGGACAACTCAACCTGCTGGCTACGGCCGCCTTGGTCACCTCGGCCTGGACGTGCCAGCACGAGGAGGATCTATACAAGCGGCACTCTCATCGCAAGCCCCTGGCTCGTCGACAAGAGGGCCAGAAGTGGCCACCCCTCTTGTCGGAGCACGAAACTCTTCTGGTGAACGCCTTTGACAATGTCACCATCGACCAGTGGGCCAACTACTACGGCCACGAGGTCAAGCTGGCTGGAATGGGAAAGAGTGCCGCCGAGTGGACGCGTGACCGCTGGACCGAACACGGCTTTGACGCTCAGCTGAACGAGTACCACGTCTATCTGAGCTACCCGCTGCACGCGTCGCTGTCCTTCACCCAAGCCAACGGGTCCACAACCGAGGTCAACCTGGTCGAGGATGTCCTCCCAGAGGACGACGTTACGGGACGTCAAGACAACACGCCGACTTTCCATGGCTACTCGGCCAGCGGAAACGTTTCGGCAGAGTACGTCTACGTCGGTCGGGGCACCTTTTGTTACAAGGGGATCTGGGATCGGCTTGGAGAGTGCTCAATATATTGATAATTTCTCAAGGCCTCTAGGAGATGCTTAAAGAAGCAGAATCTCCGGCGACGACCTCGAAAGATGAGCCCTCCTTATATAGGCTGTTTGGGCGCACAGGAAAGATACGTACTTGGGTCGAGGGGAACAAACTCCCTCTCGACCGGGCGCGTAATGCATGCGGGGTCCTTATAACCCCTCCAGCCGGCCCAACCAACGCCCAGCTTCCTATCGTTGTCTTGTAACTCGTTCTGTTGGCCGTCCGTTCGGCCTTTTTGGGTTATTGGTTTAATCCTCGTGTAATACAATCCCCCCCTTTTTAAAGGCACGTTTCGGGCTTTAAATACGGGTGTTTCGGGCCTTCCGGGAATGCCGGCGGTGGAAATCCTTAACTTTTTTTTTTGCCGTTTCGCTTTCGAAATTTTCCCATAGCTTTTATATTATTTTATCCTTTTTGTTAAAATTTAGCCATTTAACAAGGTATTATATTAAATTATCCTTTTAACGGGAATGTTTAATTTTTTTTACTTTAAATACGTCCAGTAAGGGTAATACGTTTTTTAAAATTTGCTTTAGGTCGGGCCGTGCTTGGATGCCGGCCCAATACGGTTCGATTAAGGAAGCGTAAAAGGTAAAATAAATTTTCCATAATGGTGGAAGCGCGAATCGAACGGTTAAAAAAAAAATAATTTTAATAATTTGGAAAGGGCCGAAAAGTTTAAAATTAAGCTTTTTAATGGGGCGCCGGGTTTTAATATTTTTAGCGTTTAATATAACGTATTGTTTTTTCGTAAAAACGGGCAAAGCTTGTCGTTTTTTATTCGTTTATTTTTTTATTCGTTTTTGGGCGGCGTCGAAATATTGCTTGGTTTCGTTGTAAATGCCGTGCATTTAGTAAAAGTAAAGCTTGTTAACGGGATAAAGTTTTATACGTTTTGGCTTTGGGGGGTTGTATACGGTTGGTTCGAACCTATAATTAACAAAAAATAAAGAAATTAAAGTATTTGCTAACAAAATATTGTTATAAATAAATTTTGCTATTAGCAGCAAATCCATCCAATTGGACATTTTATAATTAATAAAAAACCGTAAATAAGCTTTAAAGCTTTGGTTAAATTATTCCGTTTGCCCGTTTATTTGCGGGTAAAAAGCGGTGCTTATCCGGGGTTTAATCCTTACGAAATTAAAAAAATTTTGCTACAAATGCGCGGTAAACCGTAAGTTTCGGTTTAAAATAATATCCAACGGAATTTCGTAAAATTTCCAATATTTTCGGGCGAAAATGCGGATAAAATTATTCGTTTTTTTTTATCCCTTTTTTAAAAGGACGAAATGGCCCATTTTGGTAAACGGGTTTACCATAACCCAAATGGAATCGTAGCTTTAACTATTGGGTAAGTCGGTAATAAAATCCATAGCGACAATGTTCCAAAAGCGGTAATGCAATTTTATGGGCTAAAACAATCCAAAAGGAGCGTATTTGGGCGTTTTGTTGCGTTAGCATTCCAAACAGCTTTTTACGTAATTTCGGACGTCCTTTTCGATGCTAAGCTACCAAAAATAGCGGGTAATTAATTTAAAAATTTTGTTTATGCCTATATATTTGGCGATTTTAATATCGTATTCGGATTTTAAAATTTCGCGCTTAAATTTTAATTGTGCTGGAACCCATAACCTATTGCGGTGGTACAAAAGCCCGTCGCTAATTTCTTCCTTTTTGTGGAAAATCTTTAAGTGCTTTTGGTATTTGGTGTTGGATATAGCGGTTTGCTTAATCCTATTTGTAAATGTTTAATTTTAACGTATGGTTAGGATGCTGCATAGCTTTGCTAAAGCTAAAAAAAATAAAGGTGCTTGTAAAAAAGGGTTAAAGTGTTTTTTTTAAAAAACCGTTGTAATTGGCTGGTTTTTACTCCCCCTTTTTTTAAACTTGTATTGTTCGAATTTGGAAAGTACGTCGGCCTTTTCGTTTTGCTTGCTTAAGCGGTATGTAATTAAAAACCAATAGCTTGAAAGCTATTAAGCCCATTTTGCTTGTTTTTGGTTAAAAACTTTGGCCGTAATAAAGTAAGCCAAATTTTGGTAATTCGTAAAGATTTTAATCCTGTGCTATGCCCTTTCGAAATAATGCTTCCATTTGCTAAAGCTATTTACGATAGCAAATAATTCCTTATCGTAAATTTTGTAATTAATTTTTGCTGGTATTATTTTACGGGAATAAAAGGCTATAAAGTAAAGCTTGCCGTTAATAAGGTTGCGTTGGGATAGTATTGCGGCCAAAGCAAAGTTAAAAGCATCGGTTTCCATAATTGCTTATAGCGTAAGGTCGAAGTGCCGCAGGATGGGTAGCAAAGTAAATGCTTGTTTTAAAGCTTCGAAAGCGGTTTGCATTTTTGCTATCCATGTTTAATCCTTTTTTAAAAAAGCATTGGCTATTGTTAAAAGTTTAACGATTTTGGAAAATCCTGCAATAAAGCGTCGGTAAAAATTGGCGAACCCAACCAACGATTAACATTTTTTTAATTATTTAAATGCTTTTTAATTAAAAATCGCGTTTATTTTGTTTTGGAACATCCGGATTCCTTCCGGGCCGATAACGTATCCCAGGAACTCGATTTCCTGGGCTCCCCAAACGCATTTGCGGGGGTTAACGGCGAAGTTATATTTGGTTAAGCGCTTTAATACTTTTTTAATAAGGTTGTTATGCTTTTTTTCTGTTTTTGCGTAAATAAGGAAGTTATCGAAATAAACCAGGAAGCCGGCGTTAATAAGGTCCAGGAATATGTGGTTTATTATTTATTGGAAAGTGGTTGGTACGTTAATAAAGCTTATAAGCATAACGGTAAATTTAAAAAGGCTATACTTGCAACGAAACGCCGTTTTCCATTCGTGCCCTAGTTTTATTTGGATTAAATAAAAGCCGGTTTTAAGGTTAATTTTGGTTATTTACCGGGCGTTGCGAAAACGGTTTTAAAGTTCCGTTATTAACGGGATCGGGCATCGTTCCGGGATTGTTTTGCCGTTAATATCGCGGTAATCGATAATTGGGCGTAACGGATCCTTTGGGTCTTTTTTTTCGGCAAACATTAAGGGTGCTCCAACCGCTTTTTTCCTTTCGTACATCCGTTTTACTTCGAGGTTTTTGGTAAGCTAAGGTTTTAAAACGCTAAGTTTTTTTTCGCTAAAGTTATATATAAATTCCTAATTAAAAGTAGCCTTTTTTTTTAAATGTATTTTGTAATTTTAAAGCTAATGGTTTAATAAGCGCATAACTGCTTTTAGGAATATAATTGGGAAAAATTTGCGGAACTTTTTTAAAATATTATCGAATTCGTTGGTATTATTAAACAAAAGTTTTATTAACGTTAATTTTTTAATTAAGGCGACGGTAATTGGGTTTGTATTGCAAATGTTTGTTAAATCGCAAAGGTCGGAAATTTTACGGGACCAAAGTTTGCGGTACGATTTGCATTCGTTCGTATTAAAACGAATGTTTTTATGGTCCCGTTTAAAAATCCCAGTAAGGTAATGGCGGGTTATCCATTAAACGGGCAATAAAACGTTGCAATCCGGATTTAGGTTTAACACGTTAAGGTTTACGCGAAAGCGGTAATTATAATGCCGCAAAATAACCCGGGGTATGTAATAAATTAACGGGTTCTTTTTTTGTTTTGTATAATTAAATATGGGTTTTAAAACCGTTTGCTTGGTAACATATAGTTATAATTTGGCGGCCATTTGGGTAAAAATAAAAAACCCGTTATTGCTGCCGCAATTTAAAAAAATTTTAACCGTAATTTTTTTTTATCCTTTAATTCGCAAGGCCATATTTAATATGGGTTTCGTAATTACCCGGGTCAAGCCCGTTATTCGGGCTTGCAAAAAAGCGCAAATAACGGTTTAAATAGCGCTATTGCCTTTTTAAAACCCTTTGGGTGGCGTTATCGAAACCCTTAAATTTTAGCAATTGGAATCCGTATCGATTTCTTCGAAATATTGGTTATGGTTTGGTTTAAAAACGTGCTTAGCCATTTTAATTATTTTAACCTTTTTATTAAAACGCTTTTTGGTTTTTTCTTTTACCGGCGGGGGTTCGATAACGGGCCTTTTGGCACCGGCGGCCGTTTTCGCGGGTAATGGGGAAAGCTCGGTACCCGCGGTATCTTTTTTAGCAAAGCACTTCCGAATGTGGTAATTATTTCGCCCGCATCGCTAGCAATTAATACCGTCCTTTTTTCGGGCATTAATGTTTTTTTGGTTAACGCTATCGAAAGCGCTTTAAGTAATGGTTTAAACATTGTTTTTGCAAGTTTAGCCGGGGCTCGTTCCTTTGTTTGCCGCGGTACGGGAATTTAAAAATGGGCCGGGGGTTTTTTTAAAGCTTTTATCGCAGGGACGGCCCGCGTTCGAACGCTTCGAAATCGAAACGGGCTTGCTTTTTCCTTTTTTTTTGGGCCTTTGGTTTTTATAATGCTTTTGGAATGTATTTTTATTTGCCGCCATAAGCTCGTATGTAATGCCGGCTTTTTGGAAAAACTCCAAGAATTTTTTGTTTACGTTAAGGATGCGCCTTTTATTGGCGTAAACAAACCGGCTTATTTCGTTAGGAAGTTTTTTTTTAACAAAGTTTTTAAAACGGGTACCGGTTAGTTTAATTATTGCATTAAATTGGGTTAGCTCCATAAAAAACCCGACAATATCGTTTTTGTATTTAAAATTATCCAATTTAATGGAATCCGTGCGTTTTTCGTTAAAGTTATAAAACGTATTGGCTAAAAACCCAAAATAAGCGTTTTAAGTATCGGGAAGTCCGTAGGCTTCCAGCATCCGTACTTTCCTTACGTGGACGCGTAAAGCGGCTTTTTTAAAGTAAAAACCCACCCAAAAAATTTTATGGTCGTCGCTTATAAAGGTTTAAAGAACGGCGCTTATAAAGGCCCGTACCAAATATTACCAATCCTTAAATTCCGTTTTTTTTCCGTTAAAAACGGGGGGTAACTTAAGTAAAACGGAATTAACTATAAAAATTGTTCCGTACCGGCGAAAAGGGTCCTTGCTTACCGAGGATAAGCCCGTTCGTAAGCGGGGCGGAAGCCCCGGGGGTTAACCGTATCCATCCCCATTTAAATCGAAAAACGAAAGGTTATCCTTTAATAGCATAAAAGGTTGCTATAACGATATTCCTTTTAAAGAAATTCCATTAATTATGCCGAGCATTTAAAAGTAAAAGCTTTTTTAGGCTTATTAATGCATGGCGGCCATAAATCCGGCAAGGTTTTTTTGCATTATTTAGCGGTGCATTAAATTGGATTGCTTTAAAACGGATAAAGCTATGCTAAGTACCGAATTGTTTTTGGTTCGCGTAAGGTTGGTCCGGAACGCAAATAACCGGGTAACCGGGGTTCGGGCGAAAAAAACCAGGATTGGAAAGGTGCCAATAGCAACGGGGGTAGCTTAACGAAAAGCTTAACGAAAAGCAATTCGTAACAATACGGCCGTTATATTTATTTGCTTGCTTTTGGTTAATCGCCGGTTAATTTTAGCGATAATGTTTTTAGCAAACGCTTGCTATTGTTTTAAAGTAATTAAAAGGTAAGCCGTTATAGCTTTTTATCGTTTTTCGAAGTTGTTTAGCCTTTGTTCGGTATAAGTAACTTTGTATTCCGTATAGCCCGCCCATTGCTCAACGGTTTCGATAATATAAGCAAAGCAACGGTATATATTTTTAATTGCTAATCGGTAAATTTCGTAAGCTTTGGTTATTTTATTGTAAGCGTATTTGCGGGTAATATTGTCGCTAGCGGATTTGGCGATAACATTTTACATTTTAGCGGCGAATAAATTGCTATTTTCGATTATTTTTTTTTTAAAATTCCGGGTTTGTGCTTTGGAAATGGTTACGCCGTTTTGGACGATTTAAAAAACCGTTATGTAATTTTGGCGGGTAAAATTGTATTGCTGGCGCAATTTTGCCATTTGGAATTAAACGAGCTCGGTAATTTGCAAAAAGTTTTTAATTCCATGCCGAAAGGCCAAAATTGTTTGGTAAAATGTTTAAAGGCCGTTATAAATTTCCTTTATCCATTAAGCGTACGTAAGGTTCCCCGGGATACGTAATTAATAGTTTGGTTTTTAAATAACGGGCAGGAATTGTTTTCCGCCGTTGCTTTATTAAAGCTTGTTAAAAATAAAAATAATGTAAAGCACGATGGCTCCCATGTTTAGGTTAAGCATAAGGGTATTTTATTTTTAACGAACTTTATTGGGGGTTTGTAAGTAAAACCGTTTAAAAGCAACGGATGGTTTTACCGAACCGTTCCGTTTAAATTCCGGGTCGTTGTTTTTAGCTTTAAAGCTTGCAACGGGCGGTTAAAACGGTATTTGCCCGCAAAGCTCGGCCGCGGGCTCTTTATCGGCCATAATAATATTAAAAAATAATAATTTAATTAAAAGTTACCGGCTTTCGTTGTACGAAAGCAAAGGTTTTGGTAATGTAATGCGGGAAATTTGTTAAAAATGGTTTTAGTAAAATTTTGTAATTACGCCAAAGCTATATTTTAAAGCGGTAATAGCGTTATTTTATTGCTGTAACTGTTCGGAATTGCTATTAACTTTTTTGCTAAAATTATTGCAACGCTTTTTAATTTCGTTAAAAAGCATCGTATTCTTAAAAGTGGCTTCCATTGCATGCGTTAGGAAAAAAAGCTAAGTAATTTCCTTTTTTAGCAGCTCGTATTCCCGCTTTTGTAAAGCGAATCCCTGCTTGGTCTTTTTAATGGTTTTTTTATGCTTTTTTCGGAAAGCGGAAATTTACGATTTGGTAGTTTTGCTTCGGGCTTTAATTTATTGGGTAAAAGCGGTAAGGTTTTCCCGTATAATGTTAATTTGCAAAGCGAAGTTATTAAATGCTTAATTTGCTTCGAATCGCAAGCGCTTTTTAATAGTATCAATGCGTTTCGCAACGGCGCTTTCGTATGCAATTCGTTTTTTTTTCCCTTTTTTAAAAGCTAAGCAATGGCTTCGTATTATTAATTTGTTTATATAAGGACGGTACGGGTAAAATTACGAGCGTAATTTAAATTTTTTATTAAAACGTTAACGCGTGCTGTAAGGTTTTGTTTAAAATCGCTTTATTGTTTTTCGACCCGGGTAAGGCGATTTTCGCCGATAAGCTTAAATTTTGTCGCAATAAGTAAGGTTACCTGCCGCGGATTAATTGGTTCGGAAAAAACGCGTAGCCTTTTAAACGCAAAAGCAAGCTTGTTATTTAAAGTAACAAGCGGGTTAAAAGATTTAGCGGTAAGCTTGGTGGTTATAGCAAGCGGTTGCGAAGTAACCGGTTGCGGGGGCTTATCGGGGTCCGTTGTAACGGCGACCGACGCCAAAGTCGGTTTTTAGCGTAATTGTTGGTCGCGTTCGGCCTTCGTAAAGTAATAAATGCAAGCTCGCGAGCTTTAAACGGTAAGGCGGGTGCAATACCAACAAAAAAATATAGGGCCGCTTATTTTAGCAAGGTTTTTTTCGTCCTTAGGGGCAGATTTCGGCGAGCCGGTTTGGTTATCTGCCCAAATGCGTAAAATCGCGGCAACGTTGTTAAAAATTTGCGCAATAAAAAGGGGAATTAAACCTATGGAAATAAGTAATGGTTAAAAATAATTTAAATTAACGATACCCCTTTTTAACAAAAGTATAAATACGTTAAAGCAATCCCGGAATAATAAGAAATTATTTGTTACAAAAAAATCTGGGATCGGCTTGGAAAGTGCTCAATATATTAATAATTTTTTAAAGCTTTTAAAAAATGCTTAAAAAAGCAAAATTTCCGGCGATAACCTCGAAAAATAAGCCTTTTTTATATAGGCTATTTGGGCGCATAGGAAAAATACGTACTTGGGTTAAGGGGAACAAACTCCCTTTCGACCGGGCGCGTAATGCATGCGGGGTCCTTGTAACCCTTCTAGCCGGCCCAACCAACGCCCAGCTTCCTATCGTTGTCCTGTAACTCGTCCTGTTGGCCGTCCGTTCGGCCTTTCTGGGTTACTGGTTCAATCCCCGTGTGACACCTTTGATGATTTCAAGCGGCTCGTCGCACTCGGTGTCGACCTTGAAGGCAAGATTGCTCTTGTGCGCTATGGCACCATTTTCCGCGGCCTCAAGGTCAAAAATGCCCAGGACCACGGCATGATTGGCGCTGTGATTTTCTCGGACCCGGGCGACGACGGCAACAATACCGTGGCCAAGGGCGTTGCCGCCTACCCTCACGGCCCTGCCAGGAACCCCAGCTCCGTCCAAAAGGTACGCGGATGTGCATGAACTCGTTCTTTTATATCATCTACTGATTCTTCCTTAGGGCTCCGTGATGTTCTTGAGCCAGTATCCAGGTGACCCCACCACGCCCGGCTACCCATCCCATGAAGGCGCCCCGCGAACCGGCACCGAAAAGGTGACGCCGCGAATCCCCTCGATCCCCATTTCATACGCTGCCGCAGAGCCCCTTCTTCAGGCCCTAGATGGCCACGGGTTCACGGCTCAGGAGGTCAACCGCACACGCTCCTGGGGCGGCGCCCTGAACGCCACATATAGCACCGGTCCCGCCCCTGGCGTCAAACTGTCGCTGGTAAACCAGATGGAGGGCAAGATCACCCCTATCTGGAACGTCATCGGCCGCATCAACGGCACCAACCCGGACGAGGTTGTCGTCATTGGAAATCACCGCGACACGTGGATGATTGTAAGCCTTCCCTCAACCAGAGCGGGCCTCAAATTTTGGACGGAAGCTAAAAGACCAAACCAGGGCGGGAATGGCGATCCCAACTCTGGAAGTGCCGTTTTGCTCGAGCTCACCAAGGCCATTAAGAAGCTGCTCGAGACTGGCTGGAAGCCCAGGCGGACAATGTGAGTCTCGTTCGGCATACAATCGATATCGATCCGCTTGCTGCATGCTAATCAGCGCTCCCACAGTGTAATTGCCTCTTGGGACGCCGAGGAGTATGGGCTACTGGGGTCGACCGAATGGGTTGAGGAGCACGTCAACGCGCTCACGGAGACTGCCGTCGCCTATCTGAACATCGATGTCGCCGTTTCTGGCCCTCGCCCAAGTCTCTCCACCACACCGGAGCTTCACACCATCGCCACCGAGGTGATGAAAAAGGTTGTGCACCCCAACTTTGGCGGCTTCAACCGCAGCCTGTACGACGCCTGGCGCGAGGCCTCGGGCGGCATTGTGGGAGCACTCGGTAGTGGGAGCGACTACACTGCCTTTGTCCACTCTGGTATAAGCTCAGTATGTTACATCCATTTTCTCCTCCACTTACTCGGACATTCCTTGATACTGACTAGGCACTCTTCCGCCCAGGTCGACATGGGATCAGGTGGCAGCTCGCAAGATCCCGTGTGGCACTACCACAGCAACTACGACTCGTACTACTGGATGTCGACTTTTGGCGATCCGGGCTTCCACATCCATGCTGCCATGGTAAGATGACTAGCGAGATGCAGTGGAAAAAGGGCTTCCTGGCTGACCTGACTCTCAACCCAGGGCCAATACTTGACCCTCCTCGCCCTGCACATAGCCGACGATGAGGTCATCCCTTTTGACCTGCCCAACTACGGCAAGGAGCTCCGGGCCTACTACGACGACCTCGTCGACTACGCGGCCGAGAAGGACGCAAAGCTGGACCTCGCCGAGCTGGCCGACGCCATCGGGGTCTTTGAGCGCCGCGCGTCAGAGGTCAAGACCCTGGAGATGCTCGCCGTTTCCACGGACGACAAGGACCTGATCAAGGTCGTCAACCACAAGTACCGTGACTTCCAGAGGGGTTTCGTCAGCCAAGGGGGGCTGCCGGGGAGGAACTTTTTCAGGCACGTCGCGTTTGCGCCGGGTTTGGACACGGGGTACGCCCCCACGACGTATCCGGGCGTGACCGAGGGTGTCCAGTACGGTAACCTCTCCATCGCGCAGGAGTGGGTGTCCAAAACGGCCAAGGGCATCCAGGCCGCCGCCAACATTATCAAGACGTAGGATAATAATAATCCAGCAGGCATGAATGTTTACTACCATATGCATTCGCAGCGACCATTTCGTAATGTTGAAACATGTTGACGCTACACAAAAGACCCAAGTAAGCCGAATACCCTGCAAAGCACTCAAAACACCCAAAAAAAACAAAAACAAAAAAAAAAAACACCCTACGCCGCGTCCGCCTGAACAGCGCCCGGCCGCCGCTTCTCGATGGCCAGGACGGTGTCGATGAAGCTCCGCTTGAGCTCGCTCTGCTTGCGCGAGGCGAGCAGCTGGGCCGTCTTGAGCACGTTCTTGATCTGGCGGCCGTTGAGCGGGTACTCGGCCAGCTCCTCGATATCGGTGGGCGTGATGCCCATGCGGCCGCCCAGGAAGTTGCGCCAGATGGCGGCGCGCGAGGTTGGGTCGAGCGAGCTGTACTCGAGGCTAACGTGGATGCGCGACTGGAAGGCCTGGTCGATGTTGTCGACGCGGTTGGTGGTCATGAAGAGGATGCCCTCGTAGTACTCGAGCGTGCGCAGGAAGATGCTGACGACCTTGTTGCGCTCCAGGTCGTGGGTGCTGCGGGCCTCTAGGAAGACGTCTGTTTTTGTCGGGTCTTGGGGTTAGAGGACCGACCGACCGACCATTCGAGAAGGTAGAGACGCAAAAGCAAACAAAAAGACTTACCACACTCGTCCAGCAGCAGAATGGCGTTCCAGCGCGCCACCAGCTCCAGGATGCGCGACAGGCCGTGCTCCACTTCCCACGGCTGCGAGCCCAGGTCGCCCGAGCTGAGGGTGTGCAGCGGCACGCGCAGGTGCTCAGCCACCGCCTCGGCCGTCAGGGTCTTGCCGACGCCTGGCGGGCCGGCCAGCAGGCAGATGACGCCCTTGCCCTTGCCGGCGATGAAGTCGTCGAACGACTTGCCGCCGCCGCCCTCGGTCTGGTCGAGCTGCGACTCGGAAAAGGCCAGGATCAGCTCCTTTTGGTCCTCGGGCAGGACGAGGCGGTCAAAGGCGCGGCGGTTCCACTCGATCTCGGCCACGTGCTCGACGTAAAAGTCGAGCCACTTCTTGAGCTTGAGCGAGTAGCCGCGCGTGCGGCCGCGGCAGAGCATGTGGTGGAAGGGCGTCAGGCGCAGCGGCCCCGCGCCCTCGAGCCCGTTTGCGAGCCGGTGCGCCGCCAGCAGCTCGAGGTCCTGGGCGTTAAAGTCCTCGACGTAGCGGCGCGGGTAGGGGCTGAAGCGGTTGAAGGACTTGATGTCGATGACGATGCGGCCGCACACCTGCACGGGCACCTCGTTGCCCTCGCGGTCCCACGTGATGGCGGTGCCGTCGTAGCTCTTGAAGCAGTGTCCCGCCAGGTCCTCGAAGAGCTTGCCGCGCCCGACGAGGAGCTCCGTCACCTCCTCCTTGGCCTCGTGGAACGAGAGCGGGAAGGCGTTGAGCGACGTGATCTTGCGCAGGCCGATGAACTCGGGCACGTCGACCACCTCGCGCGACCGGCCGAACTCCTTGCCCGAGTAGTCGATGCACTCGAGGCGCAGGCGCAGGAAGCGGCCGCACTGGTTCTGCATGTACTCGGTCTCGTGCAGCTGCATGGCCGAGTGGGCGCCCTTGAAGGCCGAGAAGATGACGGCGCCGGGCTGCAGGATCATCCACAGGTCCGAGAACTTGATGTTCTTGACCTTGACGTAGTCCTCGAGGGCGCGGATCTGGTCGCCAATCTCGTAGGTCAAAATGTCGTGCAGCACCTTGAGGTGCTCCCTCGTGGTCTCGTCGAGGTCCGGCTTGGCCATGTAGGCCGTGTACTCGGGCCAGCGGTGCACAAAGGGGTGGAAGGGCGCCTCGAACTCGAGCCGCTCGAGCTCGCAGGCCACGCCCGGGTAGCCCTCGAGGATCTCGCCCAGGGCCTTGCGGAGCCACTCGCTCTGGATCACGAGCGAGTGGGCCTCGAGCTTCTTGCGCGAGTCCTGCGACTTGATGTTGCGCACGAGCACGGCGTACTGGGCCGTCGCGTCGTTCTCGGCCGCCTCGAGCAGGTCCTTGGGCGGGTGGTCGACCCACGACCAGTTGCCGTCGCTGTCCTTAGCGGACCGGTAGATGTTCTTGGGCGTGCTGAGGGAGCCCTTGGGCGCCAGCGGCTCCTTGGGCTTGTCGTCCTCCTTGTCGTCCTTCTTGTCGGCCTTCTTGTCGTCCTCTGTGGTCTCGCTGTCCGACCCGCCGTCCTCGGTCTTGTCGTCCGCCTTGCCGTCGGAGGACGACGCTTCGCCGTTGGCCTGGTCCGCGGCCGCCTTGGCCTTGGTGCCGTTGGCCTGCGGCTCGGCCAGGAGTTCGTCTACCACGGCAGAGGGCGCCATTGTGTGTCTGCCGGCTGTGTTTGGGGATGTAGCGGAAGGATGGGAGTCAAGGTTGGTGTTGCATCAAGACCAAGACGAGGCGAGAGGGGAGGACAAAAGGGTGTATTAATGCTACCACCGGAGACGGGCTGGACCAGGCTATTGGAGACAGCGCATTCATGCTTCTACTGGAAATTCAAGACTGTTGCCTTAGCAGTGCAGCTGCCAGCAGCCGTCACTGCAGCTTGCAGCTTGCAGCTTACAGCCTCACCAAAAAAGCTCGGGCAGTGACTCAACCAGCTGCCGGAGCTGCGACAGCAGCCAGGCCGGAGCAGGGCATCCTGCATTGGCGCTGATCGAGCTCCGGAAAGGCAGCCAATGGCAGGGTGAGGGGTATTGGCCATGGCGAGGTCTAGCGTCTGAGGAGCAGGCAGATGCAGGGAGTAGACCAGGGGGTCTTGCGACGATCCCTAGGCTGCCACGCACGCAGCTCCGGGTTTACCCCCAAAAGCCAGATATGTTCCATCAACAGGCGGTGCTAGAGTGCGAGAAAACATCAATACTAATTCCTGGGTTCGGTTTGGAACCAACCAAACAAAACCCTCGCTTCGTGAATACCAGACAGGGAAGAAGAAGAAAGTCCGAGCGAAAAGGATCCTCCCGACTGCGGCCAGGCTGTTTGTAAGGCGTGGGGGGCATCGCAGCTTGGCTGCCTCTTGCACAGTTGAGCGCGGGCTTACTGTGTCCGGGGCTTTTGCCTGGTGGTGGAACCGTCGTCGAGGGCATCGCGGGCAGCTCATGGGTTGGAGAGGCAGCAAGCAGATGCAGGCAAGATTAGCAGTCGGCCTTATCATGGTCGAACACGCTGCTGTGATGGATGTGGGCACACTGCTGTGTCGCCCACGTCAGCCCATTGTCTTTGTCCGCCTGGTGTTGGATTTTTTCCATCTTCTGCAAAACGCCCACTGAAGGCGTTCTGCCCCCACCTTCAACTCCACACAGCAAACACAGCCCGACGTCATGGAAGCTCAAGCGTTGGTTAGATTGAATAAAGACAGCCGCAAACACTCATCAAATAGTACTCTAAAACTCTTCAATGTGTCAGTGATATGCGCCTAGAAACCATACCCCATCTCCAGCTCCCACGAGTATTCCGAGCCCTCTCCAGACAAGCTCACTCAAACACACGCCCCGCTCTTGGCTTTTGCAGAATGGCATCGACCTTTCAGCTCCCAGACCATGACATCCCAGTCACCCTACCCCAGGGCCTATCAAAAGAGCAGCTCCTGGGATTCCACCCCTTCAAGGTACAAGACGCAACCCCATCCCCGCCCGTGTCACCCCAGGCTGACATGCATGCTCCTCCCAGAACTGGGTCGCGACCCTGACCTCGTCGCTGGCGCTGCAGTCCACGGCCGCCAACCACCCCTTCGGCCAGGACCCGTACCGGCTGCGGTCCGTCACGGTGCAGGCGTTCGACCTGTTCGGCGCGTCGCGGGTCGGCTTCCTCAAGCTAGCGGCGGACGTGTCCAACGGCGCGGGCGAGTCGCTGCCGGGCGCCGTCTTCCTGCGCGGACCGTCGGTCGCCATGATGGTGGTGCTCATGCCCGACGACGGCGCCGACGAGCGCCACGTGCTCCTGACGGTGCAGCCGCGCGTCGCCGCCGGCAGCCTGGCCTTTGCCGAGCTGCCGGCCGGCATGGTGGATGACGAGGGTCAGTTCGCGGGCACGGCGGCGCGCGAGATCAAGGAGGAGCTGGGGCTGGACATTCCCGCGTCGGAGCTGACGTGCCTGAGCGACCTGGCCGCCGAGGAGGCGGCGACGGCGGCGGCGGCCGGGGGGCAGCGGGACGCCGGGGAGAAGCTGGCGCGGGCCGTGTACCCGTCGGCGGGGGGCTGCGACGAGTACATACCCATCTTCATGCACGAGCGGAGGGTTCCGCGCAAGCAGCTGGCAGAGTGGACGGGCAAGCTGACGGGGCTGCGGGACGAGGGAGAAAAGATCACCCTCAAGTTGGTGCCCATGGACGACCTCTGGTACGAGGGCGCCTGCGACGCCAAGTGCCTTGCCGCAATCGCGCTGTGGCAGGGCTTGAGGAGAAAGGGAAGGCTGTGAAGGCTGTGAGCTCGCTGCCGGACACAACATGAGACGTGATAGATAGATTCCAACTGCCCAGGGCCCGCATGATATCAATAGGTAATGCTCTGTCCATCGCTCTTGTGTGTATCCCATCCGGAGCCGTCCGACATGAACTTTCCTCGCCTACCTCACCCCGTTTAACCTCGGCTCCTCGGCAGGTAGCAGCACCCAGTCCCTCACGGCACCCTTCCAGTCGCTGATGCGCACGTCCTTGATGGCGACGACGACAACCCGGACGTCCTCGCCGTCGACAAAGGAAGGTCTGGCGGCAGAGTCGGCATCAGGCGCGGCGCCGTTGGCGGCGGCAAAAAGTGACGAGGCAACACCACCGGCGTCTGCGTCGAACGTGTTGTTCTCGAGGTGCTGCTGGCGGTAGTACCTCTCCTCGTCGGAGCCGGCGTCGGCCAGGCGGGCAGAGCCGTTGATGGTGGCCGAGATGGACGAGATTGAAGACGTGTTGAGGTTCAGGAGCAGGTTGGCGAGGCTGGAGCGGTGCTCGGGGCCGGGCGAGCCGCCCGACATGCGGCGGGCGTTGGGAGGGCGGTGCGAAACCCCTATGCAAGACCGGTGTTAGTTAGGCAGGGGGGTAGGCCCAGGGGTTGTTTGTCCATCAAGTTAGTCAACTTACAGTCGTGTACGAGCAGCGAGACGGCCGGGTTGGCCAGCAGGTTGTTGGTCTTCTTGCTGGCGGCGTTGGTGGTCATGACGATGACGGGGTCCTGGGAAAAGGGTGACTCGGGCAGGTAGGTGTAGCTCATGAGCGAGACGTGGGGGACGTTGTCGGTGCACGTCGCCAGGTGCAGGAAGCGCGCATTCTCGAGGCACTGCACCACCTCGCCGGGCAGCGTGGCTGTCGTCTGCTTGTGCGTGTCGCCGGCCGAGGCCTCATGGTTGAGTGGGATCTGGTCCATGGTGGCTGTCTGTAAGCCTTAGCAGTCTGGCGGCTGGTCGATGGATGGCTGGGCGGAGGGGATAATGCTGACAATTGGCGCCAGCGCTGTTCAGCTCGACGGCAGCTAGGATGGAGTGGGTCAGGTGCTCCGGATGGTGCCAGGGGTGCTGATGACGTCGGCCCAATTCGGCGGGGTTGGCGCCAATTGGGCGCCCACGACGGCTAGCCTCGGCTCTGGAGGTGCTGTGCTAGCGGCTGGAATGGCCGAGCTGTTGAGGTCTTGACCTCCAACCTACCTTCTCTGCTTGTCCATCTTTCATCCAAACCACTCCGAGGCATCGACAACAACAAAACAAGATGCGGTCCCTCAGGAAAGCCCACGCGCGGCTGCCACTGCGCAACGTCTCCCGCCTGCTCTCCACGACGACCCCAGCATCGAGTAGCAGCACCACTGCCAGCACCACATCCACCACCACCACCACCACCACCCCCATCACCTCCCTCCTCATCGCCAACCGCGGCGAGATTGCCCTCCGCATCCACCGCACCGCCACCCGCCTCGGCATTCCGACGACAACCATCTACACCGACGTCGACAAGGACTCGCAGCATGCCGCCGCCTCGCCCTCCTCCATCGCCCTGGGCTCCGACCCGCGCGCATACCTCGACGGCGACAGCATCGCCTCCCTAGCCGCCCGCCACCGCATCTCGGCCCTGCACCCAGGCTACGGCTTCCTGTCGGAGAACGCGGCGTTTGCGCGGCTCTGTGCCGACCGCGGCATCAACTTCGTCGGTCCGCCGCCCCAGGCCATGGCCGACATGGGCGACAAGGCCCGGTCCAAGGAGCTCATGACGGCCGCCGGCGTGCCCTGTGTGCCAGGCTACCACGGCCCGGACCAGGACCCCGCCTTCCTGCAGGACCGCGCCGCCGAGATCACGTACCCGGTCCTGCTCAAGAGCGTCAAGGGCGGCGGCGGCAAGGGCATGCGCATCGTGCGCTCGGTCGACGAGTTCCCCGCCCAGCTGCGCAGCGCCCGCGCCGAGGCCCGCGCCAGCTTCGGCCCGGACGGCGAGGTGATGCTGGTGGAGAAGTACATTGAGCGCCCGCGCCACGTCGAGGTGCAGGTCTTTGCCGACCGCCACGGCGCCTGCGTGGCCCTGGGCGAGCGCGACTGCAGCGTCCAGCGCCGCCACCAAAAGGTGCTCGAGGAGTCGCCCGCGCCAGGGCTAGCCGAGGAACTGCGCCAGGACCTGTGGGCCAAGGCGCGCACCGCCGCCGCCGCCGTGGGCTACGTGGGCGCCGGCACCGTCGAGTTCATCCTGGACCGCGACACGGACCGCTTCTACTTTATGGAGATGAACACGCGGCTGCAGGTTGAGCACCCCGTCAGCGAGATGGTGACGGGCACGGACCTGGTCGAGTGGCAGCTGCGCGTGGCTGCGGGCGAGCCGCTGCCGCTGACGCAGGATGAGATCGAGGCGCGCATCCGGGGCCGCGGCGCCGCCATCGAGGCCCGCATCTACGCCGAGAACCCGGAGAAGGGTTTCCTGCCGGACTCGGGCCGGCTCGTGCACCTGGCCACGCCGCGCACCGACACCGACTCCAAAGCGGCCGAGGACGCCGACGTGCGCATCGACGCCGGCTTCGTCGAGGGTGACACGGTGTCGCAGGCCTACGACGGCATGATAGCCAAGCTCATCGTGCGCGGCCGCGACCGCGAGACGGCGATCCGGCGGCTGGAGCTCGCGCTGCGCGAGTACGAGGTGGTCGGGCTTAGCACAAACATCGAGTTCCTCAAGCGCCTGTGCCGTAGCCCGGCCTTTGTCGAGGGCGACCTCGATACGGGCTTCATCGAGCGCTGGCGGGACGACCTGTTTGCGCCGCGCCGCGTCGAGGACGAGGTGTTTGTCCAGGCGGCCCTGGCGCTCGCCGCTGCTTCGTCGCCTCCCCAAGCAGCCCCGGGCCCGCACGGCGAGACGCTGGGCTTCGGCGACGCGGGCGCGTCCACGGGGGACCGCAGGTTTGCCTTCAAGGTGACGGACGGCTACGCGGAGCAGCCGGCCGAGGGCGCCAAGGAAGACGTGGTCGAGGTGGTGGTAACGCAGCGCGGCGGCGGCCTGTTCAACGCGCGCGTCTCACGCGGCGGCGAGGAGACGCCTCGCGAGTTTGACAACATCACAACCGGCAGCAGCAGCAGCACTAGGAACTCGACAAAAACGACCGTCAGGTCGCTCTTCCCGCTAGCGCGCATCGAGTCGACGGTGGTGCGGGACCCGACCAACGGCGACCGCATCACCGTGTTCCAGCTCGGCACCAAGACGGAGCTGGCGCTGGCGCAGCCGTCGTGGTACGAGGAGGCGCTGGGGCTCAAGGAGGCGGCCGCGTCGGTCGTGGCGCCCATGCCGTGCAAGATTCTGCGGAACGAGGTGGGCGAGGGCGACGTGGTGGAGAAGGGGACGCCGCTGGTCGTGTGAGTTTTTTTTTGGTTTTTTTTTTCCTTTTAAAACGCCATAACGGGAAGCAACCAGCTAACACCTTTACAGCATCGAGTCCATGAAGATGGAGACAGTTATCCGCTCGCCCCAGGACGGCGTCATCAAGAAACTAGCGCACAAGGAGGGCGACATTTGCAAGGCGGGGACGATTCTGGTACTGTTTGAAGAGGCCGAGGAGGCGAGCTGACGAGTGGCATGTTTGGTGCACTTTGCAAGACGCGGCTGGGCGCAAGGGGTTAGCAGGCGTATCTTGGGTACATGATTTCTTTTTCTTGCGTCGTTTCGAAGTGATGCTTGGGTCTGTTCATACGCAACATATAAAAGGCATAAATCTATACACATTGCGACTAAGCCGACAGCCCTACCTGCGGCACCAGCTCATCCAGGTCCAGCCCCTTGAACCCGTCCTCGACGGCCCAGGACCTGCCCCTCTCGGGCGAGTGCAGCACCTCGCACGCCCTGCCTACAACGAGCAGCCCCGGCGGCCGGCTGCCCTCCTGCTCGATCGCCTCGGCTACAAACTCGAGTGTCGTGCGGATGACGCGCTGGTCCGGGCAGCTGGCGCGCTCGACGACGGCGCAGGGCGTGTTTTTGGGCCACAGTGCCCTGGATGGTGGTGGTCCCGCGTCCCCAGCCTGCTTCTTCTTCTTCTCCTCCTCCTCCTCCTCCTCAGTGCGGCACGTCAGCTCCCGCACCAGCCCCGTGATGCGGTGCAGCGCCATGAGGAACACGACAGTGCGCGAGGCCACGTACTCGGGCGGCGCGGGCGGCCTGCCCTTCTTGCCCGTGCCAGTGCACACGAGCACCTGGTCGGCCACGTCGCGTTGCGTGGGCGGGACGCCGGCGAAGAGCGGGGCCGACAGCGCGCTCGTGACGCCCGGCAGCACCGCGACCGCTACCCCGGCGGCCCGCAGCGTCGCCACCTCCTCGCCGCCGCGCCCGTAGACATAAGGGTCACCTTGCTTGAGGCGCAGCACGACCTTGCCCTCCCGCGCGGCCGCCACGGCCTGGGCCATGAGCTCGTCCTGGGCCGCGTCGGCGTTGCCGGGGAACTTGCGCGCGATGGTGACGGGGGTGCGGCGCGGGATCAGGTCCAGCACGCCCGCCGGCACGAGCTTGTCGGCCAGCACCACGTCGGCCGCCTGCAGCGCCTTGTGGGTGGCGCGCGTCAGGAGGTCCGGGTGGCCCGGCCCGGAACCGGCGAGGATGACGCGGCCACGGGCGGCGGGGGAGGGTGGCAACGTCTCGCTTTTGGCGGGGTCGTGTTGCTGCTGCTCGGTTTCGGTATAGGCCTCTAGCACGGCGTCGACGTCGGCATCGTCGACGGCGGCCAGGCGCTTCAGGGGCCAGTACTCGCAGACCTGGGCCAGCCACCGCATGCGCCGCGTCTTGGCCGCCTCGAGGTCTGCGTCGGTCACCAGTTTATTAAACGTGGCGCGCTGGTCGTACGACTCGTCTTCGTCCTCGGCTGCAGGAGGCGCTTGGTCGTCGTTCGTCTTCGTCTTCGTCTTCTTCTCCTCCTTTTCCTCCTTTTCCTCCTCCATTCGCTTCTGCCGCTTCGGACTCCTTTCAACCACATCCCCGTCCTCCTCCTGGATCCGCCTGCGCAGCTCCCCCAGGCGGGCGCAGGCGGCGCCCATGCCGGCGGGCAGGGACGCGGCCAGCTCGCGGCGCAGGCGGCCGGCCAGCCTGCAGCCGCGGCCATTGGTGGTGACGCCGACCTGGAGCGGCCCGTCGGTGTGGGTGGACAGCAGGCTGAAGGTGCAGAGGCGGGGCGCGTCGACGACGTTGACGGGCACGCGCAGGCGGCGGCACAGGGCCGACACGGCCTCGCTCTGCGGGTCGCGTGGCCCCGCCGTCACGAAGACGGCGTCGACGTGCGACGACGCCTCGGGCCGACCCAGCGTCGACACGTCGGCGGGCGCAAAGGGCCGCCGCAGCCACTGCACCTCGCCCGAGTCGACGCGCCGCCGCAGCGCGTAGTGCAGCGGGTCGCCGGCGTCGCCGTTAGTGGTGTCGGGGGCGATCAGGATGGGCGTGGCGCCCGCGGCCAGGCTCTGGGCGCAGCGCGAGGCGGCCAGCGGGTTGGTGCCCAGGACGAGGTGCACATGGCCTCGGCAGTCGACGGCCGTCAGCATGGACGTATGGTAGGGCGGGAGGGTGGACGCCATGGCTGGGCGTTTTGATGCGTGTGTTGAGGGTTCTTTGTGTGTTGCCAAGTCCAGGAGAAAGGACAAACAGGCCAGGCTACCCAAGATATATCACTGCCCTCCTTTCGCAAGGGAGATCCCGCGAGTTGCACACTCCCGAGGAGTTGCTGGACAGGACGGACATTTTGCAGAGGCGACGGCGGCACTTCCGGGAATCCGCAAGCCGGATATCGGCGTCGTGGGATTCGGCATGAGTAAATTTTTGGATGCTGAGTCTGGCTGACGCCATTCGGGGCTGTCTTATCGCCTGCGCCAGCCAATGGCCGTGGCGGGATTAGCGTCGAGGTTCCGCGGAGGTGGAAGGGACAGAAAAAATCCAAGCACTTCCGCGGTCTTGTTTGCATTAACACATTGCTATCTATCGGCTGCAATGGACAGACGAAACGCTCCATCTTTGCTTTATCTGCCTCTTGATAATCTGACACTTGCCTACCTGGTAGGTACTTCACACGCCTGCCCGCATGCACTCAACTCCCATTCCTTCTTCTTCATGTCCCTTGCTCCAGCCGCGGCGGCATGGCGTGACAGCCGAGAAGCGATGACTCGCCGCACTGCTTGCCCCGCCAAGCCACAAAACTCCCATGTGTGGGGTGGCTCTTCAGTCTGGATGCGCCACCCAAGACCAACCAGATCCAGGTCCAGATCCAGGTCCAAATCCAGATCCAAATCCAGATCCAGATCCAGACCCAGCATGTCTGCCTCAGTAGCGGTGATCAAACCGCGGCCTGAAATGGCGCTGTTGCTGTCGGATTCCTGCTCCAGACGCCTGCTTCGACCCCGGCCTTGGTCTTCCCCACGTTTCACTCAAGGCCTCGTCGCTTCCGTTTCACGTTTCGCTCGCGATAGGCTGACCAGCAGGGCTGATTGGCCGTGCTGCCTTGGTTTTGCGTAGCATCTGCTGCCCGCGTGGGAGTCAGAAGGGTCGTCCTTGGCCGCAGCTGGACCCTGATTTTTTTGATTTTTTTCCCTCACACCGACTCGGATCTGCCCTTCTGACGTGTGGTCGTGACTTGCACGCGAACGCTGCGACACGCGGCAGCTGACCACACACCCACAGGAAGGTTCACAGCCGGGCAAAGGTTCAGATGCCGCTGAGGCGGACGGGAAAAGGCCGCAAGTGGCAGCAAGGGATGACGTCGGCTGCGTCCCCCCCTCTCAAAGGAACAAAGCACGACGGCCCAGAACCAGCTCTCCATGGCCCCTCGGCTAGCTGGGAGCTTGGGCCCTGGTGCGCGCCCCAGTAGGACCACGGCTCCACAGCGGACCACCTACCCTTCTGGTGGTGTCGTCATGGCTCTCAGTCACCTGCCCAACGCCGCGGCCCTGCGAGGGAGATCTTAATGGGGGCCACATCTTGGTCCATCTACTACACAGATAGTAATATCGCCCAATGTGGCCGTTGGCTGACGCCGGAACATGCCACCTTCTGCTTGATTTCCATGTGCTTCTTTGTCCTGCTCGTTAAATCCCATCTCGTGCAACCTTGTTCTCGTGAGCCATCTCTGTCTTTTCTTTTCTTTTCTTCCTTCTTTTCCCAGTCTGATCAAGGTGATCGCATCGCACCGC
Organism: Gaeumannomyces tritici R3-111a-1; assembly: GCF_000145635.1. Classification (NCBI taxonomy): domain Eukaryota; kingdom Fungi; phylum Ascomycota; class Sordariomycetes; order Magnaporthales; family Magnaporthaceae; genus Gaeumannomyces; species Gaeumannomyces tritici. Next base: position 2,331,109 of record NW_008804551.1, read on the forward strand.
CCTCTCAGATTGCGATTGCGACGACGCCGTTCCACCAGGGCAGGCGCCCGACCAGTCATTTATTTGCGACAATCCACGGATCCCGACAGCCCTCCTGGCTGCGTCCCAGCGCCCACCCGCGGCTGCTCGTCCGAAGAAAGGCATCCCAAGATAAGGTCTCTGGTTGCCGCCATGGCCGTCAGTCGTAAGTTTCGCCTCAAAATGTTGACCGTACCCCCCAACCCTCTGACGCGGCTCCTCCCGCAGACGCCTCGCTGGGGCCGGCCGCCGTGGCCTTCCTCGCCGGGTCGCTGGCCATGATGTTCTTTATCATCCTGGCCGGCGTGGCCGACTCCCCGCCCCTCAACAACACCTACTTCCTCGAGGCCAGTACCGACGGCGTCCGCGGCGCCAGGAGCACATCGCGCTGGACCTACCTCCACGTTTGCGGGCCCGCGAACCTCGACTGCTCCCCCGCCAGGCCCGCACCCGGCGTCGGCTCGGCCTGGCCGAACGGCGGCGCCGGTGCCCCCACCGAGCTTCTCGGGTAAGTTTTCTTTTTCTTCTTCTTTTTCTTCTTCTTTTTCTTCTTCTTTTTCTTCTTCTTTTTCTTCTTCTTTTTCTTCTTCTTTTCCTCTTCTTTTTCTTCTTCCCTTTTTGCCCGCCCAAAGCACGTGCTGCGACCAAAGGCAAAAACCAGCCGCTGACGTCCTCCACCCCGGACTAGACCTTGGGACGGCAACACGACGTCGGAATACTACTGGTACATGTGGCGGTTCGGCTGGGTGCTGTTCCTCATCGCCCTCTTCTTCGAGGTCATGGCCTTCTTCGCCTCCTTCATCGCCTGCCTCGGCCGCCTGGGCTCGGCCGTCGCGGGCCTCGTGTCCATGGGGGCCTTGTTTTTCCTGACCATTGCCGTCGCGCTGATGACGTACGTTGTATCTTTCTTTCCTCCCCCTCTCTTCCGCTACAAACTCTACATAATGACTAAACGGCCCACGCAAACCCAACCAGCGCCACCTTTGTCAAGATGCGCGACGCCTTCCTGGCCGCCGGCACCGACGCCCACATCGGCACCTACGCCTTCGGCTTCGCCTGGGGCGCCTGGGCCGCCCTGCTCATCGCCACGGGCCTCCTCGTCGCCGGCGTCCGCGGCGGCTCAAAGGCCGACAGGTCCCGCTCCCGCCGCTGGGGCAAGCGGCAGAGAAGCGTGAGGAGCCGCCGCCCCCACGAGATGGGGAGCAGGCGCGTCAAGGACAACTACGCATGAGTCGAGTTAACGTGTCGGAGGGTTGCTTGTCCCTCAAACTGTCCGTGACAGTGGAGGGATGAAAGCAAAACCTGGACGGCTTGGGTGGAAAAGTGAGTGGGAAGCTTGATGCTGGAGAAGCAAGAGGTGGTTTACTGCTGCATCTCATGTGATTTACGATCCGACGTTTGATACCTTCTTTCTTTTCTGTACCTATTCTCATCTAAGCCGAGGTGGGTGCCTTGTTTGGGAGGATGCGTGCATCTGATACCCATAATTCTAAACCCTTGTCAACCACACACTCCGTTTGCCCTTTGTTCTGGTACGAGGGCATTCATGCAGTCAAGGGAATGCCCTCGAAATGTTTCACAATCAACACGCATCGGGAAGCAGACGCTAGCCCCGGGTCCGGGTATTAAAAACCTCTCTATGTGCACAGTAATAAAACAAGAGGAATCATATACACGGAATGTCGACAAAAGAGCAAAGAACTAGAGAGAGAATAAAAGAGAAAAGAAAAAAAAACGCCACGAGCTCCTTTCCAGCTTTTTGTATTCGCTAGTGTTTGGTCGTTTGCCGTAAAGCCCATCCATGGAGAAAGCCCCCCACCCCAAGGCGAAGACAGTGAGAGCAAGTATTCTAATGAGGAAATGGGGAAGCAATCAAGCTGGCAATCGGGTCAAAAAAAGGGAAACGGCTATTAGAAGGATCGTAGTGAATAAGCGCCAGTCGAGGAAGGCAGCACGGGCTGAACCCGGGAAGGATGGCAGCAAAACGGAGGGCAAAACTAACGCCGAGTTGCGGGGGGAATCGTTTGGTGGGGATAAAGATGCCGATGTAAAAAAAGACACAACCAGAAGGGGTAGTAAATAGCAAAGGAAAAACAAGGGGCCAGGCAGGCCAGGCGTAGTGGCGGGACGGGCGTTGCGAGAAAAAAAAACGCTGCGTGTTTGTGGCGCGACCGTACTGGGAGTGGATGCTCTCCCATAATCAACGCCATCGCAAGCCTCCGTCCCTCTCCAGCTTTCGTGTGTTTTCGTGTTACATGGTCGTCGCTTGGGCAAAGGGCCGGGAATCGGCGGCCCTCAAGCGACCCCTCGTCGGTCCGACCAGCTCGACGTCGCCGTCCGACGGGCTCGGGCACGGTGGAGCAAGGCACGGGCAGCACGCGTGCAGCAGGCGACCCAGGCCCTACATGACGGTGCACTTGCTCTCTTCGCGATCCTTCTTGACGCTGAGGGCAACACGGGCAGCCTCGGTGAAGGCCTCGTTGACGCCGCGATTGCGCATGGCGGAGCACTCTAGGTACCGCATGGCGTTGATGCGCCGCGCAACCTCGAGACCTGTGTCGTACGTGATCATCTCCTTCTTCTCGGCGTTCTTGGTGCCCGACGTCTGCGGGCCGTCGGCCGCCGTCCCATTGGAGCCACCGGCCGCCGCGTTGTCGGCTGCCTCCTCAGCCGCCTCCTGCCTTAGATCGCACTTGAGCGCCACCAGCACCAGCTTGACCCCCGGGCAGTTGTCGGCGATCTCGCCCACCCACTTGGACTCGACGTTTTCCAAGCTGTCTTTGCTGTCGACCGAGTAGCATAGCATTATCAGATCCGTGTCGTCTGCAAGTGTCCGTGTCAGTTGTAGACTCGCCCCTGGCCCGTCGCGTGGCGTCCGAGCTAGCGCGTCTCCTTAGGTCGGGGCATACCATATGAAAGACTCCGTAGGCGGTCAAACTCCTCCTGGCCTGCCGTATCCCAAAGCGAGAGCTCGATGTGAACATTGTCGACAAAGATGTCTGGAGATAAATGTTAGAAGGCGCGCTGTAGACTCGCAAGGGGCACGAGGGAAGCATGTCTGCGCGTCTGTCTGGCTTCTCGCAAGTCTGGCGTACCGTGGACGTAATTCTCGAAAACCGTTGGCTCGTACACGGTCGGAAAGTAACTGCAACGGGGTCAATCGCGTCAGCACGAGACACCACGGCGAATGGTGGGGAGAGTCCGACCGGGAAATGCGTACCCTCTAGTGAAGACGTTTAGTAGCGACGTCTTGCCGCAAGCACCGTCGCCTCTATTCACGGAAGCAACACACAAAGGACATTGTCAGCAATCGGCCTTGGCCCAGCCACGTTCCTGCAGAACCGTCTTGGGCGCTGACAGCAGGTTGGGGGATGCGCCAGGAACGGACTCACAGCAATACGAGCTTGCGCTGAACCTGTTTGCTTCCTCCACACAGAGAGAAAGGCATGGTGTCGGTCGGGTCGGAGGGGTGCTGGGCGGGATGGCGTGGATGGTGCAATGGGCGGGGAGATGCAAGTCGAGATGGAGACGGGAATCGACAGGGAGAGATGCTGACGATGTCGAGCTCAGCTGGCGGCTCGGTCGCTGGGTGTCGGTCGCTCGCGGTGGCGACTCGCGTCGGTCGCAAGGGCAGGCAGCAGGCAGCAGGCAGGACGAGGCAGGACGAAGGCCAGGTGACGGACTGGGGATTGATTGAGACGGCGAGGAGTCGTCGCTGATGGATTAAATCAGGAGAACGGGTAAAGAAAGGAGCCGGTTCGGGCAATTGTGGATGAGGCGTGGTTGTGGTTGCGGTGCGGTGCCAAATTAAAGAAGCGAGACGAGCGGGCGGGCGCTGCACAAGGCAGTGGGCGTCTATGCAGCCCTGATGCAGTAGCGGATGCAGCGCTGTGACGCGTCGCCGCACCTCAGCTCCAGGTGTTACCACTCCAGGTGCTCTGCGGCAGCCCACGAATGCTGGAACCACGAATGCTAGATGCAGCTAGAGTCACGTCGTGATTGGATTCAAAGTCGGGCAGTCAAGACGATTCCGGATTCCATGCACAGGGGATGAAATCACCTCAATCGACTACCTGCCCCTAGGATGTCTCTAGGTCAGGGCTCTAGGTCAGGTACCTGGCTGCTAGCTCACGAACCATGGCGAGATCCAAGATGAGGAGGATGCCACGCCGCTGCAGCTCCCCAGGAGATCATCTCCGCTCCAGATCGCCCACCTTTGGCTGCAGCAATTGAAATGACGGGCAAGGGGATCCTGGCACCGAGGGTTGACACACGTGAATTGTCATGTGACGCGAAGGAGCATGCAATCAATACTGAGTCCAAATTTAGTATCGCCAAGGTTCTGTAGCGTGACTCGGGGCGACAAAAGAAATGTCGAATACAGGGCAATCAGATGTCAAAATGCAGTCATTCATTATCGTCCAGCTGCTCGGTTTGCTTGGGTATCGAAACGTCAACCAAAATCCCCATTCACAGATAACCACCCCGTAACAGTCCCGTCCCTCACTCCTCGTCCTTCTGCAGCCCTCGTTTGCTCCTCCCAATGCGATCAGACAGCGACATCTCGCCCGCTTTGCGGTGCAGCCCGTTGACAAAGGCTCTTCCGCCTCCCTGCCGGTTGTCTTGCATCCGCGCCTGGGAGTCCGCCTCGCGCTCATCCCTCTCACGCGCCTCGATCTTAGCCAGCCTCCTCTGTCGGTCTTGGTCAAGCTCCGACGCTGCTTCTTGCATGGCTGCCAGCTTGCGAGCCCGCTCTTCGTCAGCAGCCTTGTCGTCACCACTCCTCGCGCCTCCATGAGATTTGTGCTTGTTGTTGTGACGTGTCCAGTCGGAGCGGGAATTTCTGTCGTAGCGTCCCTGGTTGCGTTCTGGCTCTCGTCGAGAAGAATCTCGCCTGTCATCGTGAGACTCTCCAGAAGATCGCTGGCGCCGTGGCTCACTGCCATCACGAACGGCACGACCATCTCGAGAAGGTCGAGGATGGCGGTCTTCTGACCTGTCACCATGCTTCAGAGGGGAGCGAGAGCGCTGACGCCTGCTTGCTTCATGTGCTTGCGAGCGCCTCGGGGATCTTGAGCGAGACCGATGGCGGGATCTGCTGTCCTCTCGCCTGTGGTTTTCGTCATGGCCATCATGCCTGTCGCGGCGACTTCTCCTATCTCTGGAGTCGTCGCGCCGGCTGCGATGTTTCCTCTCGGAATTTGCGCCATTCCTGTCCCTGCTGCGCGACTGGTCACGGTCCTCTGATCTCCTCCTCTTGTGGCGTCTGTCACGGCCATTTTCGCGGTCTTCACGATGGCGACGGTGTTTTGTCTTGTCCCGGCTCTCCTTCTTTGCATCTTCGATACCCATCGAGGCTAGGAGTTGACGGCGCTTGATGGGGTCGTTCATCATGGATTCGTACGCGGCCTGTTCGCGGCGCTTGATGGCGAGCAGGGGGTCTTCGCGGATCTTTTGGGCTGTGTCGCGGGCAGAGTTTGCGTTGCCAAGAGCCATGAAGTTGGCCTCTGCCGCCGTTGACTCGACTTGCTTATTGTCGTTCTTTGTGAGGATGTTGTCGATGCGACGCTTTCCCAGAAGGAAGCCTTCCAGCTCTTCTGTAGTGCCAAGAGCGCCATCTGTAGGGCCCTGGTAGAGGAACTCGACACGGTCGATGCGTTTTGTGCCACCAGCCTGCTCGATCTGTTTTTGCAATTCCTCCTGCGCGCGCTCCTCCTTGAGTTCTTGGACTCGCTGCTGCGTCTTCTTGCGTTCTTCGAGAGCGCGCTGCTCCGACTCGTAAACGCGGCGCTGGTTGGATAGCAGCTGAGGGTGCCAACTCTTCTTGAGGTTGAGATCGCCGCCTCCCATCTTGACGGTGGTGGCTGGTCGAGCGACTTGCGCGAGTGATTTCGTAAAGCGTTATTGACACGCTGTCTGTCGTATGCTGTCGGTGTTGTGTGAAGGCAGTTTTGGCGTTGGTGAGGATCTGTTGCTTGTTGTCTCGATGATTTCCCAGCACGGAAGAGCGATTCGAGAATGATGTATGGAGCTGCGAAGTTGGCCGGGGTGGACGGATTGCCGTCTGAGATGGTCGCGTTTTAACTGGGCTTGCGAAAGACAAGGTTGGGGCTGGCCGTTGAAGCGGGCACGAGCGGGTACATCTTGACTCACGGGTTGAGTTAAGCACTCCCCAGCGTTTGGATCGTGGCAAAGGTACTTTTTCCGTACCCAACCACCCAATGATGCCCGGGCGCCCCACCCTGCTCCCCACTGTGACGAGCACCAGCACAATCGATAAGTAGCCCCGCGAACCTACTACCGCCCATCAAGCGGAACCCGGGGCTGCCCCATCTCTAATGGATGACGGTTGGAGTCTTTGACCGACGCCAACAGCAGCCAGCCCTGATCAACAGCCTTGACCTCGACCAGCCATCACTTCCATACCGCTGCCGTGCCCAGCCAGATCAGACCCAACCGCCACAATGTCCGACGACGACTTCATGCAAGCCTCGGACGAGGAGGAATACGACTTCGACTACGAGGACGACGACGACGGCAACGATGAGGCGGTCGACATCGAGAACAAGTACTACAACGCCAAGCAGCTCAAGCTGAGCGATCCCGAGGATGCCATCGACGAGTTCCTCGGGGTTACGGCGCTGGAGGAGGAAAAGGGCGACTGGGGGTTCAAGGGCCTGAAGCAGGCCATCAAGCTCGAGTTCCGGCTGCAGCGCTACGACAAGGCCATCGAGCACTACGAGCAGCTGCTGACGTACGTCAAGTCGGCCGTCACGCGCAACTACTCTGAAAAGTCCATCAACAACATGCTAGACCACATCGAGAAGGCGTCGGGCGCCGACGCAGGGGCGGGCAGGTGCCTCGAGGCCTTCTACTCGCTCACGCTGCAGTGCTTCCAGAGCACCAACAACGAGCGGCTGTGGCTCAAGACCAACATCAAGCTGTGCAAGCTGCTGCTGGACCGGCGCGACTACAACACGGTGACGCGCAAGCTGCGCGAGCTGCACAAGGCGTGCGAGCGCGAGGACGGCACCGACGACCCCAGCAAGGGCACGTACGCGCTCGAGATGTACGCGCTCGAGATCCAGATGTACGCCGAGACGCGCAACAACAAGCAGCTGAAGCGGCTGTACAGGCGCGCGCTCAAGGTGCGGTCAGCGGTGCCGCACCCCAAGATCATGGGCATCATCCGCGAGTGCGGCGGCAAGATGCACATGAGCGAGGAGAACTGGAAGGACGCGCAGTCGGACTTCTTTGAGAGCTTCCGCAACTACGACGAGGCCGGGTCGCTGCAGCGCATCCAGGTGCTCAAGTACCTGCTGCTGACCACGATGCTCATGCGCTCCGACATCAACCCCTTCGACTCGCAGGAGACCAAGCCCTACCGCAACGACCCGCGCATCGCCGCCATGACGGACCTGGTCGACGCCTACCAGCGCGACGACGTGCACCGCTACGAGGACGTGCTCAAGCGCAACACGGACCTGCTGGCCGACCCCTTCATCGCCGAGAACATCGACGAGGTCACGCGCACCATGCGCACAAAGGCCGTCCACCGCCTCATCGCCCCCTACCAGCGCCTGCACCTGTCGTGGATCGCGTCCCAGCTGCGCATCGGCCCGGAAGAGGCTCGCGACATTGTCGGCTACCTAATCCTAGACGGCCAGGTCGACGGCAAGATTGACCAGCGCCGCGGCATCGTCGAGATCGACTCGAGGACCGACTCGGACCGCACGCTCGCCATCCTAGAGCTCGCAAACGCCATCCCCCTCTACTTTGACCAGGTCTTCAAGGACGGCGAGGGCCTGCGCTCCGCCACGGGCGACGGCTCGCTCGGCGGCGGCGACTTTGACTTTGGCGACGGCCACCAGGGCCCCCCCTCCAGGTTGAGCCGCCGCGCCAAGGTCGGGAATATGTACAAGAACGCCCCGGGCTCGGGCCCGGGCGGCGGTCATGCTTCGTCATCGACCGGCATAAGTGGGGGCGGCTCAGCCGTGTGGCAAGCATGAATCTATATGATGGGGGAACCAGACCTCCGTAGTACGATGCTGGCTTTGTCGTAGTCTAGGTCACTTTTATTTCCAGTCCGAGCGTGTATTGGCTTTAGACCCTTAACCCAAAGGCGTTATGTGACATGGCACTGATCCTGTTCCATATTTCTTTCTTCGGAAGCTAGGCGTTTATGTGGTCGTCTCTGGTCGTCTCTGGAATCTGTACAAATTTCATCCATCACCGTCCGTAACTGTGTTGGCGGTGGCGCCGGTTCTCTCCCGCCACACCCGCCGAAACAGAGCCGTTACAGACACTAATCCCAGCCCCGTGTTGCGGTGCTTGCTTTGGGCCCCTCGCACAAGGAGCCGCCGTGCGGCAGGCCCTCGGTGAATGCTTCGGCGCTACCACGATGCACCCGACCCCCACCTCGTATTCCGAAGAAGTCGCCCCCATAACAAAAAGTGAGGGAAGACGCCTATCACCACTCACTTGTCACGGACTTTTTTTTTTTGTCCTGGGTACATGTGCTCCGTCATCAACCGTGGTTCACACCGCCTGTAAATCAGACTCTGTAAATCAGAGTCTGCACGCAGCATTTTATTATTTTGGCCCGGCTGCATGGCCGGCCGCTGCGACCTCATGGCACCCGACGACGGCAACTAGGCTAGGCTCGGGGGCCAAGCAGGCGCCGGCGCATGCGCGACGCACCCCACGAGCCGGCAGATCCACACCAATGGTTGACGGCGATGACGACTTTGAATGTCCTTTTTTTTTCTTGTTCATTAACAGAGGGTGGGGGTAGTGTCTGTCCTGCCACCCTACCTGTCCGTCTTTTTTTTTTTTTGGTTCTTTCTTACGTGTGCGTCCTTGGCTGTGGCGGGATGCAGTTTTCGGTATTCCCGCTGCCGGGGGGCGCTTCGTTGCACGATCTGTCATTTATGACAGGAAGGGCGAAACGAGGTCGGGCTGGCCAATGGCACCGCCCCTCAATATGCAGGCGTGGTCACCACCCTATTTCTGTGGACGCCGTCGGCGCTGACAGGCCCGGACTACTGGCCACAGCTGCTGCCCCAGCGCCGACGAGTGGTTTGGTCTCAACATGTTGCGTATTGCTACTGTTTTACACACACACACGCGCGCGCGGCCCTTGATATCGACGTTGTGACCATGCGTGATTGGGGATTCGACCCATCATGGTACACGGGTCGTCACGTTTGGCGCTAAAGACTCGGCTTCTTCTCTTCTGGCCGGCTGGGACGTGGGGAGAGAGAGAGAGGAGGGGGGATGGTGCCATTGGACGGCATCGTGCTGCATGTAATAGATAGACAGCTAGTGTCAAAAGGACCCAACCACAGCTGCAGTCGCCCGCGACGGCGGTAGTTCAGACGCGGGAAAAAGGAGGGGGAGACGGTGAGACGGCCCAAGAAAGGGAGGGGTTGCTGATGCCGGCACTGCCGCCGCCCCCGGGTGGACGAATGGATCCTTGGGGGCGGATGAGCCCTTCCGGATCTCGGAACCCCAGCAGGCGGCAACCGCGGCGGGCGGGAGAGAGGGGAAGAGGAAAAAGCGGGATGCAGGAGACGGTGGCCAGCAACAGAGACCCCCCTCTCAGCCTCCCCATATGCTTGAGACATGGCCGAGGGGTAGATTTTGATAGAACTGGGTGCTCAGGGCGGGGGACGGTCGTGGTACAAACGTCGAACAAGTGGCCTGTCCAACAGGCGGGCTGGCGCACATGTGCCCGCACCCCATGCACGCCTCCGACTCTGTACCCGGGCGTTAATTGGGAGCCCAGGGGGCGACAGACGGTGATGGGAAGACGAATAGTTGATGTTGGCGTCACCGACGAGCGATTGTGGCGCGGGGCGACGCAGGGCGTGGCTGTCGTGGCCATGCATGCCCGGGCGACGCAGGGCGCGCAGATACGGCATGGAGCTAAAGCCTGCGTATTGCTTCCTTCGGGCAGCGCATGCCCAGCCTGTCCTTGGGATGGAGAGAGATGGTCGCTGTCGGTATTCTCTCTATATCGCTCTCTGCCGTTGAGCACCCTTCCTCGGCTTGTCTCAACGCGCGTAAAAGGCAAACACGGAGGCTTGAGACGCATCCAGCATCTTGCCGCTGGCGTCATGCGGCAGCGGCTGGCCGCATTCACCGGCCCGTTGCCCATTGTTTGCCTTGCTCGGCGTGCGTCGCAAAGCCTGGACTGAGGAGGGCTGGAAGGGACACATCACTTTGGTCATGGCTTACGGCGCACAAATCACACAAGGCACCCACCAGCATGACAGCACCGTCGACCCGTGGCTGTAATGTACCAAGAAAAACGACAACGACATGTCACGCATGACAAAGAGGGAACCGGGCCGCTATCGCCCGAGCTCGACCGAGATGTCTGAGCAAAATGCCGACGGTGGCGGTCTGGGCGACCTGTTTCTCAGGGATATCGATAGCCCGCCTTGGCGGAAAGATAGACAAGAGCCAGACCGCGGTATCAAGCCAGTGCAAACCCCATGGCCATGTAAGGGAGAGATGCCGAGGTAGGCATGGAACGGGACGTGCCCGGCGTGATGAATCTCTGCAGGCCATCCCTCCAGATCAGAAGCAGTTGAAGATCGAGTTTCGAGCCCCGTTTTACTGACCTGGGTTAGCTCCGTTGTCTGATCCTCTGGAACGGGAGGATGGAATCCAACGTTTCCAAATGCTTTCCCGGACCAGATGGATTGCAAACGTGGCGTGGTGACACACATCTGATGTCGTGTGGCAGGCGTCCCTCTCAGGAAGGTCAGAAGCCAACGGCAAAAAGCAAAAAGCGAGCCATCCACTGGCCTTCGTGGTGGCTGAAAACAGGTGCTGTCGCCTTGGCCACCTCGGCTATACGCTCAGACGCTCAGAGAGCCACGACACAGACCCCAGAAATCCAGGGGTGGCGCCAGAGTTCAAGCCGGGGGCCGGGCGGGTGGTGGTCCCCGACGATCCAGCATGAGAAAGCTCCCGACGCTGCGAGGCGGGATCCATGATTGCAGCTGACTCATCGGCCTGGCGACGACAAGATGACCGAGCAGGAGACCGGGGGGAGGGTGTGGTATTGGCAGCAAGAGGAGGGAAAGGAAGGAGAAGAAAAGCAAGTCGGTCAAGTTCGTGACCACACCGTAAGTTCGGGACAGCAGAGCCAGAGACCAGCGAGGTGGTGGTCGACAAGACGCGAGGCCTGTCGATCAGCATCTGGGTAGGGCTTCCATGCATCGGAGGGGATCGATAGGTGAGGCTAAAGCCCGAGGGGTGGTGCGACGGGGGTGGGATGGAGTGGATGATGGATGTGCGATGGGGATGGCGATGGACCCGAAAACTCGGATTCACAGTCTGAACGTGGGGGAAATGAAATCACAGAAGGACCGACGGGGCGAGGCGGATGTCTGCGAGGCCTGGCACCCTAACACAGGCTACTTGCTAGGTGTGAGCTATGATCCGTTGTTTGCATTAGAGTGGCAGTGAGTGGATTGTCAGCATGGAAATGGCATGCGAGTTGATAGTGCAGGTGGGCTGTTGTGTTGGGGGGTGCCACGTTTCCACGCAGGGGTGGGGAGAGAGGGAATGGTGGAATGGAAAGAGCGCCTTGTTCTGGATGAGGCAGCCGGTGAGCTAGAGCTAATTGTCGAATTGGCCAACCACGCCCTTTCCCGCCTGCCCCGGACGTAACCATGCTGCCTGGGTGGGGGCACTGCGAGCATCCGGTTCGTCGGCTGGCTGTCTGGGCCCCGCTTCTTTCCGTCCATTTTTCTTTCTTTCTTTTTCTTTTATCGAGTGAGCCTTTTTCCAACCGCGCCAAGCACCACGGCTGCTGCCCTTTGGGTCTTTGGCACGCCTTAAATGTTGCTTTTACTCCCGCAGAGGCACGATGCGTGCGCGGGGGCTGGTTGGCCAATGGCATCTTGACTGTCTTGCCGGAGTCTCGCGCGACCACGTACATGAACGCCAGCAGCCGGCTCTTGGTGCTGCGCCGCTGCGCGAGAGAGTGTGTGAGATGGGGGAGGATGCCGTGACCCTGACCTGCTGGCGACCCACCCCCCACACCACACACCACACACCACACGCCACACGCCACACACCACACACCACACACCACACACCACACCACGGCCCCTTTCCCACTGAGCCCAGGGCTCGCAGGGCTCCCAGGAAGTCGTCGGTGCGGGCAGACAGCTACTGGGCGTTAGTCCGGTGACACTTGTCCGGAGTGAATAGACCGAGAGAGCTCGACGGCCAAACTGTGAAAATTGACAGGTCACCGCTGGGCGGGCGTACCAGACGAGGCGTCGTGGCCTTGTGTAGCTGACAAAAAGAATGCGCTCGGCATGCTGCATGTCTGCCTTTGAGCCGAGCTGCCCCCTTGGTTGGGTCAAGTTGAAATAACCGGGAAGCTAAACCAAGCCACTTGGAAGTGATGAAGGTCGTTGAGTTGCGCCCCGGCTGCCCATCCGTCCACAAAGCACGGAAATTTTCAGCCCTCGTACCTTCTTTTTCTCCCCCCCTTGCGCTTCTTTCCCTTTGGGCGTTTGTCCATCGAGAAGTGCCCTTGCGCCGCGTTCAGCTGGCCGTGCCACCCCCGTAGCCGACGTGCGCTGTAGGACAAGGTATGAGGTTTCGTGGTTTCTTCTCTCCTCCAGCCCTGGGAGCTGTCTCGAAACGGCCAAGGCTTGCCCTCGAGCGTGCTACCTTGCCTAGTCTGGGTACACGGACGGCACGACTCACACAAGATGGAGGCGGGCGTGGGCGTGGGATGGGTTCCAATAGTCTGATGTCTCTGCCGCTTCGGGGCACCATCAGTGCTCAGGTATATATATACGGGGAATGGGGCCGGCGGTCAGATCCTGTGCTGTAGGGGTGGCATCCGGCTTCCACACCGTTGGGTCCATGTGCTGGGCGACATCGAAAGGATTCGCCCTTATTGCCTATCTTATTTTGTTTCCCTGGCGGCCCCCTCACTGACAGGGGCAGCAGCAAGCTTGCATGTGCATAGAGCGTAACCCTCTTCGCCCGCCCCATCGCTTATAAGCAGACCGGTCTGCTACTTTCCGGCTGACTGCCCTACTGCCCCGGCACTTCCTCTTTCCGCCAGCTCGGGACCTTTGGCGAGGCGAACAAGGGCGGACTGGGCAGCACTGAATCGGACAGGACTGGACCGGACCGGATTGGACCCGGATTGGACAACACCAGCCCTGGCCGAGACGGTTCGAGACGATTGACCATCGTCGGAGCCGCAAGCACGGGCTGCACCAATCCAATTGGCCTCACGCAGGCGAATATACGGCTCGCCTGGGTTGCGGAAAGCCATGTTCCATCTGCAGCCCACGCCGTGCGGCGCGCCGTTTGGCGGCTATGGGCTAGGTGACGGTTTTGTCGGCGGCGGGTTCCCAGTCCAAGGCGTCCAAGGCGTCCAAGGCGTCCATGGCGTCCAGGACTCGCATCCATCGCAAGCCCACGGCTTTGCTGGCAGCGGTGCCGAGTGTGGATGTGGTGGATCCCCAGCAGGCGGGCAGCAGCTCCAAGCCTTTGGTCAGCTCCAGCAGGCCCACAGCCAACACCACCACCAGCAGCTCCTCGCGCTGGGGCAGGTGCCACCGCCGCCCGCCTTCCACACTAACCACCACCAGCACCAGCATCACCCCCATTACCAAAGCCACCCAAACCACCACCACCATCACCACCACAACCACCACCCCCAAAACCACCACCAACAGCACCACCACCCCAACCACGACCCAACCTCGCCACCTCATACCGTCGCCACGATGGAGGCCGCCTCACCCCAGGACGATGTCGTCGCCCAAGAAGCCGCCGCGCGCGACTACCAGCCACAGCTCGAGGTGAGTAGGCCTTGATCCTCCCCCTGGACAACCTGGCCGTGATTAATTCTCCGCCACCTTCCCCGCATTCCGCCCGTGCCCCCCACGCTGCCGCGCCTGGATGTTACCCGGTTGGAGGGAAGCCAGCTAATCTCGACCCAACGCCCTCCAGGGTCCCCTCGTCGGCGACAGGATCACGAGCCACGCCATCACCGAGCAGTACGCCAAGGCCGACCCCGTCTACGTGGAAAAGACAATCGTGAGCAGTCTCTATCCCAGCCTCTGCCCGCCGGCCGACACCACAACCGACCGCTAACTCTTGCCCATCCTGTCCCGCAGGCTCTGCCCCAGACATACTCGCACTACCGCCCTATACAAGGAGACGGCAACTGCGGCTGGAGAGGTATGGACGCCCACAGACTGGCTGCTCCCCATCCCCTCGCCCGCTGAGGCCCGTACGGCGCGTCGGAGCACGTTCGCTGACCGCGTGACCGCGCTCGCTCCAGCAATCGGCTTCAGCTACTTCGAGACCCTCATCCTGACGGCCACTCCAGCCAAGATCGCCGCCGAGATCGCCCGCCTTGCCGAGCTGGACCAGTACATAGAAAATGTTGGCGGATTCCAGCGCTTCCTATGGGAAGACATGGCCGAGGAGACCATGCTCATCCTCGCTGACATCCAGGCCAACCTGGCCAACCCGGACGTCGCCATAGCATCTTTACAGGCCAAGTTCAACGACGACGGCGTCTCCAACGCCGTCATCTACCACCTCCGCCTGCTAGCCGCCTCGTACCTCAAGGGAAACGTGGACAACTATGAGCCCTTTATCGGGGGCAGCGCCAAAGAGTATTCGTCCGGCACCATCGAGCCTGCCAACCGTGAGATCGAGCATATCGGCATCATCCTGCTCGTCGAGGTTCTGCTCAGGCCAGCCGACTTCGTCCTCGAGATTGTCTACCTGGATCGCACCCCGATGTCCAAGGCCAACACATATCGCTTTCCCGAAGAGCACAACGCCCGCCCCGAATCGGAGCTTGGGCCCACTATTCACCTGCTGTACCGGCCGGATCACTACGACATACTCTACAAGCCTCCGCCGACCCCTGTAGACGTGCAGGTTCATCGTGCTGCCGACTTTACACACCAGTTCCAGATCGCCCCAGCCAACATTGCACCATGTGGTCCACTCGAGCCTGAAGTAGACTTTGAGCTGCTGCTCGCCATGAATTCCTACAGCGCCGCTGCCGGAAACCCCCTGGCCTCGATGCTCCCTTTCGACTTGGGCCCCGCCACCACCGCGTACTCTCCCAGCCCAGAGGCACAGCCGCCGCAGTCATGGGGCGAGCCGCCGTGTTCTGAACCACTGCCTGTCCGGCACACGCCTGCCGCTTCAGCCTCGCCAACACGGAGCATCATCACACCCCATACACAGCACCAACCGCGGTCGCAGTCGCAATCACCGCGGATGCAGCAGCAGCCTGAACATCAGCAACAACAAGCACCAGAGCACGTACAAAGCGTAATGCCCGTGGCGCCCTCTCCTATAGTCACAACACACCCGCTGCGCTTTAGCAGGTACAGTTTCCCGACAAAGACGGCCGAGGGAGTCTCGGAGGTCAAGTCGGTTGACGGCCAGGCCATGGCCCTGGCCGCCGTGACGGAGCATCACCCCATGGCGACCGAAGCCTTCAGGAACAGCCACTTCAACGTTGCCCACTTTAACAACCCCAATTTCCAGCCAGAGGAGTATCGCCGTCCGCACGCCGGCGAGCGTCGCCGCTCGGCGGACGATGACGCTTCAGAGGGGGGCACCACAAGACGCAAAAAGAAGGAGAAATCGATCAAAGCTGAGCCGAAGGAAGACGTCTGATAGACTAATGAATGAAAGACACGGCTCCTTATCGGAGCATGGAGTATGGATCACGTGGAACAAGGACGGACTGCTTGACGAGGAATAACCGTAGCGAGCTTCCGCTTTTTGGGTGCACCCAGTCAATGTTAATTTCTTTACTTTTTGATCAACCCTGGCAGCACCAACAAGGTCCGCTACCAAAACTAATCCATATCCCCCACACGGTTCCTTGGGCCCGAGTCTGCCATTTTTTTTTTTTTTTTTGCATATTTTTATTGTCTGAGTCGCTTCGGTTGCGTTTGGCCTGCGTCATATTATTTTACGGGAATGCGCATTTTCGGTCTGCAACTCATGGTGCGCGTTGTATTCATCCCATTACCAAGCACGGTATGATGATCATCAAGAGCGGCATTGTGTGGGACCCTGTGGTTTCTGTGTGCTTTGCTTTAGGGACCCGAACGTGGCGGTAGCGTGAGAACGAGAGGCATACACGCGGATGGAACAAGAAAAGCGAAGGGGGTTGGAAAGCACGAACCGGTAGCGAGCAATTGGACACATTCATTCTCCTTGGCCTTGCAAAATGCCTCTTTCTCAAGTGCGCGCGGAATCCAGGTCCGGCCTGGCCGGCCACAGCCTCGACTCCTCCTCTATCAACCTCGCCTCGTCGGCCACGTCGGCCACCAGCTGCTGCACCTCGTCGTCACCCACGGTCTGCACGGCCGGCCCGGCATCGGCGTCGACCGTGCTGCTGCCGCCGATGATGCGGGCGGCGAACTCGTCGGCCCAGGCGGTGGCGACGGCGCGACCGGCGTCTGCCGGGTCCAGCGGGTCCGGCCCGCAGCCACTCCTGCCACCGAGCCGCAGCTCCTCGGCGACCGACGTGACGTGCTTGCCCTCGAGGCCGCAGGGCACGAAGCGCAGCCACGGGTTGCTGGCGAGGAGCTCGGCATCGGTTGCTGCCACCGGCGAGCCGCCGCCGCCGTCCCCGGGAGACGTGACGGGCGTCGACAGGTTGAGGGCGACGCCCAGCCCCGTCACGTGGCGGCGCAGGTGCACGCCCATGGCGGCCACCTTGCGGCCGGCGACCCAGACGCCCGGGTCACACGTCGTGGTGCCGGCCAGGCCCCAGAGGCGGGCGAGCACGACGGCCGTCACGTCCTGCAGCAGCTCGGCGTACTGGCGGACGCCGAAGGGGCGGTGGCGGCGGCTGCCGGTGTGCTTTATGGTGGTGGTGGTGGGGGAGGGGAGGTTGCCGCTGCCGCCGCCCTTGAGGTCGATGACGGGCCACATGACCAGCTGCCCCGGCCCGTGGTACGTCGTCAGGCCGCCGCGCTCGGTGCGGAGGACGACGGGGTCGTCGTAAGAGGGCGGTGGGGATGGGGTGGCATGTTGCAGGTGCAGCGGCCTGGCCAGGGCTTGCAGCTCGGACGGGAGGATGAGGAAGCGTGAAGAAGGGGTTGGTAGCGATGGTGGTGATGTGGGTTTGCCGTGCGAGGACGAGTGTTGTCGGCGGCCGAGGGTGTAGGTGGGGGTGGGCGTAAAGGTCACGAGGGTGGGCGGGGGCGGAGACGAGTCGGGCGAGGACGGGGCGGCCTTGAAGTCGAGCTGGGCGCGTTGCAGGCGGGCCTGGATGGCGGCGGCGACGCAGTAGGTTGGGAATGTTGCCGATGCTGCGTCGGACGGGAGGTGAATGTGCCGCAGGTATGGCTGCAGCGTTCTGGTACGTGTCATGGTGGTGTTGGAAAGTGGTGGAGTTATCAAGAGCAGGTTGAATTGGATTCCATTCTAAGCTGGCGGCTTGCTCACGTTTCGCATTTTGCAGGCCGCAAATGCCACCCCCCCTCCTAAACGTCACCCCCCTAGCTCTCTCTCCGCCCCGCCCAAATGTGGGGCTCTATGATGCTGATTTACAGGGACGGCCCGTGAAGCAAAGTGAAGGAACTGCATTTGATCCCAAGGAAGGAACGGGACGGCGCGTTGGGTCGCGCAGCCGATCAAGAAAACGCTTTGTATTTTAAGTGCTGTTATGTACGTTGTAATCATACTCCCACCCGATGCTTACCTTGCCCAGAAACTGCCACAGTCCTCCCTCCCAGGGGCCGGCGACAGGGTGGAACAAAAAAAAATTAACAGACAAAACACAAAATATAGGCTATCTATCGCTTGCAATCACGGCACCGGACGTGGACCTTGCAGTGCCAGCACGTCCAATCCATGTCGGACAGCTGCACATGGCAGTTGCAGCACTCCAGGCCCGGTTCGCGGTGCCTGCCGTTCTGCTCCGCCACCGCCTCGTCCCTATACAGGCGCGTGAACGACTCGACCGGGCACTGGTCCAGCAGGCTCGTGATGTGCCCTCCAGACCCCGTGCTGCTGGTGCGGCGGTGGGTCGGCACACCCTCGCGCTGCGGGGTGTCCACCATCTTGTCATCGCTGCCGCCGCGGCCGCCCCTGGTCGCTGTTATCTTTTGGACCGCCGCCATGGGGGGTGCTGTCGGGCTGCTCTCATCACTGCCGTTAATGTACCGCCGCCAGAGCATCCTTACCTTTGCGCCGAGCACGGACCTGCCGTAGTCGATTTCCTCCTGCAGCCTTTCCTCTTGCAGCCAGCCTAGGGCATCGCGCACCCGCCTCCCCAGCCCGCCGCTCTCCACCGCGTGCAGGTCCGACAGCGCGCTGCGGTCGCGCGCGGGCCGTTTGGAGAAGTGGGCCGGGTCGAGCTTGGTGAACTTGATCGTGACCGCCGCCTTGGTGGCCGCCGTCTGCATGTGCGGCTGGGAGGCCTGCTCCTCGGCCGCTGTGACGGGTGACGGATCCGCCACTGCGCTCATTGCGCAGTCGACCTGCAGTTTGGCACGAAAGACTGCCAGCGATAGTTTTCGTTTCATAAACACGAAGGGGGGCTGGCTGCCGTTTCTGGCCGGCGGGGACGATGATTCGAGACTGTGTCAAACAGGGAGCCCATCGCCGTCTGCTCCCAACAATGGGTGGGCTGGCTTATATACTGGCCGAGTAGAGAAAGTTGAATGGGAGGCCGAGGGCGGGAATCCATTGTTCAGGCAAGGCTTAGGGAAGCCACGGCGAGAAGAATGAATTGCTTTGTTTGGCTACAAAGAAGTGCCTTTACACCCACTTCGTCAATGACATGGCTGCATTCCAACGAGGCTGTCCCGCAGCCCAGATGCTCCAGGAGTCCAGCCACCGGTACCGGTACAGCGGTGGCCTGGCGTTATTGGAAAAAGAAAATGCAAGCAAGCAGGAAACACGGCTAAAAAGCGAGGATCCGGAGCTTGAACCGGACTGCTGGAGACCTCATAATGCTCACTACCAGGGTCGAACTGGCGACCTTCGCATTGTTAGTACGACGCTCTAACCAACTGAGCTAAGCGAGCTGGTTTGCTCTTGAATGGGTGATCGGTTAGCGTGAGGCATGTATACCCTCCTGGTTCCTCCCTGCCTTTCTGTGCGACTCGTGAGGGTTTCTTGTGGTGGAGATGGGGCTTGTCAAGGCCGGCCGCTGCTCCCGAGGCGAGGGCGGGCCAGAGAAACACGGGGCGGGCACAAAATGCCGCAAACTCACGTTGGCTGCAAAGGCGCTAGCGGTGTTGCGTGTAATCCCCGTGGGAGGATGGAGTGTATTCGTGTGCTTTATGAAATAACAGGAAAAGGACGGTCCAGGAAAATTAAAGTCTGAGACGTCACTGAAAAAAAAAAAAGATGGAGGAATACAGCCCGGAAAGCGAAAAGGGCATAAAAAAGAACAAGGGCCATGTCTACCGAGCCCTGGAAAGTCATCGCAGCCCCCTATATCTGTCAAGCCAACACCCAACCAATGCAAGTCATGATGATGATGATGAGCATGTGCCTTTCTCTCGTCCTCGCCGCACTCCTTCCCCCTTCTAACCGGAGCTTCTCTCGTTCTTGCGTGCAAACCCAGATAATCGAGGTGTGTGGATCAAGTGGTATCCCGTAAACTGGACAAAGGGAAGAATAAAGGAAAAAAATATCATGGTCAGAAGCGAACAATTGGAAGTGTGTGCGCAACGCCCGCGGTTGTCGTAGGAAGGCAGAGACCAGCTCAGCCGCGGGCTCCTTCTCCTTTCTCTTTTCGTTTATTACAACCGAGTGCGCCCTTTGCAGCACCGTCATAGCCTAGGGCTGTCCCTATCTGGGCCCTCCGTGGCCTAGCTCGGTGCCTACTGCTGGGCTGGTGGCGGGGCTGACTGTGTCTAGCGGCGCCGCGTGAAGCGCTGGCTTGTCCGACTTGGGCAGATCTCCTCTGATCTTGCGGTCGAGGGCATCGCGTACCCACTTGGCCACCTCCTCGTCGCACCCGGTGAGGGGGTCGGTGAGGGATATCTTGCTGGCCGCCTCGGCGACCCCACTTCCGTCCTCATCCTCGGCCTCCTCCGTGATGGTTGTTGGCTGGGCCAGCGGCATGAGCCAAGGGTGGGCCAGTAGCATAGGGTACGTGTGGCGTTTCCTGGGGTTCTTGTTGAGGCACGAACGGACAAAGTCGCGCGCGGTCGCCGAGTAGCCCTCAGCAGGCAGGTCGGGCGGGTCGCCCTCCACAATAGCCTGTTTCGGACACACGTGAGTTAGTGTTGGCCTTTGGCAGCGACTGCCGGTTGCTGAAAGGGGTAGACTTACGCTAAGTTGGCTGAAGATGGTCGACGACACCTCGGGCGGGTACGGATACTTTCCCATGGCGCACTCGATTACGGTTAGCCCCAGGCTCCAGATGTCACTCTGGACGCTGTAGGTGCCGTCTGAGCTGTGCGCTCCAGGCGCGAAGCTGCCTCCCGAGATTCGCTCAGGCGCCATGTAGCTCTGGCAGCCAATGTTGGTCTTGGCGATGGAGGCGACCAGGTTCCCGCTGACGCCAAAGTCGCAGATCTTGGTCTGGCCGCGCGTGTTGACGAGGATGTTTGTGGGCTTGACGTCTCGGTGAATGATGTTGTGATCATCCTTGAGCGACTTGAGCCCCATGACGGTCGAGTGAGTGATCTTGCGGATCACGCTCTCGGGAATCCCTCCGCCGTATAGCTTGTCGATCGAGCCGCCGTCCATGTACTCGATGCACATGTAAACCGCGCCCTCCTGGAAAAACGCGCCGTAAAAGTCGATAATGTAGGGCGATACACACTCATGCAGAATCACGAGCTCCTTGAGGATCGTTGTGAACTTGGCTTCGTCCAACTCTAGACGGAGCTCCTTCATGGCCATGACCACGCCCGACGTTGCGCTACCGCCGTCGACGGCGTTTGTGCCATCAGAATCAGCAGAGCGGCCCCCGTCCGACGCCGTGCTGAGTGCTGACGACTGCCGGGACGGGGCGCTGGGCTTGAAGCCGCTGAGCCCCTGACCGAACCGGGGCGCCCGTGGCTTGGCATGCCGGACCTTGAACACGGTGCCGTAGTTGCCCTTGCCGAGCTCGTCCAGTACCTGGATCTCATCGAGCGAGATGCTAAAGGTCTGACCGCTGGCGAAATTGACGCCTGTCCTCGTAATGGTGGCTGCGCCCTCGAACGTGATCCAGCCCTTTTCTGTGTCAATATATCTCCTAAAGTCGTTCATTTTCGAGTCCTTGATCCCGCCGTCCTTGGGCGGGCCCTGGCTTTTGGCCGACTCGCCGTCGGCACCACCGGCTGGCCCGTTGGCGCCGCTCAGATCCGAGAGCTTGGGTGCGCCGAGCGGGCCCCCGCCTACGGCTCCAGGCAGGCCACCGAGCCTCATCTGTCGCCTCTCGCTAAGACTTGGCGGGGCTTTGCGCGCACTGGGGACAATGGGGGCCGATTTGGGGAAGCCAGGTGGCAGTGGGCGACCGCCCAGGCTCATGCTGCCGAGATTGGCAGCCATGTTGGGCGGCAGCCTCATGTTTGTGGGGAGGCCGCCCGGGCCCATGGTCGGGGGCGATTGAGCACCCGACATGGGAGACATGGGCGAGCCCATCGAGGACAAGTTGCTGCCTGTGCTGGCGAAGCCCTGCATCGAGGGCCGGCCCAGGCGCGAGCTCTGAAGGGCGCGGGCACGGGCCATAAGGTCGATGGGCAGGTTGCTGGCCGAGGGCGGGGGCCTGCGGGCGTTGTTGAGCGCGCCCACGACGGTCGATGCGGAAGACATGGCGGCGGCCGTCTCTGGGTCCGAAACGGTGCGCAGAGACGGCACACGTTTGGGGATGACGCTGGGTGACGGCGGGTCTAAAGGTGTGCTGGCCCCAGAGTCGTCGTCTATGTGTGCCTCGGAGCCAGGTGAGGTCGGGTTGCTGTCGTATTGCTCATCGGGCGTTGCAGGCACCGAGTCGGCCTGGGAAGGCCCTGATGGCGGTTGTGTCTGAGACATGGTCACGGGGCGGCGTGGTCTGTCTGTGTTGTGGCGGCGTCGTGGTTGACCGGTGGAATTACCTCGATGGCCACATGCCGTGTAGGGCGTTCGGCGGAGAAGAGTGCAGGTAGTTGTACAAGGAGGGGAGCGGGCTTCTCAGAAGGGACGGGACGTCAGACCTCCCGGGCGCAAGGTCAGGCACGTCGGGTCGGCGTAGCCTTGTCAGGAAAGGTGCGGTGTTGGGCACGCCGTCGGGCACACAGGGTAGCGTCGGTTGCGGGTGGCACCGAGAGGAGGCACCAAGAGGAGCCACGGCGTCTCGGGGTGGGATCGTCGCTAGCTTTTGTTTTCTGCTCTTTGTCTTGGGTGTGGTGTTCTACGGGCGAGCTATTTCTGGAAATGCCGGCAGCTTGCTCGTCCTGTCTGTCTGCCGCGTAGGACGAGAGGGGGAGTGCAGTTGCAAGCAGCAGTCTGGCGAGAGGGAACTCTTCGGCGCGGGCGCTGACTTGGATTGCTGGCGGGGAGGCGGGTAGCGTGGCGGAGGTGAGAGGGTTACTTAGGTCGCGTGGGGAGGCAGATCGGGGACTGGTTTAAAACGAAGCGTGCTAGTTCGGGAAAAGACAGCTTGAGATAGCATCGGCCATGAACACAGACCACACAACGACGCTCTAGTGGAAGCAGTAGGCGCGTTCGAGGGGTTGCCGTAGTTCAAATGGATGCTGCGTTGCGTCAGACCTCGACTTTATGGGGCAGGTGGGGCCCGGGCTCCCACTTTGGGCCTAGCCGGGGTCTGGAGCTAGTGCTGGGAGCTGCGAAACCACTGGAGACCACCCAAGTCTGGCTGCTTCCGTGTCACAGGGCAAGCTTTCTATTCGTGGCATTCAAGCCGGACAGGGAGCTCCGGGGCTGGGTAGTGTGGGAACTCGCGCTGGGGCTGGCCTGGCTTGGGCATGATGACGGCTATGGATTTTCTCTTGTTTCTTTTTTTTCCGGGCTGTTTATCGTCCTTTCCCAAGTCGGCGGAGCTCTGCATTTTTTTGGCCGCACCTTCCATGTCCAAATGACGGGCTGCTCCTCCCTTGAAAATTCAGACAGGCGCTAGAGGGGTCCTGAGCACTGCCTCATTGCTCCTGGCTTTTGGCCTGCATTGCACACTGCCAGCCCGATGGGCAATTGAAGGCGCATCCATGATGGAGCTGCTGGAATGGCCAGCGCCAGATGCAACAAGGCTGCATGAGACGTCGTGGCCAAAGGCGGGAGCAGCAGCGGCAGCAGACGCAGGCACTTCGCCTGGTTCGAAATAGCATCATCAAGTGCCGTCAATACCCTCATGCTGGCGCTGCTGGCCCTCGGCTCTGCTCTAATTGGTTGCTTGAGCACGAGCAGCCGCTGCGACGGCCGATGACGTTGTTGCTGGCATTTGTGGCTTGAGGCAATGGAGTCTAGGGGGTAGCATCCAAACCAATGGCCTGCATTGGAAGAGGGTCGTCACTGACGTTGCAGCCGACAGGGGCCATGGCCAGGCCTTGATGTTCTGGGCAGCGAACCATCAGCGTTTTTCGGCAGCCCGGGCAGCAGGGAGCTACACAACCACAACGGCCAACCGAGCAGCCGTCAGAGTTGACTGCATGTCTCCATTTCTCTCGGCTCCTCGTGCTGGAGGTGTCAGACTCGCCCAACCCCAGGTCGGGCTCTCGCCTGTCCTCTCACCTGTCCGGAGGTGCCAGAGAGCCAGAGACATGGTCGCACTACGTAAGAAGCACTTGGATCGGGCGCCATCTCCACATTCTTCTTGGCCTGACCCATGTCGGGGGAGCCGGAGCGGGAGTCGGCCAGGGATGGCTGCAATCAGGAAGCTGGCGATCGTCTCCCACATGAAACATGAGAAGCAAACGAGTGATAGGCACAAGAGATGCCATCCTCCACGAGGAGCCATGGGAGCGTAGCCGAGAGTCTCGACGACCCTGCCACTGCCTGTTAAAAAACCGAGGCAGCGTTGAGCTCCATCGCGGGCCCACCGCCAACTCGGTCGTCCTGGCGGCTTTGGGCGTTCCCATTCCCGGACTCTGCCCCACCCTAGAGCAGCACAGCCATTCAATACTGTCGGTAGCCAGTCGGCGGCAGCGTCGAGCCTCGACTGCCCGTCCGGGTCACCGACAACAGGCGGATCACCTACCGTCCCCATTTCGGACCTGCAGATGGCAGCAACAGAGCGCAACCCACGACGCTGGCAACGCGCTGCGAGATGCAGGTCTGGCCAACATCCATCCGGTTCCCGCGCGGGCCACGCCTCGTGTTCGCGCCTTTCGCCCCATTGGATGCAACGCTCGCAGCCGAGAAGGGGACTTCCAGCGCTTGGCCGGGACCGGTTGAGATGTGATTTAGGTCAGGGTCGACAGGCACACAGGCCAGGTTGGCCCAGATGGTTGCGCTGGCTCGGCCAAGTTTTTTGTTTTCCGCCGATTCCCCAGCTTCCAAAATTAACAACACGCCTCAGTCGATATTGCCCCCACCTGGGCCGGCGCGCCGATTCATCATATTGGGTGACTGGGCTGTGCTCCTGCGTTGTCACGGCTGTACCTTGCCTGAGCTTGCTTCCAATGTCCAGCCCAGCCTCGCTAGCCTCAGCTTCGGGGGCGATTTTGACAGAAGCAGAAAAGGGGGTCAGGGCGATCGGTTTTGCCACCGCTGCGCAAGCCTCATCGGCTAGGGCATCACGGCATGTGGTGACAGGTGCCAGGCAAGCCAGGTTGCCTCGACGGAGACACGGAGAATCGACGCATCACCGCTCTACACAAGTGTCAAAGTGCTGACTGGGCGCAAGTGAGTTGACGGTTCATGGGGTCGGTCGGGATGCAACGTATTGGCTGAGGCCGAGTCGGGAGAGGGGGAATAAGGGGGTCCATGACGTCATCCTGGACCCTTCCCGCAGCCCGGAAAGGCCATCAAGGCTACGAAAGGCCGAACTATTACGCCATCCGACTGACGGACACTCTCCCTGACACATTGCCCGCCTCCATCACGTGCTCTCCCTTGAACCTTGGGCGGCTTTCCCACCAATTTCGTGCCCAGCCGCAACCTCAGCCCCAGCCGCAACCCAACCCCGACCAGACACCTGAGCGGGCGGGCAGACCTCCTTCCCGGCTTATACGCTCCCCCACATCCCCACATGCGACTCCGGCCCGGAGAGCCTCAGAGCCAAACACAGCCGCGGCGGCCGGCGTCTGGTGCTGCTGCGGACTGGAAGCGGGCCTCCGGGCTGGCCGACAGCGGCTGAAACCCACTCATGCTGCTGCTACTGCTGCCGCCGTGGGGAGAGGACTGGGTGATTGATAGGGAGATGTAACCGGCTCTCGGGTAAGGGGCAGCCTCGGCGCAGAGCTGAGGTGTCTTGGCTGCTTCTGGCTGAGACGGGCAGCTTCACAGAAGGCAATGAAAGGCCCTTCTTGAAGCGCCTCACCGGCTCGCTCTTCGCCTACAAGCGGCCTCGGGCCGGCGCATGCAGAAAGGCTTCAACAAATCTCAGGCCCGGGCTTTGCTGTTGCCCAGGATTCCCCTTGCGTGTATATGGCGTGTGTGCCATGGCCTTTGGGAAACGTGATGCTAGCGCTTTGTCCTTCCATGCTTGGGCGGATGCTTCAACTCCGCGCAAGTACAGATAACTGTCCATTCTCCTGCCTCCCTCGGGCGTCTTGCGAGGTTTTCGTCCCGTCTCGGTACGGCGCGTGAGCACACCTTTGAACAGACCCGGCCTTTCCCACCCCACCCCCACCAGCCCGGTTCTGCTTGCAGTTTGGACGACACCGGCTGAGTAGGAAAGCTTCTCTTGGAGAAGTTGGAGCCAGCAAAAGAGACGAAAAACATGTCCGTCCACCCTATCGCAAAAGCTTAGGCCGATCACCCTCGTTACAAGTTCTCCATTTCGTCTTGCGATCACCGGCTGCTGCGCGTTGGGGCCGGCGCGGTAAACGTGGCTAATGGGCAAAACGCGTACATGCTGTCGCCGCTCCAGGCCCGAGCGAGCCGGAGAGGCCAGCGCTGCGTGAAGAAACAATATGGTATATCTGTAGTCCATCGCGGCCACCCCTGGACGTGGCAAGGATTCAGGGACAGGTACGCGGACAGACTAAGCATCGGTTTTTCAGGACCAAGCCCCAACAGCCAGCTCTTGCCATCTCCCCTCCCATCCACCTCGGGCCAGTCATCCCGTTAACTCCAACTCAGCCCATCGCGAGCTCGCCATGGGTCTCTACGACACACTGCCGCCGCACGTGCCGCAATGGCTTCCGCTGGCCTCGGCGGGCGTGCTGGTGATCGGCATGGTATGCTGGTACTCGGCGTACGCGCTGATCACGCTCAAGGCGATCAAGGACAAGAGCTACGGCATGCCCATGATGGCCACCATCGGCAATTGGTCCTGGGAGCTGCTGTACCCGTTCTGCGTGGCCGAGCACCCGTTCGAAATGGTCGGGCTGGGGCTCTGGTTTTTTCTCGACGTTGGCATGGTTTGGACGACCGTTATGTATGCGCATAACGACTGGAAGATTTCGAGCCCCTGGGTCGGCCGTAACATGGGCAAGATCTTCCTGGTGCTGATGCCGTTTGTGCTCTGGGGCAACTACACCTTCTCGTCCTGGTGGCTGTCGGAGCCCGGGGCTGGCTCGGGTGACAAGACGGGCAAGTGGTTCAGGGGCCGCGAGGGCTACGATACGCTCGAGCTCGGCATCTGGAGCGCCCTGATCCCGCAGTGCTGGATCAGGGCCGGCAGCCTAGCTATGCTGCTCTCGCGCCAGCACAGCGCCAGCACGAGCTTTACGATTTGGTAAGCCTCATCCCTCTGTTTGTAAAGGGCACCACCTCACCCCCACGCCGGAATACCTGACTAACTTTTGGACCGCCACCCTATTTGCAGGTTCCTCAGGGCGCTCGGCTCGGCGGCCGGCATGTGGGGTACTGGCCGGAGCAGCACGGCTCCTTCGCCAGCCACTTCCACCTGTTCCTCTCGAGCATCTACCTAGGCGCCGACCCGATCTACCCATTCGTCCTGTACCGGGTCATGCAGACTGAGGTGATCCTACCCGACGCTAGACACATCGGCGCCGAGCACTACCGCATCGAACAGGCGCTGGCCATGGCGGCGGGGCAGGCCATGGAGGTTGTGGATAGGAAGGGCTAGTGAGGCCGGGGAGCAGTGGTGAGACAGGCGGACCGACATGTCGTCACTGTGCCGCGGGGATGTGACGTCTTGCAAATGGTTGCGGTCTGTTGGTTGGCTGATTGGGAGTCAGTGGCAGGCTCTAGGGGCGCTATTGATCGAGACACAGCTAACAGATCATTACGCGCAAATTCGAAGGGTGATACTGGACAGGACAGAATATATTTGCACGGTTTCCAGATTGGGCAAAACTGCGCCGTTTTCTTATTAACTCACCGTTTTATTTGCCGCCAGACATGTCGCTGGATGCTGGCTGGACAGCCGTCTAGACAGCGACGGCCAAACCGCCACCGCCCGGCAGCTCCTTGCACCTTTGCAGCAGGTGCCCGGTTTTGGGCGCAGAGCCGAAAGGGCCGTTTTGGGGGACAAAAGACCAGACCAATCAGGGCGGGGGTTCGCAAGCTCGGACGCAAACGATAATGACCTCACGACTTCTGAAAAGCTTGTTGGCATTGGCGGGCGGTGGTTTGCCAAGAGCATTGGCATCTGTTCGACTTTGTTCGTTGATGCTCCGCCCATCCCTCATCCCCGCAAAAGTTTACATGCCGCAGGGTCAATGGGGCACTGACGGAGCACGTGGAGCCGCGTCAGTGCGAGCTCAGGTCGGCCGGTGGTGGGCTCGGACATGATGCTGAATCAACCGCTGGCTGTTTGCTATGAGTATATGATAGCGTCTGCTGTGGTTTACTCACGTATGCGCACGGACGGCAGATGAGTGCTGGTTGTGGAAATCTGTCATTGCAACTTTTGAGGGATGGCTAGGGCTGCCTAGTCGGGCTAATTAGATCGTGCCGTGGTGGATCTGGCCCAAGCTGAATCTGAGGTCAAAGAAAAAGAGAAAGCGAGAAATGCACTGACACCAGGATCTAGCACTCTTGGCACGCAAGGCACGGTGTTTTAGCCTTCTCCATCATCGAATGGCACGTCCCCGTGCGGCCCCGTGGTGTGGTGGAAGTGGGGCGTGCCTGCTGCCACTCAGCGAGCGCCTTATCGCAGGGACAGGCTGGCGGCCTGCAATCAATGCTCAATGGAACGCGCTGCGGCGCCCGGGTTGCCTGGCCCTGCCCCCTTTTTGCCCGCATCATCTCTCGAATCGAAACGAGATCAAACAAGAACTAACGGCGAGCCCTTTCTTCTCCTTCGCCCCCTGCAACCGCGGACCCGCCCTTTTCGTCTCGGCAGGCCTCCGTGCTGTAATGTCTCGTCTCTTCTGAGCCCTCGTTTCTCTTGCACTTTGTCCTTCTCGCGTCCACCTTCCAACGACCGGCCCGTCCGTCGTCAACGCCCTCCTCGCCCAACCCACCGATCCCGTCCGACCGAGCTCGGAGGCTTGCTCAAATAAATCGCCGTCTGCTCCCGCGCCACCAACGCATCATCCCGAAAATCCTGGGCCGAGGTCCCAGCGATCTTCTCATCCATCACTGCTACCACCTCTGAACGCGCCACGGCGCCCTCCTTGCTCTTTGTTGTTCGCATCCGGCCACCACATCCGCCGCACATGGCTTCGTATTTCTCCTCCCCGGCGTCATTCCGGGTCAACAACATGGAAGACCTCGCGCCACAGCTGATAGCCCAGTCGCCATTCAACGTGTTCAAGAAGAAGAAGCCGCACGATGCCCACCCAGACCTCCCGCACCTCGCCTTTCTGGTATTTGGCGCCGTCATGGAGGTTGTCTGCATCAGCCTGCCGGGCTACATCATTGCCCGACTCGGCCACTTCGACGCCGACAAGCAAAGGTTCCTCGCCAACCTGAACGTCATGCTCTTCACGCCCTGCCTGATCTTCACCAAGCTGGCCTCGCAACTAAACGCCGACAACCTCTCTGATCTCGCCGTCATCCCCGTCATCTTCGTTATTCAGACCCTCGTGTCGTACCTCATCTCGCTCGCCGTGACCAAGTGCTTCGGTTTTGGAAAGCGCGCCTCCAACTTTGTGACGGCAATGGGAGTACGTCACTCGTGCCACCAGCTTCCTGCCCCGTGCCTCTGTACAACTTGTACGAGACATGCTAACAGCTCTGTCCTCTTAGGTCTTTGGCAACTCGAACTCGCTCCCCATCTCGCTCGTCATTTCGCTTTCACAAACCATCAAGGGTCTCCACTGGGATAGGATCAAGGGGGACAACGATGAGGAGGTGGCAGCGCGTGGAATCCTGTACCTTCTCGTCTTCCAGCAGCTTGGCCAGATGGTTCGTTGGAGCTGGGGCTACCACGTTCTCCTCGCGCCCAAGGACAAGTACGACGAGTACGACGACGAGCAGATCGAAGAGGGCCGCCAGCATGACGCCAACGGCGAGGGCGAGACGCGGGCTCTGCTTGCTGATAGCATCGAGGGTGTCGACCCGCGCGGCTTCGACTCGGACGACGAGGGCACCGTGCGCTCCGACTCGGAGGGCTACGAGCCCGCCGGCCGTACGCCTGTTGCCACGGCCAACCACTCGCGCGCCTCACCGGCCGACTCGGAGGACGAGGGCGAGGGCTCTGGGCTCGAAAACGGAAACGGTGGTCGCCCATCCAGCGCGCCCAACGGAGCCAAGCCCGGAAAGCACTCGCGCTTCGTCAAGCCGGCAAACCTCGCCGGCCTCGCACCGCCCCTGCAGCAGCAATATGACAGGCTCCCGGACGCAGGCGAGCACATGCTCTCGTTCCCGCGCATTCGTAACAGTGATGAGCCGGAGCCACCGAGCGGCGTCAAGGGCCTGCGGGCACGTGCTGGTCAGTTCAAGCAGCGCAGCATGGACGCGGCCTCGACTTTTTCTCGCCGCCAGTTCGCGCGTCTCCCCATGCCTGTCCAGCGCGGGTGCGGCCTGGTGTCGCGCGCTGCCGGCAAGGTGTACGGGTTCCTGTGGGAGTTCATGAACCCGCCGCTGTGGGCGATGCTCATTGCCATCGTGGTTGCGTCAGTGCCGGATCTGCAGCGCCTTTTCTTCCAGGATGGCTCCTTCATCCGCAACAGTGTCACGAGCGCTGTGTCGTCGAGCGCCGGCGTGGCTGTGCCCCTAATCCTGGTGGTGCTTGGCGCCAACCTGGCTCGCAACACGCAGAGCCACGATGTCGTGGACCCGGAGGAGAAGACGATCGGGACGAAGCTGTTGGTGGCGTCGCTAGTCTGCCGCATGCTGCTGCCGACGCTGGTAATGGCTCCCATCCTAGCCTTCTTTGCCAAATACGTGCCCATCAGCATCCTCGACGACCCCATCTTTGTCATTGTGTGCTTCCTGCTCACGGGCGCCCCGTCGGCACTGCAGCTGGCCCAGATCTGCCAGATCAACAACGTGTACGAGGGCGTCATGGGCAAGATTCTGTTCCAGAGCTACGTCATCTGGATCCTGCCCAGCACTCTGGTGCTCGTTGTGGCCGCGCTCCAGGTTGTCGAGGCGGCCAAGTGAAGTGGGGGGTCGGTCGAGTGGCAGCCGGTGTACTATGTCCTCTTTCTTTTGTTTAGGTACTGTTTTGTTTTGAACCGGAGCGAAACACATTATTCTGTATTTAACTTAGCCGTCCATAGCCTGCGTTTTTGTTATTGGTCGAGATTGTTGTCGGCGCAGGGCCGGGGCTTGAGAGAAGGCGGGATTGAGATTGGTAAGCCCTGAGCCGTAGCCTGGAGTCTGGAACGTTGGTTTTGGTCTTGTTTTGGTCTTGTTTTTGTCATTTTGGTCAACCCATCCTATCGTTTTCGGGTACGGGCAACACATTGGATCGCTTGGAACAAGAATTTGGCATCGCATAGGTTGGGTGCGTGTTTTGGCCTCGGGGCCGGCTTATTTAGATATCAGGCGGTAAAGGCCGGGGAGGAAAAAGGCCCCTCGCTCGTAGGAGGCAGGTGGTATGAAACAGCGAATATATATGGCTGCAGCAGCCCAAATTTCCCGTCAGCCGCCCGGCCAGATGGCACCTCGTGACCGTCGGTCCCTCCATGCAGGCGACGCGCACCATCCTCGTTCGGGCATGCCCGTGGACACGATGCCGTGGATGCCCCTCCTTTGATCGACTCTGCCGCAGGCGCCACAGACGCAGGCGACGGGCTTCGACGGGCAGACGAACAGGTTTCAGGCGACAAGGAGCAAGACACTGGCACGTCTGGTAGGGAAGAACCGAGACAGGACTCGCTGCTGTCTCTGAGGCGCATGGGCTGCGCATCCCCGTGAGACGGGAGTGCTGGAGGACTGTCTCCACACTCGGCTGCTTCGCCAGCCCCCGCACTCCGGCCCTCGGTCCCCGTACCCGTCGGGGAACTTCAATTACCTAAGATTATGACCGGAGTAGAGGGGCGTCGGGTTTGCAGATTCGTGATAGCCACTCACAAAAGTAGGAGGATGCGAAGGTGGGCATATCATATATTGTTGGGTAATTTACACGTACGGCTTCCTCCTGAAGCAGGTACTTTTGATGGCCGACCAAAAATAATTGTCTTCCCAACAGCAGGTTCGTCTCTATCCAAGCATAATTGTCGTTGGCGGCGCGGACCTCGGGCGCCATGCGCATGGCGCTCTGCGAGGTGGCGGCGTGCGACACCACCTGGACGGCCACGTTGCCCTCGACCATGGCCGCGGTGCGTTCCGGGCCGACCTCGACGAGGCGCGGCACGCGGTCCCGGAGGCCCTGCAGCTCCGTTTCGTCGGTCGAGAGCCAGTGCTCTTCGAGCGCGATGAAGGGGACGACGTCGCCGCTGTTCCTGGCTGGTAGGGTGGGGGCGCCTGCTGCTAGCCTGGAGAGTCAAGCGAGGAAGAGGAGCCTCCGAAGAAGGGATGCCATGTTGGGGCCCTTGTCGAGAGTGTGTGGACAGTGAGATGAGCGTGTCGATGTCTTGTTACCAACGAGATGGGTTCCCGCCTTTTATTATATGTCGACGCCCTCCTCCATACTGGCAGCTCGTTTACACCGCACAAGACGAAGTGCCGTCATGGCTTCATTTGTCTGTATGACCATCTCTTATCCCAGCCCTCCCGCATTGGTCTGTGGGGTCTTGAATAACGGCGACGAGCTCGAATGTGGCATCAACGCTAGGTAACTGGCGCCAAGTAACATGGACCCTGCAACTGCAGACGGCGCTGATGGATCGAGGGTGGGCAAGACGTGGAGAGGGCCTGAGAAATACAGACTGCGTTGGTCCGCACGACCACAATGGGCGCCGCAGCGCTGCACATACGTCACTGTTATTGTTTGGGTGTTGTTGACCTTCTTGGCATCATATATACGAGTGTTTGGGCTGTCCGAGTGTACGGTTCGAGCCGCAACATAAGAGCTAGGGCGGGGCCTGGGGATAGCCGCCGCCACCACCACGGATTCACCAGCAGCAGAATAACGAAGACCCAAACCCAACTTTTACGGTTCTATGCTGGGTATCTGAACCATCTAATTATACATTCGGGAAATATGCAACGCTCCATCTCAACCGCCGACCCTTATGCCTTCTTGACGCCGTTCCCGTTCGGGGCTCCGGCGACCTTTGCGCTGATGGCGGCCATCTCGCTAGCGCGCTTGGTAGCGCCCGACATGATGAGCGGCCCGTCGGTGGCGGCCATGACCCACCTCACGCCCATGGCGCAAAACTTCTCGACCAGGTCGAGGCGGGCGTGCAGGCCACCGCAGCCGGCGAACTTGCCGTGCTTCTTGCAGGCGTCGACGGTGCGCTGGTAGGCCTCGGTCAGGCGCGGGTTCTCGTACTCGCCCGTGATGCCCATCTCGGCCGTCAGGTCGTTGGTGCCGATGAGCAGCGAGTCGACGCCCTCGACGGCGGCGATCTCGTCGACCAGCTCGAGCGCCTCGACCGTCTCGATCATGGGGATGACGAGCGTGGCGGCGTTGGTGAGCGGGTTGGCGACGGTGGCGGACATGGAGCGGAACTGGTGCACGGGCAGGCCGTTGGTGGACGAGCGGTGGCCGACGGGCTGGAACTTGGCGGCCGCCACGACATCGCGGGCGTCCTGGGCGGAGCGGATGTGCGGCACGATGACGCCGAGGGCGCCGCCGTCGAGCACGCGCGACACAAAGAAGGGGTCCTTGCTGGGCACGCGCACGATGGCGGCCAGGTTCGCGTACAGGGCCGCGTTGCAGAGCTGCGCCGTCGTCTCGAGGTCGAGTTGCGAGTGCTCCATGTCGATCAAGATGCCGTCGAAGCCGGCCGTCTTGGCCATGCCGACGATCTCGACCGACTTGACGAGCTTGACGGTGAGTAGCGACGCCACCTCACCGCACTCCATCTTTTCCTTCATCGAGTTGTAGATTGCTACCATGACTGCGGTGTACGGGGGGTGGGATCGCACAGAGAGAGGATGAGGAGTGGGTGGTAGAAGTGGTAGTGGTAGGTGTTGTTGGAGACTGGAAGTCAAGTTCGTGCAGGTGACGCGAATCGACACCACTCACCCACCCACCCCCAGCTGGCTGCGGCCGCGGCTGCATATATACGACGGGCAAACGCGTAGTTCTTGGCCCCTCAGACTACCCCTCTCGGTCCCGTACAGTCCCGGCCCCGTCGTCCCCCATCTGAGGATTTCGGGATGCTCCCGGCGGCGGTCCCATTTAGGACTTTGTCCGCGAGTCCGGGGCGGGCCTTCAGGGGGTCCTCAAGTACAGGGGCCACCCCCACACAAGCCAGGGATACCGGCCACTTACACGTGACTAGCACCACGTCGGGTGATTTCCATTCCCCGTCACTCCGCGTGGTGCCCCAGCGTGTGCCCAGCCCTCGGCCGTTGTCCGAACCAGCATCCAATGGCATCGACAACCGCCCAGCCTGCGCCTGGCTCCGGCACTAAACGAGGCCAGGCCTGCGAGAGGTGCTGGAAGCGCAAGCAAAAGGTATGTATCCGTCGTCCATGTCTTGGCAGCACCCAACCTGGCAACTAAAGCCCCCAAAGTGCGATAGGCTCCTGCCCGCATGCACCGCGTGCGCCGACCTCGGCGCCGAGTGCCTCGCGCGCGCCCAGGAGGTCGACCTAGCCGCCGAAGATGTCGGTCTTACCCATGCCACCGTCCACAGCTACATGGACGTCCTAAGGCAGCGCGTGGCCGACCTTCAGCGGAGCAGCCGACAGACCGATGCCGCTTCCCCACCCCGGAAGCGTCTCCGCACCAACTCGTTTGGCCGGACGGGCGCCGTGACCGCCTCAATGTCCCCGCCGGATGCCGCAGGCGATGATTCGTCCGTGCGAGACACGATGGGCGCCATCGGCTTCCTGTCCAACAGCGCTATGGCCGAACCTACAGCCGGCGGGGTGGGCGAAGGGGAAGGTTCGGTCTTGCCTCACCGGCTGGCGCACACCGAGGTTGTCCTCGCGGCCCTTGCTGTTGCCGGTCACGACCCTTCGGCGGCGTCGGCATCGGCATCGCGGTTTGGCGCCGCCGAGACTGCGCTGCTAGACGACCACCAGCTGCCGCTGGGACGTAATGCCCTGCTTGGTCATGTGAAGCGCTTCGTGGACTCGAGCCTTATGGTTATGGTGCCTTCGTACCTCGACGAAAATCGCTTTATCGAGCGCCTGGACGAAGTAGCGGCGGCGGCCCAGACGTCCATTGGTATTTCGTCGGTGCTGGCGCTGCACCGCTTCGACGCCTTCATGGCAGCCGCGACGGGTATTATGATGTCGCCCGACTCGGCGAGAAGCCTTGCCTTTGTGGCGGCGAGCCTGCACGGGGCGGCAGTGCGGCTGCTGCCGCTCATCCTCCACCCGTCCAAAACACTGGATGCGTTGCACTGCATGTGCATGCTGTTCGTGCACGCCCTGTTCAGCCCCGGCGGCGGCTCAGCCTGGCACCTGCTCGATATGGCCATGAAAACGTGCATCTCGGCGGGGCTGCACAAGGACCCTGGCCCCGGCCCGCACCCGGCTGTGGACGGGACAGGCGAGCACGACGCTGCGTGGCTGTTCTGGGCCCTGTACGTGCATGACAGGTCGCTGAGTTCTGTTATGGATCGGCCCTTCAGTATCCAAGACAGCGACATCACCGTTCAAGTCCCGCCAGACGAGGATGGCACCTCACTGGAAGCCCCTTCGGAAGCGAACAGGGCTAAAAGAGCTGCATGCCGTCACCTGATCCGCCATGCGCAGCTCATTTCCAGTTTGCGGGATGGCGGCGGCAGTCCCAGCCCCATATTCTCCTACAGCAATCTGTACTTCTGGCGAGGCTCGCTGGCCCCAACCGCCGGGAACCTTCGTATCCCCGCCCAAGAGTGGACTGGTTACCTTGACCAGCTCTCGTGCCGTGCACTGATGTGTCTCATACGGCCTGGAACTATCCAAAATACGCATGCACATGTAGGGGCGCCCGGGGCCGCAGACCCAGAGCTCCTGCTTGGAAACATGGCCGATGTCGAGAGAGACGCCATCGCCTCGTGCACCAGGCTTATCGACCGGCTCTACACCCGGTCACGATCAGATGCCCATCTCTCCGGCTCTTTCCTAGACGCCTACGATGCTCTCTCGGCAGCCGTGATGCTTGTTTGCCTCAAACGCCGGCGTCCGAGCCAGGAGCCGCCGGTCTCAACGGCGCTGGCGCAGGTGCTCAACTCCATCAACAAGGCTTGCGCCGTCATCACCGATATCTCTGGCCGCTTCCATGGTCTCCGAACGTTCCAGGAGCTGGCCATGAAGCTGTCGCTCAGGGTTATGGAGGACGGCGGCAGCCAAAACGGCAGTACGTGGGCGAGGGCACCGGGCGGGCCGGACAGGCTTCCGCTGACGGTCCCACGACGGCTGTGTCAGTCACTCGATGCGTCTTTTGCATGATTGTGCTGCCGCCGGCATTCCTCCGGCCGATTCTCCACATTCTCCGGCTGCAGCCCGACAAACGCGACTCGGATGCCGGGTCATGGGTCAAGACCCCGCACTGCGCTGCTCTGGCTGGGCTTGGTCATATACCTGCCTAACTTACTGCCTAGCTTGCTGCCTGGTCAGTCGGCTTCGGCGAGGAGAGCAGCTTTACAGAAAGGAGAGCAAAGCATCACACCCAGCCAAAATGAACTTCTACCCTCCACCCCCCGTCATCGAAGCGGAGCTCTACGTTCGGATCCCGGACGACAAGCGGTGCATAGGAGAGGAGTCCGAGTGGAGAGGCGGGTTTGCAGCCGCCTTCCAGCACATCTTCCTCGAAGGGCCCGTGGTCGACGCCGAGGGCAACCTCTTTATCGTCGACATCCCCTACGGCCGGATCCTCAAGATCGACGCGCAGAAGAATGTGACCGTCTGCGTCCGCTGGGACGGCGAGCCCAACGGACTGGTGGCCACTCCAGACGGGACGCTTCTGGTGGCAGACTACAAGCAGGTACGTAGGCGGGTGTGGCTGGCGCGTTCCAAGACTCCGTCTCTAACAGTGAAGGACACGCTTCCACGCACAGGGCATTCTCGAGTTCGACCCCGCCACCAGCACGATCAAGCCCAAGCTGAGCCGCAAGAACCTAGAGCGGTTCAAGGGCCCCAACGACCTCATTATGGACTCGCAACGGAGCCTCTACTTCACAGACCAGGGCCAGACGGGCATGACGGACCCGACGGGGCGCGTATACCGGCTGTCGCCGACAGGCAAGCTGGACACGCTGCTGGACAACGGCGCGTCGCCCAACGGGCTGGCGCTCTCGCCCGACGAGCGGTTCCTGTTCGTGGCCATGACGCGCGCGAACCAGGTGTGGCGCCTGCCGCTGCACGCCGACGGCACCACGTCCAAGGTCGGCGTCTTCTTCCAGTCCTTTGGCACGGCCGGGCCCGACGGCCTCAGGGTGGACGAGGAGGGGAACCTTTTCGTGTGCCACCCCAGCCTGGGGTCCGTGTTCGTGGTGGACAAGCAGGGCGTCCCCAAGGCGCGTATCGTCAGTGGCACAAAGGGCATCAACCTGACCAACTGCTGCTTCGGCGGGCCCGAGCACAAGACGCTCTACATCACCGACAGCCTCGAGGGCAACGTGCAAAAGGTGGAGTGGCACTGCAGGGGAGCAGTGGCGGCCCCGAAGGTGTCTAGGAGTGCCGTTTGACGATGATACCTGGCCATCAAACCATTCTAGAGTAGCAGCATAACAGCGTCCCTCTGCAATGTCAAGACTGGCTCGGGCCCTGTCCAGGCCCTGTCCGGGCCAACAACAGCCAGCTTCCCCGCCCAAGGTGGGCCGATGGTTGCATCGAGCCACATGCTGGTCCCCGGGCCAAGGCCGGACCAAGATCCTGGATCTTCGGACCCCGTCCGACGGCCAGTTCGCCGACGCGGAATCCTGTCCATGATTCGACGCTTCCCTCGTCTCCGCCAGCCCCTTTCCCCACAAGCAAAGTCATGAGTCTCCCCAGCCATGTCGAAAAATCCGGGGGCTCCCCAAACCCCCGGATTGAGAGGCCGGAGCTGAGCGGGATGTGGGGAAGTGTCAAGCAAGGTGCTGGTGCGGAGATGGACGGCCAAGGGGACAGAAATATTTTCATGTCCATCTATTTAACAAGGAAGCCCGGCAGCCCCCTTCCCGGCCTCTGACCCTGCCCGCCCACGACACCACCCGCCCATCGTCAAGGGACATCCTACTCGCACCTTCAACCGCCGCGAGAAGCCCCAAGCCCCTTCACAATGCCCGGGTCAGTCCGA
The DNA here is from genome assembly GCF_000145635.1 of Gaeumannomyces tritici R3-111a-1. Lineage (NCBI taxonomy): Eukaryota > Fungi > Ascomycota > Sordariomycetes > Magnaporthales > Magnaporthaceae > Gaeumannomyces > Gaeumannomyces tritici. The sequence continues at coordinate 2,368,910 of NW_008804551.1, forward strand.
TCAAAGAGCTCGTCACTCAAGGGCGACGGCGTCGACACGGTCGAGGATGCCGCCGTCCGCGACCCCATCCTGGAGCGGTACGAGCTCATCCGGGACAAGACGCCCGAGGAGCGCAAGGCCATCGAGAAGTCACTGGTGCGCAAGCTGGACTGGAAGTTCCTGAGCATGGTGACGGCCATGCTGCTCATGAACTACCTGGACCGCATCAACGTGTCCAACGCGCGGCTGGCGGGCATGCAGAAGGACCTGCACATGACCGACGTGCAGTGGAGCGCGGGAATCTCGCTCTTCTACGTCGGCTACATCATCTCGCAGATTCCCGCAAACGTCATCATGGCCAAGGGCAAGCCTCGCCTGCTTCTCCCCTGCTGCATGCTGGCCTGGTCCATCCCCACCATCATCATGCCGCTTGTCACGTCTCCCGCGGGCTTCATGGTGTGCCGCTTCTTCGTCGGGCTGGCCGAGGGCCCCTTTGTGCCGGCCGTGTCGCTCATGACGTCGTCGTGGTACCCCAAGCACGAGGCGCCCATGCGCATGGGCATCTGGCACGCCGGCAACACCATCTCGCAGGCCATCTCGGGCCTGCTGGCGGCCGCCATCCTGCAGAACATGGACGGCATCGCCAATCTGCGCGCCTGGCAGTGGTTCCTGCTGCTCGAGGGCATCGTCAGCATCGCCGTGGCCGCCGCCAGCTTCTGGTTCATCCCCAACTTCCCCGACTCGACCGGCACCTACTTCATCACCGAGGAGGAGACGGCCATGGCGCAGTACCGCATGACCGTGTCGGCCGGCGGCGTCGCCGAGGATGATGAGGGCGGCTACTGGGACGGCTTCTGGCAGTGCATGAAGGACCCCTTCTCGCACATGTTTGCCGCCACCCACTTCTGCCTCATCATCGCCCAGTCGTACAAGGACTTTTTCCCCTCCATCCTCGCCACCCTGGGTCTGTCCAAGACGGTCACGTACCTGGTGCAGGCCCCGCCGCCCATCATCGCCTTCTTTGTCCAGCTGGCTGTGTCGTGGTCGGCCGGTCGCACGCAGGAGTTCGGCTACCACATCATCGCCCCCATGATGGCCACGGCCATCGGCTGTGCCATCATGATCACGCAGCTGAACACGGGCCTAAGGTACTTTTGCATGATTCTGTTGGTCATTGGTCCGTTTGTCGGCCTCAATGTAAGTTTTCTTTTTCTCCTTTCCAAGGAAAGAAAAAAAAAGAGGCCCGTACTGACGAAGCATTTCTAGCTTCAAATCGCTTGGGAAACCACCGTGGTCCCGAGGCCTCGCACCAAGCGAGCGGCCCTGATTGCCTACGCCAACTGCGTCAGCTCCGTGTCGCACTGGTTCATGCCCTACTTCTTCCTGCGCAACCAGGAGCCCTACTACCAGACGGGCGGCGCCGCCATCATCGCCGGCTGCGGCCTGACCATCATCTTTGTCCTTGGCACCAAGTACTACGCCATCCAGAAGAACAAGGCCCTCAAGGCCGCCGAGGACGCGGCTGGCGAGCCCGAGGGCTGGCGCTTTGCGCACTAATGCTGGGGTTTTGGGGATAGCTGGAATTTGGGTATGGTTCGACTTTGTGCTTAGCATGTATACGAATTATGGAACTGTCTAGTTTTTAGCTGTTTTAACGACGCATTTTCATGGCCAACTATTTACATTATATATCCCTCGAGCGAAGCGGCAACTTTATGTACAAGGTGCGCCCTGACGTTGTTGTGTGGCATACTTTGCTGAATAACAACGTTCCTCCATCTCTCGGTTACGTACTTTCAAGTCATCACAGCTAGTCCGCTTCCTCGACGGCACTTTGCCTCAACTAGCCCAGAAACAAAATCCCGAGTCCTCAGCAGGGCTTCCTTCCCCAACACTTACTCCAGAGTCCCTTGGGGCCAGACATGCCCTGCTCCAAACAAACTACACTACCTCACAAGAAAGCCTCCCCAATATGACAGGCATCCCCGCACCGGGCCATGTCCGACAGATCACCACCCAGTAGACGACCCACTCCCAGCCCTCGGGCCATGTCCGCGGCCCAATACCTCGGCAGTCTGTCCGCGCCGGATGGTTTCCGTCGAGACCCTTGACCTTTGATGCCCTCCACCCGACAACCAAAAGGCTCTGGGGATCACATCGTCGGCAGCGGATGGAGCCCGGCGGCCGGGAGACTAGCCGCCACTCCGCAATGACGCGGTCTAGAGTAGGAGGGCACCGTGGCGGTCCTATCAAAAGGCAAGGTCAGGCTGCGTTCGTGCTGGCATCGAGTCCACCAGTGTTTCGTATCCATCGCGCAGATTAACTGCATTTTTGTCTCCTTTTTCCTCCGTTGCATTGCCGACAAGCAGCTGTTCTTTTTGCCCCAGACTAGACCTCCCACATCCCATCAAGACAGTTTAGACACACCGCCAGGCCACCATGGCCCCCGCCCTCGTCCAAGACTCGCCCGAGGCGCCCAGCTCGCTCGTTGGGCACGAGAAGCCGACCGTATACCTGCTCGACGACTTCCACCCCGAGGTCATGGCCTACTGCAAGCGCAACTTCAACGCCATCACAAGGACCCACCCGGGCCACGGCCGGTGGCGGGAGGAGGCGCGCTACCTCTTGGTCCGGGGCTCGTACGTGACAGCCGCCGACGTGGCCGCCTGCCCCAACCTGCGCGCCATCGGCAAGCAAGGCGTCGGCATCGACAAGATCGACGCCGCCGCCTGCGCCGCCCGCGGCATCCCCATCCTCAACACCCCCGGGGTGAACGCGCGCGCCGTCGCCGAGCTCGTGCTGGCGCTGGCGTCGGCCGTGGCGCGCCAGGTCGGGTCCGTGGCGGCCAAGCAGGCCGCCGGCAAGCCGGTGCCCAAGGAGACGTGCGGCGGCCTGCTGCTGCACCGCAAGACCATCGGCATCTTGGGCATGGGCAACATCGGGCGGCAGGTGGCCGGCATCTTCCGCGGCGGGTTCGAGGCCGACGTGGTGGCCTACGACCCGTTCCTGCCGGCCGACGCGTGGGCCGACATCCCCCACACGCGGGCGGCGTCGGTCGACGAGGTGCTGCGGTCGTCGGACGTGGTCACGGTGCACATGCCGCTGACGCCCGAGACGCGCGGGCTCATCTCGTACGAGCAGATGCGGCTGATGCGCAAGACGGCCATCCTCATCAACACGGCCCGCGGCGGCATCATCAGCGAGACGGACCTCGAGCGCGCCCTGTCCGAGGGCCTGATCTGGGGCGCCGGGCTCGACTGCCACGAGGAGGAGCCGCCGAGCAAGGAGAGGTACGGGCGGCTGTGGGAGCTCGGCGTCGTCAGCACGCCGCACATTGGCGCCGCTACGGGCGAGACGCAAATGCAGACGGGCATGAGGGCGGCCGAGAGGATAATGGAGTTTATCGAAGCAGAAAGGAAGCAGAAGCAGTAGATGATATAGAATTAATGCAAGTCGCAAAGTGTACAAAAGTCCCGCAGCCTAGCTCCGGGCCGCCGATGCTTCCACGCTGCACCTACAGGTCTACCCGGTTGAGGAATCCGCCGTGGCTCGGATCGCCGTAGACGTATTCCCCAAGCATCATGTCCATGCCCCATATGGACTCGTCATTAGTAAACACCCACTGCAGCAGGTCTTCCTGTGGCATTTGGGGCAGCTGCTGAATGCCTGCGGGACCAAGCCCACCGCCAGCTCTAGGATCTATCGGCATTGCCGCTCCGCCGAAGGATTGGTTAAAGGGAAAGCCTGGCGCAGAGGTAGGTGCATGGTGTTGGCCATGGTCGTCCATCCAATCGTAGCCAGCGTGATGGACAGCCGTGCTCCCATCGCCGTAGCCGAGTGCGTGGTTTTGCAACCCTTCGCGGCCCCCTGACGGTTGGGCGTCTGAGCTTGCCAGAATGCTTGTCGGACCAGCGGTGGTCGACGGGGATGATGCCGTCGTGTTAGTTTGTCGCAGGTGTTCCGCAACGCCTGCCTCGGGTCCGACATCCAAAGCGGCAGAGTTTGGGATAGCGTCGACAAGGAGACCTAGTTCGTGCGCGGCGTGAGGCACGGCCAGCTGGAGTTGACGGGTGATGTGGCGACGCAAGGCACCATAGACGGTAACGTAGGCAGGAGCGCCGGGGAGCTGCTCCGACATGACGACCAGAATCTCCTCGCAGACACGCAGGCCACGCGCTACGGTAACAACGTCCTGGCCCAGCCCGGGTTCGGATTTTAATGCTGCATCCACTTCGGCGCCAGCACTCAACCCGTCGTTCGTGCCGGCGGCGGCCAAAGAGGAGGCAACGCAGTACATGGCAGAAACGCCGCTGACAAACATTAGGTGGAAATAGGACCGAGTGTGAACGACAGAGGCGCCGCGCCGCGACATGGCAACATAGCAATCGATAGTCTCGAGCGAGGTGCGGAGGAACAAGGACAGGATATGTGCTGGAGAGGCGCCGTTGGCCTTGGGGACGAGATCGACAACCCTGCGCAGGAGCGACATCTTTTCGCGGGTGTGCAGCAGATCAAACCATTCCAGGCTCTCGTACAGACACGGCGGCTGGCGCTGCGTTGGGGAGCCCGCTGTTGATGCCAGCGACGAGGACAGCGGAGCGCTCGCACGCCACGCCCGCAGGTCCTGCAGCAGGCGGTTGAGCGTTGTGTAGATGCGGCCAACGGCGAGATGCGGTTGGGACTGCACCACGGGATCCTGACGAAGGCGCGAGATCTCGACGTGGATGCGGGACGAGACCTGGCGGAGGCGCACGCAAAAGAGAAAAACGCTGGTCTCGCTCGGCTTGTCGGCCGCTGCGGCGACATCCCATGCTGCAAGAGGGGGTGTTTCCATGGCGCCGGTACCCATCAGGGCTACTTCCTCATCGTTGGCATCGGCCGGGAAGCCGACCTCAATGTCCCCGTCGTCGATGGCGAAGGGACGGTCGAGCGTGGTGGAGCTGTAGCGGTCCATTAAGTAAGTCTGCCAGAAGATACGGCGCTTCTTTTGGTTCAGCAGCGGATCTGCCGGGTCCTCGCCATCGCCCGAGTGGAGGCCCTGCTCAACGCACAGGCGCACGCAGAGGCGCACAATATCCCAGATGGAAATGCCGATGTGGTGGTAGACGCCAAAGCGGCAGATGAGGAGGAGGTCCTGGATCGAATCAAGCCCGCGCGTCAGAAAGGCCGAGTCCAGGTGCTGCAGCGCCGCCCGGTAGTAACCCTCGGGGTGCTGGCCATGCTGACCGTTGCGATATGGGATTACGGCGCCGATGGCGCAGATAATATGGGCTCGAAATAGCTCGTGCGGGTCAGGAGAAGATGGCTGCCGAGGCGCCTCGGGATACACGCGCGTATAGAGCTTCCAGACCTCCCGCCGCAGGAGGAACGGCGCTAGGACATGGGACCAGTTGATGCTGGGCGCCTTGTCAGCAATGATAACATGAAGCATTTGAAACAGGCGTGGGAATACTGACTAGCGCTCGAACAGACCCTTGGCCACGGCGGCGTCGGACAGCGGACACGCCTCGACGCCAGCCGAGGGGGCTCCGGCAGCACCGGCCAGCGTCCGCAGGAGGTCTTCGTTGGTGCGGCGCCACTCAGGATCGGAAAAGAGCACCGAGATGAAGCCCAGGCCAGCGCCAGGGCGGGCGGCGGTGGATGTGGATGGACAGCCACCGAAGGGCGTGGGGTGCTTAGGCGGCGGGTGACTGGCCGCGGGGGTCTGGTGGCTGGTGGCTGGTGATGCGCCATGCAACCCTGGGGTGTGTCCCGTCGCCGAGGCTATGGCTAGTGGGAGAGCTGTTACGGTGGCTGGAGCTGCCTCAGCGGTTGATGCTGCAGACAGCGCGGCCTCTTGGCGCTCCAGCTCGTCAAGCAGGCTCCTCGACAGCCACTGCTGACCAGCCGAGTCAAACATGAGGCAGTCGGCCTTGTTGCGAGCACACCAGTGGCATTTTGGGCGGGTGCTGTCGCACTTGGTCTGCGCGTCAGATCGGGAAACAACGAGGGTTTGGGACGGGCACCTTTGCCCCGCATACCTTGACCTTTTTTTGCGAGCAGCTCTTACATGCTGGCAGCCGTGGACGCCGCGTCTCGGTCATCATTGCGGCTCGACGTTTTCAATCCCACCTGTTGATGGCAGTTTGAGGGGGGGTTCGTGGTTCGGATTACTGCCGAGCCAAGGCTTCGGCTGGACCCACAACAATCCAGGTGCCATCACGTGATACCCCTGAACGCCCTCAGGCAAGATCCCAGCTGTCCAGCAGCAGAGTAACGGCCATTCAATAGCAAGACTGGGGTGGCCAACATACCCAAAGCTCCCAAAGAGTGCGTGGGCGAGAAGCAATCCCCTCCCAACCCAGCTGCACTCACACGCTGCGTCCTGGGGGGTGCCCCAGCAAGCCATCGCCTAGACTTGATGTCTGTCAGCGACCGGTAGCGGCTGCAGCCCTTGTCACCGAGTTTCCCAGGCCATTTCCAAAAGGCGAGGATGATATTAAACGAGCTTGATGTGACCAAAGATGTGGCCAGACTATCTGGCGCCGCTGTACCCCTGGTGCCCCTCCCTGGCATCGGACGCCGCGGATGTTGCCTTTCTGTCAGGGTCTCCAGCTGTCCCCCGACGATTCAGCCTTTGAAACCTCGGCCTCCTTTGCCCTCTGCCTTGCTCTAGCCAGGACGGCAGCAAGCAGACTCACTATCGGAGCATCGACTGGCAAACCTGTCTCTTGCTGGGGCTTTTTGCCCTGGGCCAACTCGAGCAAGACCCAGAGTGGCTGCGGTATGGTTATGTACTACCGCAAACGATACACAGCTAGCAGTGCGTCGGCCATATCTCGGAGTCGAAGTGACAGGCTGATGGGTCTCCGAGCAGCAGACAAAGGCGCAGCACAACTAGAGTTTGACCATAGAGAACGTTCGGAGCTCGCATGGTACTCAAAGCGGCTCTCCGAGAAGCAGACCATGGCACGTCCCTCGGTGATCTTTCGGGCGGAAGACTCCAGGGCTGGTTTTGCGGATGTAAAGTGCCGGCAAAGAATCACCAGAATGGTTGCTCGGGGACCGAAATTTCTCCTAAAGCAACAGACAGTTCGGACAGCGCAAAGACAGGTTCACATGTGCAGATACTTTGCAAAAGCTTCAACCTGAAATGAGGGTATATATACTCTAGGCTGCTGTGCGCCTTGATGCGATGATAAAAACAAAACGTGATAAAAACAAACCGAACCAGCCCCTTTGCGGGGGCCATGCCTGCGCGACTCGACCAGACGCCGGGGTTCTCCCTGCTGACGCCATCATCACAGAACCAACCCACCCCTCCCAAGGCACCCCAGCGCCCTAGTTGTCACGCCTCTTCTCGCCTCCCAACTCGTCAGGCGAGCTGGACCGCTGAGCATGCATGGCCCTAGCCTTCTCCGGGTCCTCGGAGCTGTCGATGCGGATGTCGGTGCCCTCGGTAATTACAGGCGAGCGGCGCGGCGACAAGACGGCGGCGGGGACGGACTCGTAGACGTGCGTGACGGCGCTCTCGTCGCCGGCGCCCTTCCAGGCGTCGCCGTCGTCTGCCATCTTCCAGCCGTAGCGCACGAAACGCTCGCGCACGTAGGGGCTCATGCCCACGAAGCGCACCTCGACGCGCGAGCCTCCGTAGCGCCGGACCTCCTTGACCAGGTTCTGCAGGTGCGTGCAGGCCGTGCTGTCGGCGTGGTTGACGCGCGTGAAGTCCAGCACCACCAGCCCGATGGGCGGGAGCGCCGACTGGTCCAGCACGCCGGCCGACTTGCGCAGGCGCTTGATGCGCTGCTCGGCCACGACGGACCAGTTGCGGCCCTTGCGCGACTCGGGCCCATGGGCGCCGTCGTAGGCGGGCGCGTGGTAGGTCTGGACGCTGTCGAGGATGGCGACGGTGGTGGCGTAGCTGTTGGGGAAGAAGAAGCTGTCGGTGAAGCGGAAGACGTGCACGTCGCGCGTGCGGTCCTCGCCGCCGTAGGCGTCGCGGTCGCGGTCGGCGTCGATGGAGCGCGCCAGCTCGGAGCGCTTGGGCACCTTGGAGGCCGTGATGCGGGCAAAGGTCTGGCGCAGCAGGCAGTAGATAATGTTGAAGCCGACGGCGACGGCGATGCCGATCTCGGCGTCCACAAAAAGCGCCACCCAGAGGGCGAGCATGGACGAGATAAAGTCAGCCAGCGATGTCTTCCAGAAGTGGTAAAAGTGCGAGGGCGGGTGGATCAGGTTCCAGACGGCCGTGATGATGATGGCGGCCAGCGTGGCCTTGGGGATCCAGTACAGGGCCGGCACGAGGAAGTAGATGGAGATGAGCACGACGGCCGTGGTGACGACGCCGCTCAGGGGCGACTTGACGTTGCACTGCGAGTTGACCGAGGTGCGCGACATGGCGCCGCCGACGCCCATGGCGTGGAAGAAGGAGTTGAAGAAGTTGGTGACGCCAAAGTAGCACAGCTCCTGCGTTTGATCCGGCACGTAGTCGTTCTTGACCCCAAACGCCCGGGCGATGGCCCCGTGCTCGACCGCCGCCCCGATGAAGAGCGCGATCGACTTCATGGCCGTCTCGGCGATCAGGTCGGGCGGCGGGATCGAAGGCGCCTCCTGGCCGTTGGCCGTGACCTGGGTGGCCTCGAACAGAAAGTTCTTGGGGCTGCCGCGCGGGCTGTTGACGGCGTAGCTGATGCCCGTGAACAGCACCAGCGTCGAGAAGGCGCGCGTGATGGAGAAGAACCACACGATCTTGCTCTTGGCGCTCCAGCGCGCACCCGCCTTCTCGAGGATGGTCATGAACAGGATGCCCGAGAAGCCGATCAGGCAGGTCCAGCCGCCAGCCTTGGGCAGCTTGGCGAAGATGTCGTGGATCTGCTGCGCGGCGCCGCTGCCGACGCCCTTGATGCCCAGCAGCGACGGCATTTGGTTGAGGATGATGGTAATGGCCACGGCCGTGATCCAGCCGGCCAGCACGGGCAGCGACACAAACTCGAGCAGGAACCCGAGGTTGAGGAAGCCCAGGATCATGCCGTAGACGCCCATCCAGAAGGCCATGGCCGACGCGATCTGCGACGGCGGATACTTGTGCTCAAGCTCGTGCACGCCCTCGGACGTAAGCAGCCCGATCAGTGACGTTGGGCCGGTGGAGAGATCTGTATGTTTGGTCCATACGGTTAGAGCGTGCAGGAGAGGAAAATGATCAAAAAGCCAGCTACGCACCCTTGGTTGTGCCCATGACTGTGTAGATGCTCGCCGGCAGCCAACTCGACATGAGGCCGTACTCGACGGGGATCTCGGCAATCTTTGCGTACGACAGTCCCTGCGGGATCAGCATCAGGCCCAGCGTTAGGCCAGCGATGCCGTCGTTGATCAGCCAGCGGTAGTCGTACTTGGGCAGCCAGCCGATGATTGGCGCTTTTTCCTTGACATAGTGCAACGAGGCCTCGGGCAGTGCCTTTGCGCCGCGCTTGGTCAAGTTGCCCAGCTTATTCCACGTGTGGTCTGTCCGAAGGTCGTTCTTGGCTGCCTCGACGTAGTGCTGCACTTTGCCCATGGTGGCGGCAGTTTGGACGGGATTACAGGCAAGAATGCGAGAGTGCGACGACGCCGCCTAGTGACAGAGCTCTAGGGACGGCTCGGGGAGTATAGGGAGGGGTTTGACGCCAGGCTAGGGGCTGGTACTAAGAAACAGTGACTGAACTCTGGGTGCCGTGTGGAAAGCAGTAAAATCAGGGTCGGAGGAGAGAAGAGGGTGCGAGGGGTTTAAAAGCCACTGTCGTGCCAGCAGAGAAAAAACGCAGGGATAGAGAAGTATCTCGTATGGCCTGCGGGTTTGCCGCCGCTGCCGACGAGCTGAACATTAACAGCCGTCGCCAGTGTGCGAAGCCTGCCATCTTTTTATTCCGCGAGCCTCAGTAAGCAAACCATACCCCAACGGCGGGGGATGGGACACGAACAGGAGGGGGGTGCGAGAATCTCCAAGGCACAAAGTCACGACTCTCGAGAAGCTCAGCGGGCCAATCTGCTTCTTTCCCTCCCATCCTGCCTACCCTACCTAAACACCCCAGTAACAGCCCCGAGCCTCCAGGCATATCCCCTCCTGCGATTTCGGCATGCCGACGAGCTTCCCCTCACCCTGTCTTAGCCCCTATTTCCGCACTGCGGGCGCAGCCAAAGCCGGACGGGCGGGATGGGATGGCATACGTGGGATACGGGCAATACAAGCGATACATTCAATACATGGGATGCACATGTTGTGAGCGAAACAAGCACGAACTACAGCAGAATGCATACGCCTCCCTCCATGGCACTGTTGCTTGGCATGTCACAATGACCGGTTTGGCACTTTTTTGCAAGTTGGAGGGAGGGCGATGGAAAGGATTGGCGAGGAGGGTGGGATTGGCAGCAACCTCGCCCTGCACGTACATGTTATTGTTGTACCGAGTACAACACGATACTTTCTGCGCGTCGAGCAGGGCGACAGGACGGCAGCCGCGGGCTGCCAGAAGAAGACGTATGTAGGTAGCATCAAACTATAGGCTGGAGCCGGGGGTATGCCGGCCGCACCACGGTTCGGTGGGGGTTCACAGCCGGGAGGGGTGCGGGGTACCGCCAGGCCCTCGATTCAATCGAGTTCGTTCCCTGTTCCGAGCGCTCGATGCAGGCGCCGGTAAATGGCAGCCCAGCCAGGTCCTCAGTCAAGTCCTCAGTCAGGTCCTCAGTCAGGTCCTCAGTCAGGTCCTCAGTCAGGTCCTCAGTCAGGTCCTCAGTCAGATCCACGCTGCTGCGACGTCAGCTGTGATTGTCGGCGGCCGCGGTAAAATCACTTGGCGTCGACAAGCGCCTGGCACCCTTGGGGGGACCACACATGGCTAACTCCCGCTCGGCCAAGGCCAACTGATGCTCCATGCGCGCCCGCAGTGTTGGTTCCGCTCAGGCGTGGACCTGAAAACGCCCTCCCCAGCGTGCCAGGACGACCTTTGCGAGGTTGGAGGGCGCGGAGCGTCCGTCGCATGAGGACCTCTGAAAGGAGGAGGTGGGGATTTCCGCTCGAGAAGGTTGCTTTGAAGCATATCTAGCCCACCAGTCGGGATGCGATTGTCCTCTGCTGCTTTTTACCACCCCCATTGGGGGTTGTGTAGATCGTCTTCCCTCTATCGGGCTCACGTCCTAACTCCCGCAGCCCCTTGAGATGGCACCACAACTGCTGTCCACGATTACAAATCCTGGTGATTTCAAATATCGTTTTCGTTTAACGTTAAGGGGAGATCCCCATATTCTAGACTTTCTAGTAGGGGATGGATGGACATGTCCTGGGTTGACGACTAGGACCAAGTCAAGTCCAGATGTAACCTGCCTTTAACACGCCTTACAGGCACCAAACTATACCGGCTCCGGTATCCAACCATCAGCAGTTCATTGTGGGAGAAGTGGTCCGGAAGTGGCTGGATGGTAATGATGCCGCCGCTGGGTGTAAGTGGGAATCTCTCCGACGGGACGAGTTCGTTCCCCCACACGAAATGGAGGGGGGGCGCGGTCCCTCCCTCGCAGGGCTAGGAATAAATACCGATCGTTTACACCCACCTTCCGTCGTAATCACCCACCATACAAGATGATTTCGAAATGCATCGAACTAAGGCGCTAGCTTCGTCGCCGCTAGCGCCGGTCTTTACTCAGCTGCAGGTAAGGCTAGCGGAAACCTAAAGGACCCGTTTGGGGTGGGGACCTATTTAGGTAATAAGTTTTTGGGTTTGGGTCCATTTAGGAATGGGTCCAAAATCTGGGTAATTTTCGGGTCGGGGTTTTTAGGGTTTGGGTAGTTTTTGGGTTCAAGCGAACAAACCGAGTTTAAAACGTTATTACCTTTGTTATTACCTTTAAATTTTTTACTTTTACAAATAATTATAATTAAAAAAAAAATTTACGTACGGGCTTTTTATTAATTTGGGTACTTATTGGGGACCTAATTACTTAAAACTTAAAGTGCTAAAGACCCGTAAACGAGTCCCCATTTGGGTTTTTGGGTCCAAGCCGGACCCAAAACCTACAGGTCCAAACGAGAACCCGTTTGTGGGTTTTCGCCAGCCTTAGCCGCGGGGCGGGGATCCTCCGGGGTCGCGGAGTTCGTATTACAGGAGCATGCCGTTGCTAGCCTGCGTGGAATTAACCCCGAGTGCCCGGGCCCAGTGAACATTTTGTTTTGGTTTCCATGGTGCAGCTGATGTTTTTTGTCCGCATTGGGACGCAGCGCTATCACCTCCACCCATGGTCAACTCGGCAGCACCAAGCAATCTTCACCGACGTGGCTCATCCTGGGAACGTGGCGTCCAATCTGCCGACTCCTCGCCCCAGAAGCTCCGGGGCCCCCGAATCCCGACGCCGCACCGAGCTGACACCTTCACAAAAGCCAACCGCTAGTAATCACGACGCCAACAGCCAAACAGAGCGCCGGGTCGTCTTCCGTCATCTCGCGCCGCCTCGGCGTCGTCTAGCCTAGTGTGCCAAACGGGAAGTACCCTCGTTCCCGGGGCTTGGCCAATGCTTGGCTGCTGGGACCGCTCGATAAGCGTTGCCCAGGCCTTGAGAAGTCGGGGAATAGCACGCACCCAAGACGGTGGCCCCGGAGCTGGGGCAATGGGGGCAAGATCAGACCAAGAAAGCGCTTCTTCGTGCCCACACATCCACGTAAGCCCTAGTGGGCACACGGCACCCTCTGCCGGCTTGGCTAGCTCAAAGCCTGCAGTGCAACGTCACGGTGTCGCATCCGGGCGCATCGGAAACAGCGCCAACGTCGCCAGGGCGATCTTTCACATGACTCTCGCCGAACCGACCGACATGGCGACTCGAGAACGAAAAGGTATCAGGTATCAAAATGCAACTGCGTAGATTATCTGCCTAGTTTTGATGATACATTTTTACTACGTAGGAAACATGGGCGACTGCCTCGGGCACGCCAAGTATTGTAATCCCTGACTCCAGGTGCTCGCGATGCTGGCGTAAATGTTCACTTGTTCGCTATATGACTCCACCATCACAGCTCCGGGGCGGCCTGCTCGGCCTCGCCCTTGGGCTGGCGACCGTAGTTCTCAAACAGGTTGGCGTCGGACTTGACGACCGGGTCGGGCTTGGGGTTGTTGATGGTTTTGAGGAACTTCTCAGCGGCCTCGGGGTCGTCGGCAAACAGCGTGTCGGCGACCTGGCGCTGCGGGGTGTCGCCGAGCCACTGGAAGAGGGAGAAGTCGCGGAACTCATCGGCGCGGAACACCTCGAGCATCTCGAGCGGCTCGTCGCCAATGTTCTCGACAAAGTGGCCCATGTTGGCGGGCACGATGCCGACGTCTCCCGGCACATAGTTGAAGGTGCGGGCGGTGCCCTCGGACGCGAAGATTGTGACGCGGGCCTTGCCGCGCAGGAAAAAGGACCACTCGTCGGCGTTGGGGTGCCAGTGCATCTCGCGGATGGCGCCCGGCTCGATGATGGCGTGGGCGGCGGCGATGGTCTTGGAGATGGGGAAGTTCTTGGAGTCGGTGATGCGCACCTCGCCGCCGCTGGCCTTGATGGGCTCCTGGTCCAGCATCTTGTGACTGAAGCGGTGTCTGCTCTTCTTGACGTGGCTGCCGCGCGGGCGCTCCTCGTCGATGGGGCCGGGCACGGAGCCCTTGAAGATGTACTTCTCGCTCTTGGGCAGGTGCTCGAAGATCTCGGGCCGCAGGTTGAAGTTCTTGCTGATGACCGACTTGGGCGTGTGGGCCAGCCAGTCGGTCAGCACAAAGGTCGACTCCTCGGAGAAGCGACCGTCGTCAAAGACGAGCAGGAACTCGGTGCCGTTCTCGCTCAGGCCCTGCAGCGAGTGCGGGACACCCGACGGGAAGTACCACAGGTCGCCCTTCTTGAGGTCGTCAACAAAGTTGCCGCCCTCGTAGTCGAGGCCCGTGATGCGGACCTCGCCGTCCAGCACGTAGGCCCACTCGGCCTCCTTGTGCCAGTGCAGCTCGCGGATGACGCCCTGGCCCAGGCGCATGTTTACGCTGGCCAGCTGCGTCGACGTGCCGAGCTCGCGCACCGTCGTCTGGCGCGTCCAGCCGCCCTCCTCGATGCGGATGTGCGAGTCGGCAAACGACCAGCGCATGTTTGCGATGTTGCCGCGGTCGGTGCTGGGCGGCCGCACCATGTCGGGGCTCTGGCGCGAGCGCTGCTTGTTCCAAGGGCCCAGAACTGACGCGCCGTCGCCGTTGCGCCAGGGCAGAGGGTCAAGCCCATCGCGATCCGGGTCGATGAAGCGGTCGAGCGGATCTCTGTGGCCGGGGGTGTAGGGCTTCTCCTTGGACGAGTCGGCCTTCTTGTTGAACGTGTAGTACTTGTCGGGGAGCTCTAGGCCCTTGGCAAGACGCTGCTGGGGGCTGTCGCGGTGGGGAGAGGCGGTCACCAGCCCGGAGAGGGCGGCGCCGAGGACCAGCTGCTTGACATGCATTGTGGTGTGGGAGGGAGCTCTCGGCGGAGCGATGAAGCTTGGGAAGGCAAAGACGAGTGGCAAGAACAACGAACGGCCTGCGAAACGCTGTAAGGGAGATGGGGAAACCTTGGGCAAGCTTCAGTTCTCCTCTTATCTCTACGCCCAAGCGAGCACAAGATAGAGCGAGATGAGAGCGTGTGTGTGTGCTTACTGGCGACCCGCAGAAGCTTCCTCGTACTGCATCTGCCTCCTTTTCCCTCAATTGGAGAAGCGCCAGCACGCCTTATATCGTCGCGGCCGCAGCGATGACGGACCCGGGTGGGATGAGCTAAGCCATTGAGGAGTGTGGGGGAGCAGCGGGAGTCCTGCGTCGTCACCCGAGTTTCCGCCGCTGGGTCCAGCACTGGGGTCGAGAGGGGAAGGCAAGCTCAGCTGTGACGTCTGCCTGGGTGAGGGGCCCTGGTCGACCTTCCATGTCATCTTGTTTGGCGGATTTCGCCCGAGAGAAGGCCGAAAGATGCCTAACCCTGAGGAGTTGTGCCGAGGCCAAAAAAAACGCGTCTCGATGGCTAAAGCAAGCCCCGATCTGATGCCTTGTCGGGGTAGTTCTCTAGCAGACTCTTCAATTGGCCCTCCCCTTCTTTTCTGTAGCCATCCATCCCGCGCTTGCTGCAGAGATCATACGATTTTTTCTCCCTCGTCACTGTCCGCCCTGTGCATCCACAGGCTAGGCCCTTGATACGCTCTGATATATTGGGTTCCTACCTTTATACATCCCGGCACAGACATGAGCTCTGCAAATGGATATGGCACCGTCGCGGGCGCCAGGTTGCCCGGCGCAATTAGCGGCGACGAGGGGCAGTCGCTACTGCGCAATGGCAATGGCAACAGCACCCCCAAGAAGTCGGTCCGCCAGAAGCTGACGGTCGACGTGCGGCGCGACTGGGCCGACTTGGTGCTGCTGTTTTGCTACATCATCACGGGCCTGCTGGACAGCTCGTCCATCTCCATCTGGGGGTCATTTGTGTCGATGCAGACGGGTGAGCGATCCGACGCCAACAAGCTCTTCCCAGACGAGAACTAACACACACAGGCAACACCGTCTACATCGGCCTCGGGCTCGCCGCCCCGTCCGAGTCGACGCGCTGGGTCAAGTCGCTCACGTCGCTCGGCTTCTTCTGCATCGGCTCCTTCTTCTTCAGCCGCTTCCACCGCGCCTTCGGCCCCAAGAAGCGCTGGGTCCTAGTGACCTCGTTCGCCGTCCAGGCCGCCCTGTGCACCGCCGCCGCCGTGATCCTGACCTTTGGCCCCGCGGCCGGCGCCCACGACATCACCTGGAACGTGCTAGTGCCCATTGCCCTAATCGCCTTCCAGTCGTGCGGCCAGGCCGTC
Source organism: Gaeumannomyces tritici R3-111a-1 (assembly GCF_000145635.1). Classification (NCBI taxonomy): domain Eukaryota; kingdom Fungi; phylum Ascomycota; class Sordariomycetes; order Magnaporthales; family Magnaporthaceae; genus Gaeumannomyces; species Gaeumannomyces tritici. Next base: position 2,384,712 of record NW_008804551.1, read on the forward strand.
ACCAGCCGCGCCCTCAAGTACAACGCCCTGACCTCGGTCGTGCTGACCTCCATCTACTGCGACCTCTTCAGCGACCCGGCCCTGTTCGGCTTGTACAACGCCGAGCGAAACCGCCGTGCCGCCGCCCCGCTGCTGCTGCTCTTTGGTGCCTTTTGCGGCGGGCTCATGGCCCACAGCAGCTTCGGCATCGCCGGTGCCCTGTGGACTGCCGCCATGCTCAAGACCTTCATCGTCATCGCCTGGTTTATCTGGCCTTCTGAGCCGGCGTCGGAGGAGTAGACCGCGACGGGAAGCAACGGAAAAGATGGCAAGAATAGGTGGGCAAGATGGAGGGCGAGGGCATTGTGCTTGTCTGATGCTTGACTAAGTACCTCGCACCAATGCAGTTCATGTTTGGAGAGCTTATACACGCATAGCCAGCGCAATCAACAATTTGATAAAAGCTACGTAATGGATGGCCATTGTCTCTTCCCGATATCGTCCTCGTGCAACAGCGACACACACCGGTGTTGATGTCAAGCTGCCCCCAAGCTGCGGGGCTGAGCTTTTGGCGTTCCTCATCAACGCAGGCCCCTCCCCTGAATTGGACCCATTGAGGTCTCGCGCAATCGTCTCAGAGCGATCACGCAATCAGCTTCCACCATCGACCGTCCTGCTGACCTTTTGGGCGATGGAGCTGTTAACTTTTGCTCAAACAGGTCTGCCAGTTCTGGGAAAGGAGTGCCGGCCGTTGCGCAAGATGCGACCTCGGCATAGCGTCGCAAATCGGTGCTCTGTGACAGCCAATCGTACTAATACCTGGCTGGTCTCCTCTCCTGGATCGAGATTCGGGCATGGACTGCTGTGTTTACATGTTTTACCATTTCCCTCACCACCTGTTCTATGAGAGACTGTCGGAGAGACAATACACTTTAGCCCAATTCTACACCCAAGATGGCGCCAGGAATCCTCGTGTCGGACCCCCAGCCCGCCGCGGCAGTGCCGTCCAAGGCGACGCGAAACCACGAGGCCAACCGGTCCGTCTTCCCAGACGGCATCCGCACGTCGGGCCAGCACAACCCCATCTACGAGCTCCTGCAGCCGTACGACAGATTCCCCAAGGAAATCACGGGACCCACTGTCTGGCACAAGGAGCGCTTCGAGGCCGACCCGGCAGCCTGGACACATCGCCTGACGGGGCCCGAGATCGCGGAGCTAGGCGCCGCGGCCGACGCCTTCATCGCGAGCGACACGGACCTCACAGGCATCAGCAAGTCCAACTTCCCGCTCCCGCGGCTCGGCCAGGTCCTTTCCAGCCTGCGCGCCGACTTGCTCGACGGCAAAGGCTTCGTGCTCCTCAAGGGCTTCCCGGCAGACACGTGGGGCCCGCGAAAGACGGCGGTAGGCTACATGGGGCTCGGGACGCATCTGGGCTATTTCGTGTCGCAGAACGGGCGCGGCCACGTGCTGGGCCACGTCAAGGACGTGGGCGACGACGCGGCGCAGACGCACCGTGTGCGCATCTACCGCACCGCCGCCCGCCAGTTCTTCCACGCCGACGACGGCGACCTCGTCGGGCTGCTGTGCGTCCACCGCGCCGCCGAAGGCGGCGAGAGCGACCTGGCCAGCAGCCATGCCGTCTGGAACGACCTCCAGCAGAACCACCCGGACGTGGCCGAGCTGCTGACCCGGCCCGTGTGGTACTTTGACCGCAAGGGCGAGGTTAGCAACGGCCAAGAGGGCTGGACACGCCAGCCCGTGTTTTACATCGAGCCCGGCGGCAGGCGGCGCGTGTTTTCCAAGTTCGACCCCTACTACGTCCGTAGCTTGGCTCGGTTCTCCGACGCTGGGCTCGTCCCGCCCCTGAGCGGCGAGCAGGAGCGCGCCATCACCATTCTCGAGGAGACGTGCCAGCGGCTGGCGCTGCACATGGTGCTCGAGGTGGGCGACATCCAGTTTCTAAGCAACGTGCACATCTTCCACGCCAGGACGGCATACAAAGGTGAGTTGACAATCGTTGCGCACCTGGCATGGCAGCCCAGATAGAGCTGACACCAAGTTGCGACAGACTACCCTCCCCCAGCCCCGAGGCGGCATCTTCTGCGACTGTGGCTAGCGACGCCCGAGAGCGAGGGAGGCTGGGTTTTGCCATTTCCAGACAGCGGCGAAAAGAAGCGAGGCGGGATCCAGGTTAACAACAACCCTCCGCGGTGTCCGCTGGATGCAGAATAGGAATTGTCGTAAAATATTTGCTGTCCCTAGATTTACTCTTTGTTATATCGCGAATTATCTGTGCCTGGAGGTGATTAATGTGCAAAGAGCTTCTCCAATTCCGCGAGCATCGCAGGATGAAGGCTATGTAGGCAACGGGCAAAAAAAGAATCTCTCTGGCCGGGAATTGAACCCGGGTCTCGAGCGTGACAAGCTCGCATACTGACCACTATACTACCAAAGACTTGATTGGATTGGTGTTGCGGCATAAGCAGCCAATCCTATGGGGCTACTTACTCCACTCCTGTGTTGTTGCGTTGTAACGCTCCTGGATCCGAAGGATGGCTGCACACAAAGCTGGATGGGAGGCGAACAGCTCCGTGGGAATACAACCTCGCTATGCATTTCGCTTCAAGCCACCAACTAACAAAGATTACATGTTAACAGCCACCCCAACTTAGCCATATTGCTGGCCCATGAACCAGGGGGTCGGCGTTTTGGACCGACTTCCTCAAGGCTGCCATGCGCTGCGCGTGTATCCCCGAGGCCACAACGTTGGCCGTCAAATTAGTCACGACAGTTACAATCTCGTCCGTGTGACACACACGATCGTTTACGATCTCCACATACCGCACCCTACACTTCTCCGTCGCCTTGCCGTCAAAGACCGGCTCTGGCACCTGCGCTGTTTCGGGCATGATGGTGGCGTCCCAAACGCGCCGCTTGGCCAGCGCGCTTTCTGCGGGCGCCGCCCAGGCTTGCGGGTTCATGGCCGAGATGTCGTCTCTGTAGGCCGGGAGGTACTCGTGCACGCCGTCGCCGCCCTGCCAGGGAAGCGAGGCGAGGTCGATGGCGTGCTCGCGGTCGATGACGGCGCGCAGGGCCGAAGCTAGTGTGTAAATGTCAAAAATGCACTCGTCGCCGTGGCAGAGCTGGCATAGCAACCTGAGCGCGTCGAGGCGCACCGCCAGGTCGCGACACCAGCGGACGGTAAAATAGAGTGGCGGCATGACGCCAACGTCAAACCTGAATCGGGCCGACTGGTGGCTCTGCTGGTCGCCGTCGCTGCTGCAGTTCTTGCGCTGAACCATAGACCGTGCCAGATCGTTGATGCGGCGGAAGTCGTCCATGTGATCATCAAAGGCCAGCTCGCCGGCGTCAAGGTCGTAGTGGGCGGCCAGCCAAGCGCGTGCCGTTAAAGCCCGCATCTGGAGCTCGGTGAGGGGGTCGACGCACCAGTCCTCCCTCTGCTGCCGCGGAGGTGAGGCGCCGCGCGGCAGGGCCCTGAAGATGGCAAACATTTCGGACCAGCGATCAAGAGCGGCCAGCGCGGCGTGGTGCTCAGCACGCAATGACTCGGGGATCGGCTCTGCTCGGCGGCTGCCGATGCGGAAGGGGTTGGCCAGATGCAGGAGGCGGGTGGCCTGACTGGCCAGGCCGTGGAGCACTTCCCGAGCCTCGTCCAGCGTCTGGAAGGTGGTGCGGCTGAGGGCGCCTCCAAAATCATCCACAAGGGCGGGCAAGGGCTCATAGTTGACGTGGCCGGCAAGGAACAAGGGGTATGTTGTTGCGCGGCGGATAAAAGGGAGGAGATTCTTCCTCATCCAAGGGCTGACGAACCGCATGCCGTTGAAGATCAGGACGGCGTGTCGGCAATGCTCGATGGCGATAACATGGTTACCCAGCAGGAACTCGAGCGTGGCAAAGAGGATGCTCACGACCAGGATGGCGCCCGTTTCGCGCTCGTCGTCGACAGCCGACTTGGAAATCATGTGGCGGATGGCGGTATTGTACTGGCGGGTGGCAAAGGCGATGGAAGGGCCGGCGGCGGCCAGGTGGAACTGCTCGTGGATGGAGCTGACGGCGATGAGGGCATGCTGGACGGCGGGCTGCGTCTGGCCGAGCACCATAACGGCGCCGCGCCAGAAGAAGTCGTCGCACACGCGCGAGTACTCGGGGGCGGTGACCTCCTGGTAGTGCTGGAACGAGCGGCTCTCGGGCTCGGACAGGCGCGGCCCAGTGACGAGCCAGACGGCGGTGCGGGGGGCCAGCTTGGCATGCGGCCTGTGGCTGACGGCGACAGCGCCGTCAGCCGCCGCAGGACTGCGGTCGCGGGGGCCTTCGTAGCCGTCGCAGGAGCGGCCGGTGCTGGTGCAGCGGACGCAGGCGGGTCTCTGCTCGTCGCATTTGACCTTGCGGATCCTGGTTCAGGGCGTGAGCCACGTGCCGCAGATAGACGTCAGATGGAGCCCACGTACTTGCATGTCCGACAGCCCGTCTTGACCTTTTTGCTGCCTTTGCGGGCCATCGCTGATTGGCGAGTCGTCGCTGAAGCTGAAAGGAATGGCGACCGAGCTGTCCCAAATCGCCAACGGCCGAAAAGCACAGCCGAGTGGTACAGAATGCGAGTCGGCCAATTAGGGTGCGGCTCCACTAGTTAGGCCAGCGGTGGACCTTGCAGACGCAAGCGAGGAAACCCCACTTTGGCATGGATGGGAAGATGAGATTTGTTATTGTGTGAAGCACACGAGCTGTTTCTCTATCTGCAGTACCCAACCCAACATGACCCTCACACCAGCTCTGGACACGACCAGCACGCCTCTCGTCCCACGTCCCCGCAGCCCTCGTCGAACCGCGGCTTGTGCGGGAACGGGCAGGCCAACCTGTTGTCGATTTTGCCCGTTACCTCGTTCAGCAGCTCGTGTCCCGTGGACGCCGGCGCCGTCCCGTTCTCGACCCACGCGCGCAGCTGGCTGAAGAGCGCCACCGGGGGGCCCGAGCTGCCGCTGAAGCAATGCCCGAGCCCGGGCACCTCGAAGAGCCTGTAAAATTCGTGCACGTCGGGGGAAACAGCCGTCACCTGCTGGTAGTACTGCGATGTGCCCTCGGGCGGGATAATATTGTCGGCCTGCGAGACGCTAGTTAGCAACCGTGGCGTTTCGATTCCAGCAATGGGTCTACTTACGAGTCCGTGATAGCTCAGCATCTTGCCGCCAGCCCTTTGGAACTCGGTAAGATCCGGGTCTGTTGCCGCGAAGCTACGCAGCTCATGGTGGCCGTAGCGAATAAAGTGCTCGAATTGTGCACTCGTCATACTGGCCAAGTCGAAACTCATGTTTCGGGCAAGCATAGCGCGAAAGCCAACGTCCGCAATGGGCCACGGCTTCCCAACGCAGGTACCGTTCCCGTCGCAGGCCGTGTTCGCTACCGATTCGACAATGTTCATCCGCGGCCCGCCGGACGTAATGGCAGCGCCAGGCCGGAAACCGGGCCAAACCTGCTTGCCGCTCGCCGCGTACTTGGGGCCGTGCCACGTTGCGTTAACCACGGCCGCTGCGCCGGTCGACACGGTAATTTGCCCGCCGGCGGCGTCGGAGCAGTTAACCGTTTTGCCGACAACGGAAAACGGGTCGAAGCGCTCGAGACACAGCGCCGGGTCTGCCACGACTCCGTCCTTGACGCCGTCTAGGGTGTCGCAAAACGCCACGGCGGCGACGGTTACGGCGTGCATCTCGCACTCGTGCGGCACGTGGCCTTGGGTGACCATGTACTGCTGGGGCCAAAGAATGGACGCGAAGACGTCGAGCGAGAGCGCGGGCGCGGCGGCCAGGATGCCGTCGTACAAGTCCGGGTACCGCTGCGAAACCATCAAGCCCTGCCGCCCACCCTAAGAGCACGAGCTAAAGTAGGATCGCTTCGCCTTGCGCCCGTACATGGCCTCGACCAGCTGCTTGGCCAGCAGTCCCTGCTCTTCGAGCGAGCGCGCCGCCGCGTTGTGCAGCGCTACCTGGTTCGTGTTGCCATCGGAGAGGAAGGCCCAACCGCCCAAAACGGCAATATCCCCGGGGTTGCCTGCGTCGGTGGTAACGGTGGCGTAGCCATCATCGACGGCGGTCGTCATGAAAAAGCCGTAGCTGGCCGAGTTGCGGCCCATGCCCATCCCGCCGCCGCCGACCGCTGTGAGGACGTTGTTCCACGCCTCCGGAGCGGGAAGCCAAGCCTCAACCGAAACCCAGTCGTTCTGCTTGGGATGCGTGTACGATACTGTTACGTTGCAGAAGCTGGTTGAAACATATCGCTTCGGTTGGGAAAAGGTCCAGGTGTCGAACGTGGCATTGATGCTGGCGACGGATGCCGCAACCATTACGTCGGAGATTCCGAAAAGAGAGGGCGTGCCGAACGTGGCAGGGACGCAAAGCGTTGCCAACGACGGGTCAGACATGATGGGCGAGCGTATAATGACTTGAAAACGATGCTGGAGCCTTAACTGTCACAAGGGTGCAATGCAGGCCTGGGAAATGAGTCCAGACTGAAGCTAACAACTATTCAGGACCTTAAGGGATGCTCAAGGAAGCAGGATTCCTCCTAGGAGTCGGGGCAGGAGGTTTATCTAATATATCTCGGCAGGAGGCCCGTATTTTAGGAAGGGAAGCTATATGCTCCCCTTTTCAAAGAGGAGTGCTATATCACCCTCACCCCGTAACTGTGTTCGTGCGGGAGGCGCTGAAGTCAGCTCCCCGTGTGGGCAGATAGGTTAGGGGCGAGGGCCCACCTCCCAAATTAGCTGCAGGGGTCTCCGATCCTAACCCGACAGCGGTCGGGGTCCGCCCTGGTGCTTCCTCCTCGCCCACTGCCTTGGCCCCGACCCCTTCCAGGCCAACGGGGCCGGCCTTTTAATGGCTAGGTAAAGTATCGAAAGCTTTGTTGCGGAAGGGTCAAATAGCGTCGGAAGGCATTATCAAGATCGCGGGTTTTTTTGGTGTTAAGGATCGACAGAAAAAATTATGGGGTTGGGCCTTAATAAGCAAAGTGGGGCCCTTGGTGGGTCAGGCCCAAGCCGGATTTGGTGCCTGGATCTGCCTATCAACCGGTGCAAAAAGGAACGGCCGCGCCAACGACCACGTCGGCGGCTGGCGAGTGAACTTTTGTGCTTACAGCCGACAATAGCCCCATTAGGCGCATCGCAAGATGAGATATTAGATAAGTTTGGCGGGGAATTTACCCTTGCGCTGATTCAGGTCCATGTCCTCCCGCGACGCCTTGTGCGCACAGTATCCACACAGTTTGCGCAACTTTGCGGCCTCAAATCGGGTCCGCCCGAAAGCTGTACATGCTGCCAAGGAGCGAGGGAAAATAGCCCCGAATTCGGCACAGCACTTATGATTCTCTTGTTAAAAGGGAGTAAGCATCTACGGACAGGTTTCATTGTGAGTGACGGACGATTCTAACTACCTAGACAGCCTTTGATCCGCCTCCGTCCCCGGCTGGGTCCCTCAGCGAGCCCCTGCGAACCTCCCCCGCTCGCCTTCATGCCCTCGATGGCCTCGCCCTGCTCTGTCTTGGGAGGAGGTGCAGCCTTGCCCGACCTGTCGATGTTGCTGCCCTACACCGCGGGGGACAAGCGGTGTTAATGCTGGGATGGAGAAGGTGGGTGTCAGCGCTTAACTTACGGGCTGGTCGTCGCCATGGATGATTTGGGTCGCATTCTCATCGACGGCATTGTGAGCTTTTCCGGTCCCGTCGCGTGGCATTGTGGTGTGGATTGTGTGTGGAATACGCAAGGGGTTGTGTTATAGCGTATTTCGTTGGGATAGGAATGGGTGGCTGCGCCCTTCAAACCTCGACATTTCATCTCTTTATACCTCGGGACGTTAAGGTGCTGCAGTATCAAGTCGTGACGTCACATGGGAAAAGACTCCATGGGGACGTCATAATGATGCCATATCTTCTGACGTGGAGAATTGGGAACCCTGCGATTATGAAATTTAGCAGTTGATGGACAGATTTGACGCATGGGAAAAAGATATTGGAATGTCCTGCTACCAAGCCCCTGAAGCGCAATGCTAAAAGCGCCGGAGCGAATCTTCCATAAACGTAAAGCGTATTGGTTAACGATAATTACAATCCATCAAACTGCCCAGTACATGTCGACCTTAAGAAAGCTCAGCCTGTTTTCCCAGCCGGGGAACCTTGCCTTTGCCCAAACAGTAACCACGTCTCCCAGCTTGAGATCTCGCACAAACTTGCCCGTACCCGTAGCCCTGCCCCGGCCACTATCGGCCAGTTCCTGTGCATGTGGCGTGTCTGGATCGATGTGGTCGTCGGCCCGCCATTCAACAACGTGGGTCTGCAGGCCGTCGCGTGAGGCTGTCTTGTTGCACTGGATCATGTATTCCTCCATATGGTGAGTAGGGTGTCGCATCTGGAGGCGCTCGTGGGGTTCGCCCGAAAGAGGTGGCACGATGGGGCGCAGGGCGCAGAGACTGATGTCAGGCCGCGGAGTCGAGATCGAAGACTCGTTCATAGCCTGTCGGGCATGATCGGGACAGTTGCTTCCGCCTGTTTTCAAGACGGTGAGCATTCAGCCGAGCAGTAAAGGGGATGGCTCTACTCACACTCTCCCGACGCGTCGATCCTCTCCAGCCCTGCCTCAAACCAAGTCCAAGAATGTCGATAAGTGTTCTGGTCGCCATGCATGCCGCCCCATCCTTGATCTTTGCTCGTGATGGTAAAGACAACCTTGCGGCAAGGGTGTTGCACCGTGTGGGAAGGCGATCCAATCCACTTGTGGAACTGCTCGACCGGGTGCTCTGACGAGAGACAGAGCAGCTTGGCCTCTTCGGTCTTGTAGCGGTCGGCATCGGGGTTTACCTGCTTAAACAAGCCGAGGGGAACAGTGCGCAGCTGGGAACGATGGCAGAGGTACATGGTCAGTCAAGCAGCGCAAGTACTGGTGGGAGGGGAGAGAAGACGGCCCGCGAGTTTTGCTTGCCAGGAACACATCTTCTTGAGGGGAGCTGCCCCTAGCAACCGCGCGGGGGGCGGCGCCATAGTCGAGCTGTGCCGACGTGTGTGGCCAGTACTCGGCGAAGTCCATGATCCTGTTGACCAGCTCAAGGGGCAGAGTCAAGGCTTTCACCATCATGGCCTTTGCCACAACCACGTCCAGCACGCTGGGCCGGTGAGGGGCCGAGACGGTGACGCTTTCAGGGAAGCTGCCGGGCATTGTTGGGGTAGTGCTGGCACCAACACCAGGGTCGTCTTGAGGAGAGTCTACCACGGGCGGAGGATGGGACACAGGGCGGGGATGTCGCGTTAGGGGGAAACCGAAGGGGCGCATCATAGCGAGGGAGGCGCCAGCGCCGGCGAAGGGTATTTGGGAAGCGGAGATGGTGGCGCTCGAGACGGCAGATATCTCTTGTTCGGCGTCGGAGATGGTGACCTGGAGTGATTTAGGTGGTGAGGATGTCGACGATAGGAGGATTGAAGGTTGATCGTTGAATGGTTCAAGTGTGCCTTGGAGCAGATGGGTTAGGTAGACGGCGAGGAGAGGGGTGACGTAGGATGAACGCGTGGAGTCTGTGCTGTTCACATAATTGAGGGGCCCCGCATTGCCGGGTGGCGACAAAGTGGCGCGACAGCCACCATGGGGAAACGACGTGCTGACTCGATGCTTGGTTCTGCCATTGGAAGAAGTGGGTACGGAGGACATCTGGTCAGCGCCATTCGGGCATTGCTACGAGAAAGGATCACAATGGACCAGAGGTTCAACAGTGTCGTCCTTGGGCAAAATGGTATTATTGCGATGCGAGTTAAACCAAAAGAAAAAAAAGCGACAAAACAAATGCTGGCATGCGAACCGAGCGCTCAACTCAGGCGTGGTGTCGGCATCGTTGCGATTGTAATTTGTTGTTCGTAAATATCGGTTCCCCGTCTCAACCCCCAAACGTCCAATGGCGTTGGGGCGTGGCTGCTTGTTTCAAGGCCTCGCCATTCTCATTCGTTCCTTGGCTGTCCAAACTGGAACCCGATATAACATGACTGGGCCGGGCCGTTTAGTCGTCGCAGCAGCAGCACAGGACGTCAAAGCAGCAGTCAATGCAGCACATGCACGACTCTCCACAGAGCCAACAGCAGCATGCGGTGGCCAAGCTGGAAACACGAGTGGTATTAGTGCAAGTAACGCGGCCACGAATCCACATCATCAAGTGGCGCCACTCACCACCCGTAAAGGCAACCGCGGTCTTTCTTGGGCTCCTCCGCGGGCGGCGGAGGTGCCTGCTGGGGCGGGTAGTAGCCCATCGGCTGCTGCGGGGGAGGGTATCCCTGGGGCGGCGGAGGGGAGGCATAAGCGCCAGGCGGCGGCGGCGTGCCGTAGGCCTGGGGCGGGTACCTAACAACGTGAAAGGACAGCGGTTAGCATCATAACCGCGTATTATAGCGCCTTCGGGTGGCATGTTCTATTGATGGCATGGACTTACTGCTGGGGAGGAGGGTACTGGGACATGATCAAAAGACGGTAGGCCGTTAACGAATTACTGAAGAACGAAAGTGGATGTTGGGGTTGCTAGGTGCGCAATGTAGAAGTTGGATTTGTCCTGTGGAGGATCGAGACAACAAAAAGAGACGACGCTGGGAAAGGAAAGCAACCAAATAAATGAAAAATCGAAAGCCCCGACAAAAAAAAAAAGAAAACCCGCCAAAGCCAAGATGCAACTGGGAGCAGGGTCTCAGGAGGAGCAACACCAGGGACGTAAACGTAAGCAACAGCAGCGTGCATAACAAACCACCCGGCTCATGTGAGAAAGTGAAGTCGTTCCCGCCCGTGGACCCCGATTTTCCGATGTGTGGTGGGGCTCATCTCTCCCCCATTCACAAATTTCCCTGGGTTGGACGGAAACGGTAACGACGCGTCAGTCTCTTCACCTTGGCTTACGAGGGAGGGCGCAGCCGACGGGTCCAATGGCCGGACCCGGTAGGGCGCGCGATGGGGATAGATGCCAAGGGGCCAGTTGTCCAGGAGCCCATGGTCATGCGCTCTGGGCGGACTGGGCTGCAGCGGATCGCCCGAAGGTCTTGGGCGATAGCACGGCGCTGGCCTGCTGGCACGCTGGGTAGGTGGTCAGGCACGCAGGAGACAGAAAGGCTGGTCAAAAAAAAGGGGCCTGACAAGGAAGCAAAGGGGACGGGCATGCGCGGGGCGAGTCACTCGGGGGTGGCGTAAGCAGCCGCGTCGGCCGGCTGTGGGTCGATGCCGGCACGAGGCGGAACAGGCCCAGCGAGATCTGGTTCGTAACAGGGTCCGGCTAACACGGCACCCGCTGCGTCCACGTTGGGGTGGAGATCGTGGCTGCGGGCCATCCCGACCAGCCAGCCACTTACAGCCACCATTGGCAATTGGTCAACTGGGGCTTGGACCCCAACTTCGATTACATAGATGGTGATTCCCTTTCCGTGGACATAATGTCCATCGTATTGTTAACTCTTGCCGCGCGTCGTTGACAAACCCCACTCCATTGATCCCCAACCTCCGGACAGCCCCGCTGCCGGGTTCCGAAAAGGCCGCCATTGAGTGCACGTGCCAACAAGGAGCAGGCAAAGGTGACGGCACGGGCGTGGTCCAACACGTGACACGGCACATTGCTTGGTCAGCCCGCCGAGTCCCTCACATCACGTGCGATGGCGAGATCTGTGTCGCCTTGCAGAAATGGCGGCTTCCTGGCCTCCACGCCATCGATCAGGGCCGACATCCGGGCGTAACATCTTTGCTAACATGGAGAGAATTGCTTCTCGCGACGATGGGGACTTCCCGCCCCATCACACTGCTATATCCCATATTCCAGCAGTGACACTGTGAGGAACAGAAAATGAAGGCCCAACGATGCATCAGCGCTCGACTCGCGCAAGTTACCCGACCTCTTTATCCTGCCCCGCGAACTAGTCGCATCGCCCTAGGCGCGAACTTCGAGTCCAGCCAGCCGCCGCACAACAAGCTGCGCTCCCAGCCCGCGCGATGGAGCAGCAGCGCTTCCAACCCGGCCATGGCCTTCCCCTGCCTCGACGCCCTCGAAAGCCGCTCCGCGAAGCTTAGCGAGGCCGCTGCCCGTTCAGCCTCGACCGGTCGATCCGATTCAACAGGCCCCGAGCCCTCGTACACGGCTGGCGCGACCCTCGACTTCCACTGCCTCGAACCGTTGCTGCTCGACTGGGGCGGCATTCTCCCCGAGTTCCATGTCGCCTACGAAACCTGGGGCGCTCTCAACGCCGACCGCTCCAACGCCATCCTCCTCCACACAGGCCTATCGGCATCATCACACGCCAAGTCGACCGATGCCAACCCGCAGCCTGGTTGGTGGGAGCGCTTCATTGGCCCCGGCTGTGCCCTTGACACAGACAAGTATTTTGTTATCTGCACCAACGTTATCGGCGGCTGCTATGGCTCCACCGGCCCCTCTAGCGTCGACCCGGCGGACGGTGCCCGCTACGCCACCCGTTTCCCGATCCTAACTCTCGAAGACATGGTGCGCGCTCAATTCCGACTGCTGGACTCCCTGGGCATCCGTCGCCTACACGCGTCTGTTGGTTCCTCGATGGGCGGCATGCAGTCGCTGGCCGCCGCCACGTTGTTTCCAGCGCGCGTGGGCCGTGTCGTCAGCATCAGCGGTTGCGCTCGCAGTCACCCATACAGTATTGCCATGCGCCACACGCAACGACAGGTGCTCATGATGGACCCCAACTGGAACCGCGGCTTCTACTACGACGGCGGCCGCGTCCCGCCCCACGCCGGCATGAAGCTAGCACGCGAGATTGCCACTGTCACCTATCGATCCGGTCCCGAGTGGGAGCAGCGCTTCGGCCGCCGTCGCGCCGACCCGACCAAGCCCCCCGCGCTGTGCCCCGACTTCCTCATCGAGACATACCTCGACCACGCTGGCGAGAAGTTCTGCCTGACTTATGACCCGAACAGCCTCCTTTACGTCAGCAAGGCAATGGACCTGTTCGACCTGGGCGCCGAAACACAGGCTGCTGCCGCTGCCAGGAGAGCCGAGCGCGAGCAACGTCTGACATCAGGCGAGCAGGCGTCACCTGCTGAGATGGCGGCCTGCAGCTTGACACTGCCTGAAATTCCCTACGAAGAACAAGGGGAATCCACAGACGCGGAGGCGACGCCATCCAACAGCTTGGGGGCAGTGGGCCCGACTTCACCGCAGCCATCTGCGGATTTAATCAGGGGTCTCTCCGTGCTTAGAGATACACCAACACTCGTCATGGGGGTGGCGAGTGACATTCTGTTTCCGGCCTGGCAGCAGCGCGAAGTGGCTGACACGCTGCGGCTTGTGGGGAACCGCAGGGTCACGCACGTCGAGCTGAGCGAGGAGCAGAGCAAGTTTGGGCACGACACTTTTCTGCTGGATCTGAAAAACATTGGTGGGAGCGTGAAGAATTTTCTTCAATGATATTTTATGCGTAGGGAGCATTACTTAAAAAGAGAAGATATTGCCGCGACTCTGGGTATTTTTGTGCATTTACTGGTTGGGGCCGAAGTTTACGCAACCCCACGCTCTTGCACTGACTGGGCCGCGGAAAGCACTGAAGAGGATGTGTGCTGAATAAGTGTTGAATTGACCCTGACTAAACGTGTGCGCTGTTGCGGAGATAAACTAGAAAAGTGATATACCCGACGCAGACGCATAAGAAGGCATCACGGAGATTAGAAATGGTTGGATCCGACACGACCCCGTTGGTTTCGCAGGTTGTGCCAAGATGGTACACGTATATAAATCAGCTTTGTCAACCGTCTCCCGGCTGAGTTTATGACTATTATGACATTAAATTCCACACCCTTAGAACCCACTGTGCTTAAAAACGCAGGACTTATCGCATCCGCCATGGCCAAGTACAACAAGCTCCAGGACAAGCATGTGCTTGTCATCGGTGGTTCCGCTGGCATTGGCAAGGCAGTTGCGGCTGCGTCACTTGAGGCCGGCGCTCGAGTCACCATCTCGTCGTCGTCCAAGGCCCGTTTAGATTCAGCCGTCCGTGAACTACAATCCTCGACAGGCGCCGTCGGTCAGCGCATTTCGGGCATCGCGATCGACCTCTCAGCCAAGGACACCATCGAAACGAACCTGGAGCAGCTTTTCCAGTCTGCCAAGCAGGCGGGCCCGGTAGACCACGTCGTCTACACGGCCGGCGACAGCATTCCGATGACGCCCCTGAGCGAGTTCCAACCCGCGCAGGCTCACGCCGCAATCCAGCTCCGCATGATCGCGCCGCTGATGGTTGCCAAGGTCGCGGTGCGGCACCTGCCATCGACGCGCGCTTCCAGCTTGACGCTGACAGGAGGGACCCTCTCAGAGCGGCCCGCTAAGGGGCTCGCCATAGCCTCGTTCCTGTGCGGCGGCATCCAGGCCGTGACGCGGGCGCTGGCAGTCGAGATGGCGCCGGTTCGAGTCAACATGGTGCGGCCCGGGCTCGTGGACACGGGCTTGCTGGACGGGCTGGGCGCCGAGGCCAAGAAGAGCTGGATGGAGTCCGTTGAGGCCACGGTGCCCACGGGCAAAGTGGGCCAGGTCGAGGACGTTGCCGAGGCGTACCTGTGGTCGATGAAAGATGGGAACGCATCGGGGACCGTCGCTGGGACTGACGGGGGTTTATTGGTGGTGTAACTGACGTTGGCGGGGGGGAGCTGCGGTATTTTGACGCCATGTCCCTCGAGCTAGAAACTTGGTCTGTTGTTTTATCAAGCACCGAATCTCGAGCCTCGATTTGATTTGTGACTGCTTGTTGGATAGTTGCCAGCGACTCAGAAAGCCTAGTGTCAACACCCCTGACGCTTGGCAGGTCCGTCTGGGCCATCAAGGTGGCGTCCCCACCTGCCGCATTCACGGGTGCTTGAGTGCAGACCGACGTCATCATGCAAGTGCGGGCAGGCTACTAAAGTACCATCCCATGCACGCACTTCGCGGCCGACGAAAAAACAACGCCGGGCAACACTTTCTGGTCGGACAAACACGGCAGATACTGAGATTCCACCACCAACAATCGAATTTTCGAAGCACCAGCAGTGGCAGTTACTCCAAAGCAGCAAAAATCACCATGGCTTCGCAGATCCCCACAGCCGCCAGCGTGGTCGAGTCGGCCGTTATCGACGCGTCGCTCGCGCAGGTCTGGCACCTAATCAAGCTGCAGGACTTTGGCAAGTTCTGGAGCAAGCTCGACAAGAGCGAATGGGTCAAGGGCGCTTCGCCCGACACGGACCTGGTCAAGTGGACGTTCAAGGACGGCACCGTCCTCGAGGTCAAGCAGGAGGAGCACTCGGTAGGGCGGCTTCCCAGGACCGACGAGGCATGGATGCACACAGGCTGACGAGAAACAGACCATCAACCACTACATCACCTACTCGGTTATCACGGCCTCACCCGAGCTGTCGTACACGTCGGTCCTCAGCACCGTGCGCCTCTTTCCCATCACGTCGGGCAAGCACGAAGGCCACACGTTTGTGCAGTGGAGCGGCCAGTTCTCGAGTGATGCCGATGCTGGTAAGCTGTTGGGTCCAGGCCCAGTCCAAAACAGGCCGTGGAACCCCAGCCAAGACATGGCGACAACAACTAGAGGAAGATGTTGACCGAGTACTGACATGGACGCAAAATCACAGGAGTCATCGAGGATGCCAAGTTCAAGCGTCGCGAGGCTCTGTCTGACCTCGCCGCCGCGGTGGCCAAGCAGTGAGAGCAAGCAAGAAGCAGCCAGGTTCGGATATGAAGGAGGCATCAGTATCTACGGACGAGAGCTCTTGCGCTGCAGGACGCAATGGCCAGACAGGAGGAAGGGTGTAACTAGGGATTAGGAAACGAAAAATGGAAAATCAAGCGGGAGGTTGAACTGCCTTAGGAATTAGCACAAGCCTCGCACATGGTGTCCAAGTTAATGTTCTGGCCATCCGACTGAAACACGGGCGAGGCGACGACCCACCCAACAGGCTAGGTTAGTGGGCTTTAGATCAATTGATGGGGACATGACATGCATGACCACAGCACCCCTCGCACCCTCGGCCGGCATTACCGACTGCGGCAGCGCCTGCGTAGCACAAATCATTCAACGGGATCCAAATCCAAACACACAACCCGACCACAAAAGCCGAGATTCCACCTCGCGCGACGTGCAGAAACCATGCAGCCTGTCGCCCCTTGCCCCCGACAAATGCCCGGCACCGTTGGCGTGTCGACACTATTTATGGGCGCTGCTAGTGTCTCGCCCAGGCGTGATCAGCGTCGATCCGCCCGCGCCCTTCGTTGACGTCGTTGCGCTGCTATGTCTTGTGGTGCCCAGCACAGACGCTAGCCCACTAAAGCCCCCCGCACCTCGGCGAAAAATCCTGCAGCGTTGCATTGAAGCGAGCGAATGATGAGCTCAAGCTCACGAAATTGCCTTGTCCGGCTCCAGTTCCAGTTCTAGTTTCCCTACAGCGCATCCCTTGAGCTATCTTGGTACTAATTGGCCTCGCGCATGATAGCCTCGACTGCCGACGCGACCCCCTCCCGTTCTCCGGCCGGCACCTGTTGCTGAGCCTTGCACTCCCTCCCCTGAGATGGTGCACCCCAACCTGATCGGCGCCGCCGCCGCGTCGGCGCCCGCTGCCTCCTCCGCGTCTCGACCCTCGGTTCGCCTGGCCTCGGGCTCCTTCCACGCCGGCTCTCCCTTTCCTTCGATTACCTCCTACGACGATGGCGGCTTTTGGGGGTCGCGCCGCCGCTCCTCGCTGGCCGCCAGCCTGCGCCGCAGCTCGGGCTACCAGACCTTCCCAACCGCCCCGCCCAAGACTCCCGGAGACCCCAACCGCTCCTTCGACGATGCCGCAGGCTCCGACGCCGCCGACGACACCCTTTCCGACGGCGACGAGGCCGACGCCGCCGCCCACGTCCACGGCCCGACACCACTGCCCCTCCGACAGCTCACCCTGCTGGCCCTGCTCAGCCTCGCAGAGCAGACTGCGCTCAACTCCATATCGCCATACCTGCCCACCATGGTCCGCGCCATGGAAGATATACCCGAGGACCAGACGGGGCTGTACGTCGGCCTTCTGGCATCAGCTTTTGCCCTGGCGCAGCTGGCAACCAATCTGATATGGGGCGCCATGTCCGATCGGGTTGGTCGCAAGCCCGTGATGCTGCTGGGGTCCGCCCTGCTCGCCGCATGCTTCGTCGCGTTTGGCTTTTGCACCCGCTACTGGCACATGGTTGTTGTTCATGTCGCCATGGGCCTGCTCAACGGCAACGCCGCCGTCGTGCCCACATGTCTCGGCGAGCTGACGGACCGCTCCAACCAGAGCCGCGCCTTCACATGGCTCCCCGTGATGTATAGCATTGGTGGCATCACGGGGCCTGCCCTGGGTGGCCTTCTCGTCCCTGACGGCGCCGACTTGCTGGAATATGTATACCCCTTCTTGCTCCCCAACGCGGCGTCTGCTGCCCTGCTGGTTGCTGCCGTCATCGTGCTGGCTATCTGGTTCGACGAGACTATGGACGAGGCCGACCGCAAGGGTGACCTGCCCGGCTTTGCTTGGACCCGATCCGTGGCTGCCCGGCTGTGGGGCAAGCCCGAAAACCCGCGCGAGCGTATGGCTTCCTGGAGCACGAGGTGGCCGACGAGCTCGAGTCGACGTCAGGCCGGCACTAACGACTACGATGATGACCTTGACGAGATCGATCCGCTGACCCCGCTCGACGCGCCTGGGGGAAGCAGTGAAGGGAGTCCTCTGTTTGGCTCCCGGCGCGGGCACGAGCGAGTGGGGACTAACGCATCTGCCATCGACGCCGACGATAAGCACTCGGCTTTTGGCCAGCGCTCAGTCTTCCGACAGCTGCTGAACCACCGCACCATGATCGTGCTGACGACCTACCTGGTCTTTCAGCTCGCGAATATTTCTTTCAACAGTTTATACCCCATTTTCGCCTCGGCGCCTAAGCCCACCGGTCGGGAGCTCTCGCCGGAAACCATTGGGTTGCTTCTTTCGTTTGCCGGTTTCGCCACGATACTATTTCAGATTTCCTTGTTCCAACCACTCAAGGCCCGAATGGGCAACCTTCGAACCTACCAGTTTGCTCTTCTTGGCCTGGCCATTAGCAATGCTTTGATGCCCTGGATAGGAAGCGACGGGGACGAGCCTCTTTTTGGCCTTGGGACCGGCAAAGCCTGGCTATACACGGAGCTATGCATTGTCCTCGTCCTAAAGAGCATTTGCGCCGTTGGAGGGCTGTCCAGTGTTATGCTTTTGGTGAGTACACTTGTATTGGGACTGTGTACATCTTGGCCTGGCTCTCATTTGCCCACTGACACACAGCATCCATCGCAGATCAACAACTCGGCCCCCTCGCACGAGACATTGGGCACACTGAACGGCATCGCCCAGACGCTTTCAGCCGCCGGGCGGAGCATCGGCCCCTTTCTGTCTGGGGGTCTCTTCACACTGGCCAGCCAGGTCCGCCCACTTGGTGAGCTGTTGGCCTGGGGTCTGTTTGGGGGTGTCGCATTGCTCGGCTGGTTTGGCAGTCTCGCCATCCGAGGGGACGGCTTGGAAAGTGCGGACTGGGTGGGGGAGGACGAGGACGGGGGACACGAGTCCGGTGATGAAGAAGCTGGACATGCACCGTAATGTATAATGGCGGCAGTTAATGTAAGCGATCAGCCGCGTGACGCCACCACGCCAATTTGAGCTGGCCATTCCGTGGCGACCAGATGCTGTTGTCGATATTGCTTTATGTCCAGGGTTCGAAGTGACCACGAGCAAATTCATTGTGCGCCCGGTGATGGAGTCCAGCAACGCAGGAGAGATTCAGCGGTCCGCTTGGATAGCCACAACCTCAGCGAGAAGGCCTGCAGCATAACCGTCTTTAAATCATTTCTATTGGACATTGCACCCTAGTTTCAACCTTGACCGACGGAGGCAGCTATATACAAAGCAACAGCCGGCCAGTCTGGCCCCCATCTGGGCACAACTCTAAACAAGACGAAGCTGACAGTGTACATGTCCGTGTCGGTCAGCGCCATAAACATGGCGCCGTTGGCTATGGGGTCGGCCTCCCAGGTCGAGATGGTGGGCTCGACGGAGTAGGTACTGTGCCACTCCCTCGGCCTGCTGCTCTGCAGCCGCAGCGACACGGCAGGCTACGATTAGAGGTGGCCCAGGGACCCATGGACGCCGGCCTCGGCCCAGCGCGTTGGCTGTTGGTTGATGTCGACGAACTCGGGCAGTCTGGGGTGCTGCGGGCTCCCAGCATGTTGGCCAGCACAGTCGCGTACCAAATCATCTGGTCGGCCATGTGGCGGATCGAGCTGCGCTCCTCAGTGTCGGTGTCGTGTGCCTCCCACTCGTCCCCGGAGAAGATGGCCAGCCCCCAGAGGGGGAGGTCGAGCTTGATCCACTGGTGGCACAGCGCCAACGCTCTGCACCTGGTATACGGGCGCCGTGCCGCGGGTGCCCGCCCGCCAACTAGCGCGAAAGACACTGGCTGGTCCTCGTGCAGCTGGCCGTCGGCAGGGTGTCGCACGGCCCCGGAGGGGACAGCTTGGCCTCGTTGGTTGCCGACAGCACTTGGGGGGCGGAGGACACGGCACCCACCGACTGGTGCTCCACGCCCGTCCAAAAAAGGCACGGCACCATTCGGCTGGTGCCCGCACCAAAATCAATCGCCCGCCAAGCACCACTCGACTGGTGCCCGCCACACAAATTAAACGCCCACCCGTGGCACGACTGGTGCTTAAATTTACCAGCGTTCCATTTGGTTAAATGCAAAAAGTAATTCCGCCATTTAACCCAAATGCGCTTTGCAGTACATTTTATCGAAAAACGTTAAAATTTGCGCATTATTTGTTAAATTATTTCGTATATTTAATTAAATAATTAGGCTTCGTGGTGCAGTGGTTTCGCACCAGGCCGGTCCCGCCAGGACCACGGGTTCGAATCCCGTCGAAACCACAAGGACTTTTTGTTTTTAAGCCCCTGGCTTGCCAGGATCGAAATCCGATAAGGGCCGATAAGCCTAATTAACCAATATCAATAACGCCGATAAACAACCAATACAAAAAAAACCACAACAACCTTATCGATTTCGATAAGGAAGTGTTATATTACCCCGTACGTATTGCTATTTAACCCCGTGTTTATCCGTGCACACGTGCGAGCATCGCCGCATACCGTCCCACAAGCCAAATTAAATGTACCCAAATGGCAAGCGATGTTTTCCTATGTTAATTACGTTAATTTATAAAGTTACTAGTTTAATTCCCCGTATTGTACGGTCGTTGGCACGGCCGTTCCTTTTTGCACCGGTTAACAAACAGATCCAGGCATAAATCCGGCCTGGCCCAACCCATTAAAAGCCCGCTTTCTTTATTAAAGCTTAACTTTTAATTTTTTTTTTTCCGCCTTTTTAATTTTTGCAACAACGTTAACCTTTAATACCAAA
The DNA here is from genome assembly GCF_000145635.1 of Gaeumannomyces tritici R3-111a-1. NCBI lineage: Eukaryota > Fungi > Ascomycota > Sordariomycetes > Magnaporthales > Magnaporthaceae > Gaeumannomyces > Gaeumannomyces tritici. Next base: position 2,405,150 of record NW_008804551.1, read on the forward strand.
AAAACCGGCGATTTTTATTAATTCGGCCTTATTCCGATCGATAATGCCTTTTACCGTTATTTGGCCTTTGCGCGATAAAGCTTTCGATATTTTAAAAGCGCGCGCGCACGCGAAAAGCTATAGCTTAATGCTAAAGGATAATTACCAAAACAAAGCTTTTAACGAAATTACCCGCACCCAATTGCAATGCGCCAAAGCGGGCACTTTTAACCCAACCGCTTCCGTTAAGCATACGTACGAAGCAAAAAAACGTAAAACAAGCACGAAAAAAACGAATTGTGCTTAGCAAACGGCTTTCCGGCGCACGGCCAACGGCTGGATCGAAATTCGGCTTACTAACGTTAAATACAACCATTTTTTCGCCGACGACCTTGCCGCTTTTTCGAGCTTTAAGCGGGAGTTTTTGCAAGTTTGGAAAGGACGGATTTTTGCTTTTTGGAAAGCTAGCTTCCGTTTGGCAGCAATTATAGCAAGCTTTAAAGCAAAGGAAAAGGATGGGGGTTTTAAAGTTAATTTCCGGAAAAGGGATTTGTATAATTATTTGCAAGCTTAACGAAGGTACGAATTAACCGGGCGCACGCTAATTTAATAGCTTTTCGATATAATTCCCCAGCATGCCATACCCTTTATTAATTAATAGCGTTAATTTAGCTTTGTGCTTTATTTTTTTTAGTAATTAAATGGCTTAACGGAAATTTATTATCGAAATTGGCGCAACAAAGCCAGCCGCATCGAACGATTATTTTTTGCACCCTTTTCCGTTTTAAAGCTATTTGCAATAGCGCCCGACGTTATTGCATTTAATTGCACGTATAAAACCAATAAATTTAACTTTTTTATGCTTAATATATGCGGTATTTTACTTATACGGAAAAGCTTTTCCTTTATTACCGTATTTGTAAATAACGAAAGGGAAGATTCCTTTTTATGGGTAATTAACGCTTTAAGCATTTACTTAAAGGCTTAAAGCTATTTAATGCCAAGGTTTGTGTTAAGAGCACGGGCGAAACCGCCCGGCAGAAAGGAGGAAGGGGGCATTGGCACAGTTGGCCGGGCACGGACCCTTCCAATAACGTGCCGGCGAGGTGCCGGTGTCGCGGCCAAAGCATAATAGCAAAGTTAAAAGATAAGGTAAAGCTTAAATTGCACGAAGGCGTATAAAGCGCGGAGGATTTATAAAACCGACCCCGCGTGCCCAAAAGGGCACAAAGGAAAGGGAAGTTAAAAAAAGAACAATTTTTGTTGGCGATAACACTTTTGGTAAGAAATTTACGGAGGTTTAACAAAGGAAATACCGTATCCGGCCCGTAACCCGGTAACCACCCGCCTTTGCACCGATTAACCCTTAACATATTGTTCTTTTTTTTACACCTTTTTTATTTAAAAAACAAGCCTAAATAATTATTGGAAAGGATCGAACAAGCTTAAAAAAGGCATTTGCAATTTCGTACCGCCTATAATAACGTTTAACGCTACGTTAAGCACGTTGGAAAGGGCCGTTAAGCTACCGGAACAAAATATTAAAGGAACTTTGTAAATTTTCGACGATTTCAAAAACCTTTTCGTAAAAAAGCTGCAAAAAATAAACGACGCGTTAGAAATTTAAAGCAAATGCGCCCGTTTAATTTAAAAAATCCAAAATAAAAGGTTAAAGCATGCGCATAAAGGCTTAAACGAAAATAAAAAAATTATTTTTAAGCAACGGAAAGGTTTTACGTAAAGCAAAATTACTTTTAAACCGCCCATATTTAAAATATTTGCAATATAGCAAAATATTGCTTATTACATTAACAATTACAAATTTATTTTCGAAAGCAAAAAGGAATGTTACGGTAAAATTTTTGTAAAGGTTTAAATAGCTTTTAGCACTTTTAATTATCGGCAATAAGCACAATAAACAAAATACAAGCAAATGCATTACTTAAATACCGGGGTATTGCTTACTTAAATTAATTTTTTGCAATAGCTTTAAACAAAGTTAAAAAACCCCGATTTGCGGATATAGCAAGCAATTAAAAAGCTTGCGGGGGATACCGCTATTAAATAAAAAAAGTACAAATTGTTCGAAGCGTTTCGAATTCGTTAAAATTTAGTAAAAAACAACTTTCCCAAACTAGCGTTTAAATGGACGAAAACGATATTGCTGCTTAACCGGTTCCGCCCCGAAATTTAAAAACGGGTAATATTTAAAAGCTTTTTTTACACCATGGAAAAATTGCAAGCTAAAGCTTTTAAAACAAAAATAATATCGGAATTGCACAAAAGGATATCGGGAAATACCGGTGCTTTAACCGTTAAAAAACCGGTTACTTGCTTTAAGTACGGGCAGTTAAACCATATCGTTGCAGCATGCAAAATACGAACGAATAACCCGGAAACCCTATCGGCCCCAGCAATTACATAAAAAGCGAAGGGGAAAAGGCCCGAAATACGGTGTTACGGGTGTAAAAAGCTAAGCCATATCCGGCCGGCGTACCTTAAAAAAAGCAAAATATCGTTACCCAATTCGACACCGTTGCTTAACCGTTTAAACACCGGGGTTTAAAAATGCGCTTTAACAATTAAAACGCGCTAAAAAACCGAAGTATATTTACGGATTAACGGTTGCCGGGTAAAGTTAAAAGCGCTGGTTAATAATGGGAATAACGTTAATTTGCTGTATAACCGTTTTTTAGTGGAAGCAAAAAAAATACCGGTACTAAACGAAAGTTATTTAGCGTAATTCGATACCAAAAAACGCATGCTTACGTTAAAGGTAAAAAAATATAAAATTCGGGTAACGGATAGCTAAAAAATAACCCGAAAGTTAGTAATATTTTACGTGGTAATGCTTCGGGCTGGGTATAACATTACGTTAAGCATGCTTTAATTCCAGCAAAAGGATATTAAAATCCGGTTTAAGGATATAAAGTAAAGGTTTCCGGTAATTACCAAAAAGGTTAAAATGATTTTGTTAAAAATAGCTAAAGGGCTGGTTTAATTGAAACAAGCGATAACCGTGCTAACGATTGCACGTTTGGAAACCCCGGAAAACCCCGGGGAAAAGCTAAAAGCTTTTCCGGAATAAGTTAAAAAAATGGTTACAAAATATGCGCAGCTTTATAAATCGAACCTTTTGCTAAAATATATAAGCTAAAATTACGCAATTAAATTGGAAAAAGGAACGATGCCGCTTTACGAAAGCATTTATCTTTTATCCGAAAAGGAATTAAAAACTTTCCGGGGGTATTTCGACAAAGTTATAACGAAAGTAACAGGTTCCAAACCTGCTTAACGCGCCCCGACCGTGCGCGGCGGCCAACACCGTGTTAAGGGTTAATCGGTGCAAAGGCGGGTGGTTACCGGGTTACGGGCCGGATGCGGTGTTTCCTTTGTTAGGCTTTCGTAAATTTCCTACCAAAAGTGCTATCGCCAACAAAAATTGTTCCTTTTTTAACCTCCCCTTCCCTCGTGCCCTTTCGGGCACCCGGGGTCGGTCTTTTAAGTCCTTCGCGCTCCAAGCGCTTTCGTGCAATTTAAATTTTACCTTATCTTTTAGCTTCGCCATTATACTTTAACCGCAATACCGGTAACTCGCCGGCATGTCCCCGGGGGGTCCGTGCCCGGCTGGCTGCTAGCGCTCCCTTTTTCCTTTTTTGCCGGGCGGTTTCGCCCGTGCATTTAACGCTTCCCGCTTTTTGCCGGGCGGTTTCGCCCGTGCTTTTAATATATTGCCCTTTTCCGATACGGCTTATCCTAAGCCGCTTATGCCGCGCGTACGACCCCGTAAATAGCCGGTAATTTACGGTATCCCGCTAAATCGCCCCAATGCCCGGCAACGCTTAAAGAAACCGGCTATAAAGCTTTGTAGCATTCGAAAAAATGGGTCCGTACCGGTATATAAAAAGCTTTTTTTCCCGTTTAAGGTTACGAACCCTTTTTTTTCCTTTTTGTGCATTTAATAACCATTCCAACAATTTTAACGATTGTAACCGTAAGTAATTAGTATTTAACCGCTCTTTTTAAATACTTGGATTTAACCGGTAGCTGCAAATGTTATCCTTTGTACCCAATTACGTAAGGAAAATAATATTCCTTTGGGTATTCGTTTCGGGTTTTTCGGTTCCAACCGGCCCGCTAGCCCTTTTTAGCGACCCCCCGGTATCCTTTTTAGCTATTGTGGTTTAATTGGATTCGGATTCGGTTTCGCCGGAGCTTTTAATCCTTTAAATCCTTAACGATCGTTTTGCCGGTAACCTTTCGGTAAGCTTTTTAAATGTTGCGGGTTCATCGGGCCCTTTTGCGTTTGCAGCTTTTTAAAATTTCCGCAAACGTTTTGCCGGTAACCCCCCGGCGGGTTTTAACCGCCGCGGCAAAAAAACTTTCGCTAAAAAAAAGCGTAAAGCGCGTAACGAACGCCGCCGCAACGCTTTCGATTTTAATAAATTTGCCCCCGAAACGGACATTGCCTTTTTTTCGCTTTATATAGGTATTTGCAACGCGTTCCCGTTGCGGAAGGTTATCGATTCCCAATAAAGCGATAATTGGAATTTTATTTGTTTGCCCCTTTTTAAAAACAATTATACGGAACGTACGGTATTTTATAGCCGTTATTTTAATTGTTAAGCATATTAAAATTATGCCGTTAACCCCCGTATACCGATATGTTTCGATAATTGTACGGGGTTTTTTAAATATATTTATTGCAAAAACGTGGTTAGCAATAAGGTTTGCGTTAAACTTTTTAAATAGTTTTAAAAAATGGCCCAAAACCTTTACAAAATTTTAAATACCGTTTATAAGCGGTTGCTTAAAGCAATACCGGAGCTTTTCGAAAAGCTTACCAAAGTTTAATTTCGCGCCCGTAAAGCTATTTAAAAGGTTAAATCCTTCCATACCATATCGGCCGAGCAATTTGCGCGCTACGAACGTTAAACCGTTATTTAAAAGCGCATTTAGCGCAAAATTGTTAGCGCTGCGATATTAAAAGCTATTTAAAACATTTTCCAATAACTTTACGCTATCGCCGTTTAAACGAAAAGGCAAGCTTAAGCTTTGGCTGGCATTGGTAATTCCTTTAACGAGGTAAAGGCGTTTTTTAAGCGTTTCGAAGAAAGTGTAATTGCTTTTTTTGGTGGCATTGCCGCTAGCCTTGCTACGATTGCGGCGTGTTTAAATACTTAGGCTTACAGCCGCGCGGTTCCCCGTAAGGGTGCGGCGTCCGTATTGGCGCCGGGAGGTGCCGCTTTCGGCGCCGACGATTTTAGCGGCAACGATTGTAGCGCCAGCGAAAAGGACGTGGTTTCCGGAGGTTTTGGTTCCTTTGGATACGGCATTTAATCGATTTTTTTTACATATTTTCCTAATTAATTATTGGTATTCCCTTTTCGAAAGGTGGTTAATTTTAAGTTTTTTTCGTTAATTTGTTACAATTAAAATTATAATTTCCTTTTGTTATATTGCTTTTACAGCATTGCAAAATCCCAATGTTTTTAATTACTAATTGGGTTTTAATGCTTTAATAAATAGTTTTAAAATGTTTTTTCCTTGCTTTTTAATGGGTTTAAATACCGCCGACATGCATTTACCGCTACCCGAACGCTTAAGCCCGTCCGCCGTACTATCCGGAGGTTTTCCCATTTCCTTTCCGGGCAAGCAATGGTATTTTTCACCATAACGTACGTTTAAAGTACGGTAATTGCTTTGGCGTATCGCGCTAAGCATGCCTTTTACGGGCTTTCCGAAATATGCTATACCTTGCATGTCCTTTGGGATTTAAGTATGTTGCACCATTAATTTAAAACGTTCCCCGTATTATACCGTCCTTATTTAACTTTTTGTTTATGGGGTACGATATTTTACGGCTATTACAAACCGTTTACGGGTTTTTTTACGTTCTTTTTCGGTGGCTAGCCGGTTCGGTACGTTAAAACATTCCTTTAAGCCATTTTTTTGGCTTTTGTTATTCTTTTTTTGTAATACCCCCGTTTTTTCCGGGTATTTACCCGCTAAAGTCCGGTATTTTCCTTATTTTATAAGCTTATTTTTAATAAGCTTGCTTTATACGTTTAAACAATCTTTTTTGTAATATCCCTTTTTGGAATTTACGAATTTTCCGATTCGTTGTAACTTATCCATTTAACCAAGTATTTTCGTTTCCGCAAAAGCCCTTTATATTTTAGCAAGGCCTTTATTTCGAAGCGATCTTTTTTTTTTTTCGATTTTTGGTTTTTTATTTTTTGGTTTTTCGCCGGGCCTTTTTTTAAACGCCCGCAATAAATTTGCCGGGAATACGTTGTGTATTCGGTAACTTACCGGGAGCTTTAACCGGAACGCCAAACCGGCTAACCCAACCATTTTTAGGATTTGGAAAGGTTCCAACCACTTGTTCGATAGCTTTTTCAACGGCCTTTTTATTTTAATGTTCGCCGTATTTAATAGCACTTAATTGCTTACCCCGAAAAGCACCGGGGTCCTGCCTTTGTTATAGTACTTTTTGTACATATTATTCGCTTTTTTAGCAATTTTTTGGCTTATTTTTAATTGCTTCCAAAGCCCCGCCCTAACTTTAACCGTTGCCGAAAGTTTCTTTTTAATTACCCAAAGGTTATAAAGCTTTCGTAAATAAAACCTTATTAACAAAAACGCTAGGGTTTTTGCAACCC
>NW_008804551.1:2414028-2416629 GCF_000145635.1 Gaeumannomyces tritici R3-111a-1
TTTTTTATTTTTTGGTTTTTCGCCGGGCCTTTTTTTAAACGCCCGCAATAAATTTGCCGGGAATACGTTGTGTATTCGGTAACTTACCGGGAGCTTTAACCGGAACGCCAAACCGGCTAACCCAACCATTTTTAGGATTTGGAAAGGTTCCAACCACTTGTTCGATAGCTTTTTCAACGGCCTTTTTATTTTAATGTTCGCCGTATTTAATAGCACTTAATTGCTTACCCCGAAAAGCACCGGGGTCCTGCCTTTGTTATAGTACTTTTTGTACATATTATTCGCTTTTTTTAGCAATTTTTTGGCTTATTTTTTAATTGCTTCCAAAGCCCCCGCCCTAACTTTAACCGTTGCCGAAAGTTTCTTTTTAATTACCCAAAGGTTATAAAGCTTTCGTAAATAAAACCTTATTAACAAAAACGCTAGGGTTTTTTGCAACCCCAAATGCACGCTCGTATTGTGCACTTACGCTGTTAAATGCAATAGCAACGCCCAATCATTTTGCTTTTCGCAGCAAAAGCACCGGAGGTAATGCTTTACTGCCTGGTTCGTTCGTTCCATTTGCCCGTCGGTTTAAAGGTAATATGCTATCGATAGCTTTTTTGCAACCCTTAAATATCCAGCAAAGGTTATTTAAAACCCGTTTGTAAATAGCTTGTCCCGATTTAATACAATCCTTTCGGGCGTTCCTAGCAACCCTTAAACGTATGCAAACAAAAAGCTTCCTAATTTTTTACTGGTTAATTTCGTAAACGTTGGGATAAAAAAGCTATATTTGGTAAACCGGTCGATTATTATTAATATTGCGTCGCGCTTTTTACCGGCTCCATTTACTAACGTTAAAAGCTTTTCGATAAAATCCATCGATAATTTTTGTTTCGGGCGGTTTGGCACGGGCAAAAATGCTAGCAACCCGTAAAGTGCTTATGTTTTTGGCTTCGTTTGCTAGCATATTTAATACGTCCGTACGTATTTACGTACGTTTTTAGCTATACCCGGCCATTTAAATTGCCGTTTAAACTTTTTTAAAGTTTTAGCTATGCTTTTGTAACCCCCCGTTGGGCTATCGTATTATTCCTAAAGCATTGTTCGTTTAAACGGTATTAAATTCGGAACCCAAACTTTCCCTTTGTGCTTAAACAAACCGTTGTTAATTTCCTAAACGTTAGGCTTATTTTTTTAAATGCCGCTTTAAACGAAATTGTCCTTTGCTTGTGCTTCGAAAATGCGTTTTAATATTATCCTAATGTTCTTTTTAATGGTGGTTGTCCTTACGTAGGCTGTTTTTCGGAATTTGGCCAGCAAATCGTTTCGGAATTTTTTTTTGCTATATTGGCTTCCCCGTTTATTGGTATATTTTAAAAACGTTTTAACAAGCTATCCGCGGGGTTCCGGTATTTTGGCTTCCATTTAATCGTAAAGTCGTACTTTGCTAAGTCCTCGAATTATTTTGCTTAGCGCTTTATTACTTTTTTTTTGTTAAAATATGGGTATGGTTTAAATAATTGGTAATTACCTTAACAATTTTTTATAAATAAGCCAAATAATGCCGCTACTTTTCGAAAGCTTTTATAATCGCTAATAATTTTAAATTAAAAATTGCATAGCGCAATTTTTTTGTCGCAGTTTTTTTAACATGTAAGCCGCCGGGTGCTACCGGCCGTTTTGCAGTTGTAATAGCACCGCCTTTATCGCGAAAGCCAAAGCGTTAGTCCGTACGCACAACGACTTCGAAAGGTTAAAATGCACCAATACCGGAGCTTTCGTAAATAGCAATTTTAATTTGCAAAAAGCCTTTTTCGCAATACTCCTTAAGTAAAATACGGTATTTTTGCTAAAAAAGTCCGTTAAAAGCATAATGATTTTCGCGTAACCCTTTACGAATTTCCGATAATACCCCGTAAAATTGTTAAAAGCACGGGCGAAACCGCCCGGCAAAAAGCGGGGAGCGTTAAATGCACGAGCGAAACCGCCCGGCAAAAAAGGAGGAAGGGGGCGCTGGCAGCCAGCCGGGCACGAACTTTTCGGGGATATGCCGGCGAGCTACCGGTATCGCGGCCAAAGCATAATAGCGAAGCTAAAAGATAAGGTAAAGCTTAAATTGCACGAAAGCGTTTAAAGCGCGAAGGATTAAAAGAACCGATTCCGGGTGCCCGAAAGGGCACGAAAAAAGGGGAAGTTAAAAAAGGAACAATTTTTATTGGCGATAGCACTTTTGGTAAGAAATTTACGGAAGCTTAACAAAAAAAACACCGTATCCGGCCCGTAACCCGGTAATTACCCGCCTTTGCACCAATTAACTTTTAACATATTGTTCCTTTTTTTATACCTTTTTTATTTAAGGAGCAAGCCCGGGTAATTACCGGAAAGGATCGAACAAGTTTAAAAAGGGCATTTGCGACCTCGTACCGTTTACTTAGGGTTAGGGTTAGGGTTAGGGTTAGGGTTAGGGTTAGGGTTAGGGTTAGGGTTAGGGTTAGGGTTAGGGTTAGGGTTAGGGTTAGGGTTAGGGTTAGGGTTAGGGTTAGGGTTAGGGTTAGGGTTAGGGTTAGGGTTAGGGTTAGGGTTAGGGTTAGGGTTAGGGTTAGGGTTAGGTTAGGG
>NW_008804552.1:0-8921 GCF_000145635.1 Gaeumannomyces tritici R3-111a-1
TCAAAATGCGAGGCATACAAATGCTGTCCCGGTCGATTCTGTATCGTGGTTTTTATGGCCGTTTAGGGCAAGTGCGTGTCACAGTTGGTAGGGAAGGCAAAAGGTATGGTGGCAGGTAGTAGCTTGAAGTAGGTTGCAGGAAGCAATCCAGGCCCGCAGGGAGGGCGGTGCACGCACAAGATATCCTGTGCGTGCATGGCCACCCTTATCGCCCTTATCGGGCGGGTCTGCCTATCTAATCTATCTGCAAGGGCCTAAGGCTCATGTGGCGCAGCACGTCGTCCAAGCTTTCGAATCGCTTTGCCTTGTCCTTGGCGAGATGATCGTCACGTCGCCGAAGGGACTTGTCGATAGACTCGACCTCTTTGACTCGCGCGGAGAGCCCAGCATGGATGCCTTCATTCATGAGACCTTTTTCCAACAGCTCCCTGAGCCCCTCCACCATCCTCTTGTAGTTACCTTGCACGGCGGGCCAGACGTTATTGATAAACGTTTCTCTCAGGAGCTTGCTCCGCTCCTCGGGGTCGCCCACGTTTGGAACCTGCTGGCTCTTAATCAGGCTGTCGATTTTGGCCCGGAGTTGCCCTGTCGTTGCCGGGGGTTGAGACAAGGGAGACGCGGTTTGGGTAAGCGCCTGAGTCTTAGGGGGAAATCGTTCGTCCCTTTGGGCACCGGCTTGAGATGAGCTGCCCGCCGTCAGTGGAGGGAATTCCGTTTGAGGTGACCTTTTTGGGGGGTCCTTTCCATCTGCCTGAGCTGAAGTTTGACATTCGGTTCCCATTGTGACTTTGCTTTGCGTTCTGTAATCGAAGCGATGTCTGGAGGATCAAGTTCGGAATAGGATAAAGCCTAGGCTGTCTTGCGTGCAATATAGTCCAACTGAAACGTTACGGTGGTGGGAAACAAAAGTCGAGGGCAGGCTGGGGAATGAGGGGTTATCCTCCGTTTCTTTTCTGCCCAGAGGGTACCCTCCTGCCCAAGCTGAATCTGCACTTTCCATGTGGCTTGGCCAGGCAGAATCTGACGTGGCGCTGCAGCCTTGGTGGCGTGGGCATGCCCAGGTAATATTTAATGCTCGTTCCAGCTTGGTTTTTAAATGCGGTTGCAACCGCAGCCGACTGAAAGAAAAATAAACAAGGCAAAGAAAAAGAAAATGACCACCCCGCAACTGTCCTACGAGGATTTCATCGTGGCTCGAAGCCGAACAAATCCTTGCATCAGTGGCCTGGCTCGGTACATTAAGCAGCCGCCGTTCGCCAGTGCTAGCAGACTTGTCGTCGTCGATTACCCCGCAAACGACAACAAACTTCCAACCCCGCAGGAAATCACAGCAGTCGAGCTTTCTAAACTACTGGCCTGCCCAAACTTGTCTACGGCCGGACCACGTCCTCAAACGCGCGTCGTTCTCGTCGAAAACATCCAGCCTCAAACGCTGATCATCCTTGGTCAGATCCTCGAGGTGGACCCGGTGTTTTTCGCAGGCCACGTTAACACCGACTTCCAAGACATCGAAAAGGTGCCCCTTCCGCCTTCCCTTGCCTTTTTTCCATCGCAACTTGCCGAAAAGGGGTTTTTATATGTCCACTATCAGCAGGTGATCGACTTAGGCAATTCGTCGACGTTCGATGCCTTGCCGTACGCTCTCAAGACGGACTCGAGCCCCCCACGGAACGTCCGCCGACTGCCTCCCCTGTCGGGAAAACAACTTGCTCTTGCGCGGGGATGTTGCTCCATATTATCGCGAAGGATAAGCGACGGCTCGTGGATTTGTGAGTATCCCCAAAACTCAGCCCCTAACCACCATAAGTCCTGACCAATCTGCTTTAGGCCTCATTCTAGTTGATCCCCCAATCAATTCGGTCATCGCCACTGTAAATGCGGGAAACATAACAAAGCATACGAGCAAGCCTCTACATGGTGGCTTCGAAGACTTCGTACAGCCGGCACCCTTCTCATCCTTCGAACCGGCCACCGGAAACATCGATCGTAATTTGCAGGATCCTCCCCACCAAAGGTCCATGCTCGGCAGCCTCGTCCACTACTTCGTTAACCACCGCCGGCTGCAGGGGTTTTCCGCCAATGCCATGCCATCGAACGTCCTTACAATGGGCTACTACCCGATCCGTATCGCGCTGGCCGAATGGGTTCTCTACACTCACCTGGCCAGCCGATATGTCAAGTTTTACGAGTATACCCTGCGGGACGTCCACATTCGGCTGCACGACAGCGACATTGTCGATCTCCAGCGCTGGCGGCGACGGTGCAAGCAAAGCCAGCACAGATTAGCCCTCCTCGTCGAGTTCGTCCACCACTGGCGTCCTCACAAGCACCAAAAGCAGCGGCTAGGGGACGACAATGATATCGACAAGCAGCAGCAGCTTTGGGACCTGGTTCTCAAAGATATCGGCTTTTTGCAATCGCAGCTCAGGGACCACAGCCACTCGCTGGAACAAATGATCCCTGTGGCGACGGCTATGATACAGCTGCTCGACTCGCGGCAGTCGATCGCCCAATCGGCCAACGTCACGCGACTAACCTACATCGCCCTCGTTTTCGTGCCGCTGTCCTGGGTCGCGGGCCTGTTCAGCATGTCTGAAAGGTACTCGCCAGGCGGGAACGGCGAATTCTGGGTGTACTGGGCCACGGCGCTGCCGCTGCTCCTGGTGGTACTGCTTCTGTCCGCTTTCTCGCGGATGCAAAGGCCGCTGGAAAGCCTTAATAACTTGTGGGAGCGCTTTGAAAGATAAATGTTGGGGCGCGAGCTGGGGATGAGCCGGAGTTGGCAAACATTCACGCATCCAAACAACTGTATTTACGCCAGCCCAAATCGACCCGCCATATCCACGATGGTGCAGAAGGGCCAGTCTTGCGGCTACAGCCGTCCATTAGCCGCGCTCGATAAACTGTCAACCAGAATATCCAATGCGCCGTAGCTGTCACAGTTGATAGGGAAGGCAAAAGGTATTGTCACGGTTCTGGCAACATCTAGCTAAGCCCAATCCAACTAGGCCAAAAGGACGAGAAAGTACAAGTCGGACGACTTGTACCCCACGTTGGGCTTAGTGCCTTGGTGCAAACGAGACATGGCTGCGTCTACCCAACAAGGCACGCCGCACCATCACATCATCCACGATGTCACAGACCCCTCAACAGGCGGTCTAGTTGGGTACGGTCAGGTCCACAGGACCAAGAAGGCTTGTATTTAGAAGACAGTGCTGCAGCCGCTGCCTTCTACAATGATGCTGTGGCTTCCTTGCTGATTTTTGGCCCTCCTTTCCAAAGGGGCCAAAAAAAAAACAGTAAGGGAGGGTTTTAACTTCCGCCATACGGTGTTGAGAGGAGGCAGGCCACGTGCGCCCCCTGGACGCTTCCCCGCCTGCGGCGGTGCCTTACAACTGTAGCTGCCCTGCACCGATACATAATCTGTGACACACGAACACTTGGGAAAAAGGATTGCCTTTCTGTTGCACCCTATAAGGAAAAATCCGGAGCTAGCTCGGGGTTGACATGACAGCTTTGCTTGAAATGGGGGGCGGAACCTGAACCGGGCCTGGCAAATTTCGGTGCTTTAACAAATGCACGGACGAAAAAGTGTGGCCAATGGCCACACTTTCCCGTCCGTGCACTTAATAGTGGGGCTCTCCGCAAATCTGAACTACCACAACACTGTCACAGCTGTTGTGACGGCCCAGGGCAGTTCACCGCACAGCGCAGGGATCCACGTGAGCACGCGCCGCGGAACAGCCCGTGCGACAAGACGCCGCACCACCTTTTCTTCCGCATCGCGTGTTCGGCGCTCTGCGCCTTTTTCCCTTTTCCCTCCCCATAGAAGGGTCTTTCGTCCATAGCATCAATTGAACCTGGCTGCGAAGCCTACTCGCCCTGATCGTGACACGCCAGCCTGCCGTGCCCGGACAGTTTGCGTTGGCCGGCTTGGTGTATTACCCAGCCGTAGCCAACTGCTCCGTCTTCCGCTTTGGATCCGTCGCTGTAGATTATAACGTCCGTAGGGGAGAGGGTGTTAAGCCACGTTATAAATGCTTTGGCGGCTGCTTGCTTTTCTTGTGTGGCCACCGTAAGCCCCGTATATTTATAAGGGAGGTAGGCCGGGCGTGTGCAGGCCGGGACAAGCTTGGCTGTTCTTTGCAGGCAGGTCGTTTGTCTGCTAGGCAGGCCCGCCCTAGGCCTTCGGGCGTTCAGCGTCGCCTTGGCTGCTGTGGTTAGGGGGTGGACTTCTGGGACCGTGTTAATGCGAGCTGCAAAACGGAGGCGGACTTGTTCCAGAAGCGCCTCGGCGCCTGGGATGCCGGACTCATAGTGTAAGGCTTTTATCGGTATGGTTATCCATGCTGGTACCACTGCCCGAAGGGCCGCAACTAATTAAGGCTTTGTTGACCCGTTCGATTAGGTGGCCTTGGCGGGTATGTTGTTGTGCAGGCTTATATGGGTGTGGTTTGGTTTTGCCCTTGTACGACACCTCGGCCCCGTACAGCGCTGTTGGGACAATCACCGTCGTGACGGCTTTATGTACCGAGTGCGCCGGTATCCCTCCCACTGAGTGGGTAAGCCTCCGAAGGTGGTTGGCAACGCTGAGGGCTTTGGCGACCCTGTTGTTGACATGTGGCCCGAAGTTAAGCCTTTGGCCGAAAAAAACGCCCAGCCACCGTAAAGTTACAGGGTTTCCAGGGCTTCCTTTAGCTTGTTGTATAACGAGACCCTCCGTTGTAACCGGCGGGGTTGTAGGATTTCTTTGCCTAGAAAAGTGCATGAGCTCGCATTTTCCCGGATTGAAAGCGACCTTGTTGGCCCTGCCCCAACGGAGGATTTCCGTTACCGTTGCCCCTGCTTTGCGGGAGCATTACTCTGGGGAGTTGCCCGTTACGCACATGCCTATATCGTCCGCGTATCCATACCTAACCCCTTTGGTTTTGGGTAGGATTTCGGCCATATATAGCATGAACAGAACCGGTAATGCCGGTAACCCTTGGGGTAGCCCGCAATCCGGGGAAAAGGGGGTTGCTGTGGCGTCCTCCAGTCGCACTTGGACTAGCCTGTCTCCTGCGAAGGAGGATACCCACCGTACCAACGTTGGATCCCATTCCTGGTTTAGCAGCCTTCGAAGAAGTCTCCGGCGGAGAACGGCGTCGAAAGCCCCTTGGACATCCATGGTGATAAGGGCGGCCGCCTTGTGATTTTGGAGGGCTCGCTCCACCTTGTGGGCCACGCACGCCGTTAAGTCGGTGGCGGCCTTTTTAAGTGTCGCCCCGGCATGTTGCGGGGCTATCAGCCCGTGCTGTAGGGCGAGAGACGCCATCCGCGATGCCACTAAACGTTCCAGCCCTTTTCCTAAGCACGAAAGCAGTGCTATCGGGCGGTATGACTTTAGGTCGGTCATATCTGACTTGTTTGGCTTTTTGAGCATAGCCACCTCTGCTGTACGGAAAGGACTTGGGTGGTGCCCAACCCTAAGGCATGCTTCGAACAGGGCCCTGATGTATTCCCCTATTGCCGGCCATGCCGCTGTAAGCAGCCTGACTGATAGGGAGTCGATGCCCGGGGCCGTGTTTGCTGTGCCAATGGCGCATTTCCGGCACTCTTCCAAAGGGACGTGGAGGTCCTACGGGAGTTGTGTGATCCCCTGAGGGGCCCCCTGGCGTAACGGGTCCTCCTGTACGTCGTCTTCCGCTGTGAACCTGCGGAGGATTTTCCGGCCCAGTGCTTCCGCTTTGTCTTTTGGCGCTACAATAACCCCTCCGTCGATATTTGGCGGGGGAAGTCGTATAGCGGGTGTAAGTTTATGCCACTTCACCGCGCGGTATAGCGCTTCCGGGGAATCAGCTTCCTCCAACACTTTGGCCCAATGCTGTCTTTTGGCTGCCCGAACCGCTGCTTCCAAAGCATGGGCTTCGGTTGTAAAAGGGCCCTCGCCCGCTATGGCTTTGGCTAGGTCCCGCTGTGCGGCAGCGCATTTGTCGTTCCACCACGGTTGGCCTGTACTTTTGGCTTTAGGCTTTTTGCCGATAGTGTCCAGCGCGCTTTTTAGCAGGTTTATTAATGCCTTAGCTGCTATGTCCAGGTAGTTTGTAGTGTGCGGGTTTGTAGGCGGCGGTAGGCTGCCGGCTCCATAACCCGCAAGTGGCGGCAGACTGCCAGCCCCGGTTGCTACCACGTTGGCAAACATTGGAAGTTTGTCGTCGGGGAGCGTGATACGCCTGCAATCCGGAATGGCGTTATTGGGATAGGGAACCCCGATCCGTATTGTGCGGTGGTCTGAGTTTGTTGCTAGCATGGGGTCGATTTCCGCTGTTGCTAACGAGGCGTTGGTAAAGGTAAGGTCCAGCACACCCCCTTGATCGTGCGTGGGCCTACCTGGGTACGTGAGTAGAAAAAGGTTGCAAGTGTCAGCCCATTGGGCTAGAATTCCTTGCATCAGTTCGATCTTCGAATTGTATTTTTTGTACCTCCTGAGCTTCGCGTTACCGCCACTATGTTTTGCACTCCACGCGCAATGTCCAAAGATCCATACGTCCATTTGCCCTCCGCCAGCCGCGTCGGCCAAATAGTAGCTCAATTGATACGCCGTCACCTGTCCCGGACTCCCCTCATCGAAACGATCCTCACCGTTTTACAGCGTCCCCTGGCGACACCTGTAGGCTGGTAATCGTCCCACAAGGTGTTGGCGATTTCGTCCCTGTATGCATCCCACGACTCCTTTCCCGGCTCGACTCTCCCCGCGAGCGCCTCCCTTCTTTCCGTAATATCTCGCCTTGCAACCACCTGCTCGTCACCAAAGTTGGGTGCTGAAAATGCCCTTGAATCGCTCTCTTCGATGAAGTTGTGCAGGCCTGCCATGACCAGCACGAGCTTGACTTGTTGGTCGCAATGGTACTCTGGCGGAGAGTCCCGGATCATTTCCAGCGTCTTTTGAGGACCCCGAAGGTATCTTCAGCTATCGCACGCATTTTTGCGTAGTACAGGTTGAAGACCTCTTTCCGGGGCTCTGGCCTGCGCGTGCCTTGCTTTTGTAAGTGGTATCTCGTCCCTGGATAAGGCAACACAAGCCCGTCGCCTTGGTAATAGCCTTGATCTCCGAGATAAAAGTAGTTTAGAGTAGTGCATCGATCCCTCGGCCCTTGCCATGACGAAACGAACCGCCCACGGTGATCAACGGCCGAGAAAACGTTTTGGCAGATATCTCCTTTCCTACTCCGATACACGGCCGCCTCACTCCTGGGGACCCGTACCTTGACCAAGGTGCCGTCAACAGCTCCCGGGCGGTTTTGGGGGCCCGGCGCACGCCCAGCCGCATCCGCTCGGGCTCAGGGATGTCTGCAAGGCTCTGGGGCTTCACAAACGCGTCGGTGAGGTGGAGGAGGGCCGACAACACCTCGCGGAATCCCCGGTGCACTGTCTCTGTGCTGTGCCCAAAGAAGTGGCCGGTCATCCGGATTAAGCACCCCTGCCCGCAGATGTATAGGAACCAGGCTACTTTCTCGGCCAGGGAGACGTTGCGGGTGCCTCTGACGAGGCCACGGTTGCCGAGCCATGCGCAGAGCTCCAGAAAGGTCCTTTGGGTAATGCGGAAGAGGGTTTGAACGCTGGGGCGGCCTGGATACGCATCCAGTAGTTGAGGAGGATCTCTCCCGAAAAGAACGTATTGTGGATAGAGTAATGCACGGCGTCCCAGGAGCCTCGCAGGCGGCCGCTAATAATCACGGCGGCAACCGCGTGTAGGCATGCTAACAGAACGAGACGGTGTTGGCGTACCGTCAACGGTGGCCGGCGTTGAGAGACGATAGTAGCTGATGGCATTGCTTTTCTATAGAGTAGGGGCAGTAAGCTGAAGGCAGTGATTAGCCCTGTGGTGAATTGCACGTAATAACCTAAAAAATGTAGTCGAAAGCATCTAGATCTTGTTTATATTGATCAAACTCTGGATCGAACTAGGAGCTTGGTGGCCGAGCCCGAGGCTGACAGGCCTCTGCTCGTTTGATACATCTACCGAGCGCCCAGCTACGTTTGATACGCGATCCACCAGGGCTGGGGGGAACTCCTGGCCCGTGCATCCAACAGGTTCAACAGGTTTGGTGGGTCAACAGATCAACAGTTGCATTCACAAACAGGGCATTATACCAGACAGCACTTTGGAAACCACGCGCCATTTGGAGTAGCAGTAGTAGTAGTGTCTATTAACGCCGGGCAGAAAGCTGCAGCGCGCCATTTGGAACTACCTGTCTCAGCCTTACGCTTCGACCAGCCCTGACGTCATCGTCGTGTCAACGTTTTCGCTCGTGTTTGAACACTCGTCCTGCTCGAGCCCCTCCCGGACGACCCCACTCTCTGCCAGGTCATCACCAGGGCCCTTAGGCAAGGTCAGACCGCCGAAATCGTCGACGGCCTCCGCCTTCGTCACGCCCAGGCCCCCATCGAGATTGCCTTTGCTAACGCCACAGCTATGACCCTGCCCCTGCTGGATTCCGCAATTGTTGATCTCGGAATCTAAAGCAAACAATGGGTATAAGTAGATATCCGGGGACGGGAAGAGAGGGCAATCTAAGCTTAGCTTACCCCTGTGCCTGTGATTGGACATTATGGAAAAGGGCGTTATGCAGTTTTCCGCGTCGGTGGCGTCAATGCCTCCAAGCCAATTCAGAACACGACTGAATAGCTCCTCCTTCCCCTCTACCGTGATATCCACGTCGACATCTTCAAATATGGTGATATCACTGAGTGTTGGGGCCCCGGAAACGATGCTTTTCTTGCCGGTAATTTCCAATACGGTGGCGCCATGCGTTGGGGTCACCCAGAACCCAGAAAGACCGATGTCTTTGGAAGTCATAATAAGGCGACGGATGTTAAAGGACGACAGGCGGGTTCGGCGAAGGGCAATAAAGTCAGAGCCTGCTTAGGGCTTTTGCGAA